>NW_009952880.1:4859082-4879475 GCF_000747805.2 Chaetura pelagica | reverse complement strand
TCTGGTGCACTGAAAGTCTGACCAAGGTGTGCGAACACGATCACAAGCAAAGCAAATGAAATTGGGATAGCTGTAGGTGTGTCTCTGGACATGCACAGTCTGCCTTGCACTGGATTTTGCACAGGCCAGAGCCAAAATACCTTCCTCACGCTGCCAGCACCCATTTTCTTTGGACTGTTCTTAGCCGAATAAGGAGCAAGCTGTTGGCTGAACAACTATATATAACCTTTCAAAGCAACTCCAGTGCCAGACAGATGCTTAGGTTGTATATATGATGACCCAAGCAGTAAACCAGAACATGCCGTACGTGCAGCAAACCCACATTTGCCAGGAAGCACAGGAGGCGGGTGTGCAAGCAAGACATCTGGTCCTGGCGGGAGTGGAGGAGAAGCAGAGGTTTTGTCAATAACAGAAGCATAAGTCAGCTGAAAATATGCTATTTCATGCATGGCACATCCCTTTGTGGTCAGGTGAGCATTGCTGCAGCTCCTTTGCCTGGAGGCATTGACACAGCAGCCTATTACCCCAGGGGAAAAAAAAGAGTATGAAGGTGTAGTGTCTTATGGTGGGTAAAATTGCTACAGTGTATGGTCTTGGCCCGCTGGAAGCATTTTATTCCTCTTCTGCTGAGAGACCAGGTGCTTTACACATACTGCAACATCAAAGCATGCTCACAGGCAGCTGCCAAATCCATTAATTACAATTTTTATAATGATTAGATTTTAATTTTGGTAATTCATTAACTGATGGTCATTTGGTTCTGCTCAGTTCAGGACTAAAACACACAATGTTGGATAGTACGTGTTTCTTGCAAGTGTGATTACAATACTTTCCTGGAGAGTGAACCACCTACATGCCCCAGGCAGAGTGTGCTCCCCAGGCAGCACAAAAGGTCTGACACATGTGTGTGTGTACCTGTTGGGCAGTGTGTGTTGTTCACAGCTGCCAGCTCGGGCCTTCTCTTACTTTGTCGCTGATATAATTGCTCCTTATGTTCTTAATTAAATTAAAAGAGTATGAGGTTCTGGCCAAGTTAATCATGGCTGGAAATCAATGTTCATATTGCTCTTGCAGCTTTGAAGTCTGTCTAATCTATCCTGTTATCGCTATAATATCTGAGATGTGATGAGGGTTTTGTAAGAACACAGATTAGACAGATTGCAAAGTTAATGGGGACATATGGGTGTTGTTTCTCAGCCATTATTCTCTCTGTAATTGTGGTGGAAAGAATCTGTCAGCAGAAATGCACTCATCAGTAATACATTGCTGCAGCATGCTGGTAAATGTTGGGGAGAGTGCTGGTCTGTGAGAGCGTGTTCCACACACACCATCCATCACTCCATACCTTACATTTCCTTTTGGGTTTTTTTAAACACCTAACCAGTGACGGAGTCATTTGGAAATGTATCTGGCATTGACTGTAGCTTCCCAAGCACTGTAGTTTTCTGATCAAGTTGCTATTGAAACAAAACAAAAAGCTTATTACCTTTGTGGGTTTTTGCCTGTGACTTTTGGATGATACATTATGTGCTAATAAGCAAAGCCCCAAGAAACTCAGCATCACTGCATGGGATACCTGCATCCTTTTGTTTTCCAGCCACTTCCTCAAATATAATATGTTATTTCTCTGTTTCTATCAGCAAAATCAGGCAGGTATAAAACCAAAATCTTAACCACCCATAGCAATTACAGGTTATGTTTCATAAGATTAGGCAGGAAGCACTCCATAAATTCCAGTAGTTAACACTCATTGTAATTGAATTGCCCCCAAAGTTTGAATAGAGCTGATATTCCTCTGCTCTGAATAGCTGCATTTCCCAAAGCATGTCTGCATAACAACAAACAGATGTTTTCCAAGGCAGACAGGGCCACATTTCTAGTGATGGTAAAGTGATGTCTCTGTTTTGTACATTTTTCAAGTACTTCTGTATCTAAAATAATTGGAAAAAAACTTCCTATTGCTCAGCTACATTGAATCCATTGGCATAAGCTGAAGTTTGAAAAGATCTAGCAAATATTTGGAGTTTAATGCATATTAAACAATTTTATCATGGTTTGTCCTCTTGTCCGTAGGCAGGATGTATCATTGGGCTGCAGTGACATACGTTTGTCTAAGCAAAGCAGAAAATAAGAAAATGATTCTTTCCTTAGATTCATTTAGGCTGCAAAACATACTGTGCTATAGGACCATATCATAGCAGAGATGCATTTACTTGTTTGTATGAGGTAAACTACTAAAATCACTTGCTTAGGACAACACTGTGTTCTAGAAGATTAGCATCTAAACTGTCTTTATATGCCAGATACTTCAGATCAATTTAGAAATAGCTGAGGCATGCAAGATGCTCCTGCTGTTGTACCTGAAGCCATAGGAGATTTTATGCTTTACAACCTCACCTCCTTAGCAGCAGATCAGCACATGGTTAATACAAGTCATGTTTATAATTGTTTTTTGAATAGCAATATTCAAGCTAATCACACTCTCAGTCCTTCATGTGACCCCAGGCATGGAGGCAGCAGCAGAAGCCAACAGCCAGGGATATTCACTTCTTCAAAAGTTACTTATACATCAGGAAGACACTGTCTGTCTTTGCCCTGATCCATGTAGATTGCAATCCAGCTGGCACTGTCCTTTGCTGCTGCTGCCAAACCTCTGAAAGGGAGGGGCTGCATATTCTAAAGCCTTGTCTGCACATGTCAGTTTATTTAGTGTATGCTAAGTCGTTTATTTTAATCAATTAGATCAATGAAACTCCTGGGAGTTTACTCAAGCACACCTGTTTTGGGTTTTTCTTTTAAGACTATGTTGTTTGGAATCCAAGCCAAAAAAAGGCCATTCTTACTCTGCAGTAAGTCTATCCAAGAGTAAAAGAGACCTCCCCCATGGATTGTCCTATATTATTATGTTCATACAAACACTAAAATTCAGACAAGCCACAGCTCATTATAATCAGGAAGGTAAAAACACTAAAATGCTAGACGAAGCAGTCTTACATTACTTACATAGGAGCAGAATAATCTAGAAAAGTAGTTTCCAACCCACAACTCTACAAGCCCTCAAAAACTGATTGTGGTCAGATTAAATAAGTTAAAGTCAAGACCAGCAGGTAGAGCCAAGCTTGTAACTTCTGCAGTTTTACCTCTAACTTCCACCCATGAGCTAATCTAGTTAAGCTTGAGTATTAAGTAGAAATATAAGAAACTCTCAAGTGGAGAAACTCTAAAGCCCTGTGAAATGCATTCTCTTTTAACACACTTCTGATAAGAATAAGACTCCTCAGAACTTGCTGTCCAGTAAAATATCTAAAGATGTTTAGCAACTCCATAAATACAGATTCTGTGCATAGAAATGCTCAGTGAAACAATATTTCATCCAAAGTAATTCTAAGATTTTAGGAACACCATATGAAACTGAGTTGAATGTTTCAAATATGATTCAACAAGTATTATCCATGATGAATAACGGCCAGTTTGGATTCAAATGTTATGGTACCAAAAATTTCAAACATCATTTCACTGATCCCTAGAAGCCACAAATATAAAATGCATTCCAAACAGACCTGGATTTTGTCCCTGCTGAGATATCCACTTTGAAATGCAACCTGCTGTTGTATATTTGTTGTTTATTTATTTTCGCCAACCATATACCTTTTAATAGTTCCCCTGAACCCCTTCTTTGGATCATAGGTCCTTAGTTTGCTCAAGACATTGTCCTGTGAAATGTCTTGAAAGTCTCATCAAAATGAGATGCATAAAGTCTACAGCTTCCCCCTCTTCAGCACTCACACAAAAGTAGGCTGTTGAATAGTTTGACAGAATTTCTTCTCAGAAAAAGACACAACAGCTAATTTTGTCACTATTTCCTATCTTCCTTTTTTTTCTCCTGCCTTCCTTATTATGTTACCGGCTTGGTTGATGCAGGATAAGTGGTGGGCATCATCTACCTGGACTTCTCCAAGGCTTTTGTTACAGTCCCCCACAGCCACTTGCTGGAGAAACTGACTCTTTTCAGCCTTGACAAGTGGTCTGTGCAGTGGGTGGGGAACTGGCTTACAAACCATACCCAGAGTGTGATAGTAAATAGTTCTTCCTCAAACTGGGAACTGGTTGCAAGTGGGGTCCCCCAGAGGTTGATATTGGGCCCAATGCTCTTTAACATCTTCATAAATGACCTGGATGCTGGGATCAAGAGCACCCTGATGGAGTTTGCTGATGACACCAAGATGAGTGGAGAGGCTGGCACTCTGGAAGGGAGAACCACCCTCCAGGATGATGTGGACAGGCTGGAGGAGTGGGCTAGCAGGAACTGTATGACGTTCAATAGAAAGAAGTGTAAGGTCTTGCACCTGGGAACACATAACCCAGGCATGCAGTTCAGACTGAGAACCACCTGGCGGGAGAGCAGCCTGTGGAAAGGGACCTGGGGGTCCTGGTGGACAAAAGGCTCATGAGTGAACACTGAGCTGCAAGGCAAAGAAAGCCAACAGGTGCTGGGCTGCATCAACAAGGGCATCACCAGCAGAGATCAAGAAGTCATTGCCCCGCTCTACTCAGTGCTTGTCAGACCCCACCTGGAGTGTTGTGTTCAGTTTTGGTCCCTGCTCTACAAAAAGGATGCAGACAGGCTGGAGAGAGTCCAGAGAAGGGCCACAAGGATGGTCAGAAGACTGGAGTACCTGCCATGTGAGGAGAGGCTGAGGAAACTGGGTTTGTTCAGCTTTGAGAAAAGAAGGCTCTGGAGAGACCTTATTACCATGTTCCAGTACTTAAAGGGTGGCTATTTCTTTGCCACTCTCCAGCCTGCTGGCGCCTTCCATGTCCCTCTACATTTACTGTGACAACTGAATCTTTCATTTCACCTCTCCCTGACAAGACTATTTTATTTCAAATGTTTGAGCTACCAGATCTGAAAGCAGGTAGTTGCTACAACATGGTTTATGGTGATTCAGAGCACTTTACACCCTGTGTCTGAATGTATTGTGCAGCAATGAAAAACTGAGTCTGTACGGTTTAGTCTATCTGTAAGCTAGAAGAGTAGATGATTCACTTCATTTTCTCTCCTAGACCAATGTGGAACTCAATGAATTCAAAACCTAATTGACACATACCACCACCCACACACTTCATAAAATCCATTCTCAAATTAACTAGTATTACATTCTAAAGTATGCTTTTCCCAGTGTGTTTACATATTAAAGTACTACAAGTTTTTGGCCCAGTGTTACATAGGTATGCGTCTAGTCTTGCGAGCTACTAAGCCCATATACCTACCAGCAGTGGAGGCATCAAACTCATCTACAGGTCTAAATTCAGTATGTTTTTTTGCCTGAGGGAAGATTATTACTATTTTTTATGGTATGTGTTTTAATAACAACTTTTTGAAATGCTAATTCTTCTGCTGCTGCAACTTTTCATGTTGGTGTATGCAAAATGTACTGCTTTGTGATGTTCCTATCTTACCAATTTACTATTTTCTAGTGAGTGGCTTCACTATGAGCAATTCATTCCTTCATTTGCTCTTTTACCTTCCTGTACCAACATTTGAGCTGAGGGTGGAAACTTCCACTTTCTCTGCTAGAAAAGATCAAACAGTTGACAGAATTTTTGCCAAGGTACACAGAATTTCTACAGTGTTTTTTCTGTCTACTTGGCTATTTGCAGCCTATTTAGTCCTCTTATACTCTCAGTCAAGACATGACCAGTGCTTGCAGAAAGGGTGCAGGTTGTTGTTTTTTTTAGATTTGGTGTTAAGACCAGATTTTACAAAACCTCACAAATCCTGTTAGTTGAGCTGCACACCACAGCACAAGATATTTCAGCAACTGTCTTTTATACACTTCATTAAGTGTAAAAGTAACAAGCATCTCAGTGTTCTCCATAATGAAAGGATTCTTTGAAAGTTAAACACTCCTTTAGTGGTTTTTAATCAAGCTTAATACATGTGAAATTTGTGGGAATGACAGTCCCATAGACTAACAGCAACAACAGGTACAGCCAGAAATTCCTGGATTATTATGTTATTATTATAACCCCTGGATATAACATATCCATAACATGTCACCAGTTTTCTTTGGTTTTGAGCTTCTTGGAAGATCTGGTTGATCAATTTTGTCCTCCTGGCCATTCAGTTGGAGTTCTCCCTACTGTCTTCAGCAAGGATATCCAGAAGCGGCTGTTTGTCATAGGACCTTAGGAGAAGGTGTAACATACCACCTGTTTTCCTTATGCAGTTTAACTCCCTGTGGTACCTTGTCTAAGCTTTCACAGCTGGCAAAATGGGCAAGACACTTTCACAGCTGGACAGTGCTATGCAATTATTTGGAGGGGCTAACTTGTCAGTTAAACAACCATGTTCCAGCAAAAAAGTCCCAACTATTGATATCTTGGAGCAAAGACACAGAGCAAGTGGGACAGGTTTATATATTTGTTTCAACTTCACTTAAAACAATAGGCTTGAGGTGTTATTTGCCCTGTTCATTTCAAAAGGCTGTTAACTAGATGCCCGATGCTGATAAATGTCATCACACTATGTCCTTTTTACAGTATGTTCCAGATCACAACCCTGGATTGTTGCACATGTACACTTCTTGTGTTGCCTGCTTACAGAGCAATTACATCCTGGACACATTTTAGTCAGGGTAGACCAGGCAAACTCATCTTAAGCTGCCTGTCCCAGGTGAATTTTCTTCAGCTTGACTTGGGAGCACTCAAAGAGCCTGGCAAAGGTGAGGAAAGGAAGAGATGGGGAGACCTAGGGAACTCCAGCAAAGAGAAATATAAGCAGGAGTGGGTCCTATGGTCTTTTCCACTGACTTTTCCAGAACTGAGGCAGAAAACTCACCTCTCAACAGGATGCATTTAGCTGCATTTAGCAGATTCAGTATTCTACAGTAAAACAAGTTATATCTACAGGCCATTCAATGTTACAGCTGTTCTTGTAAATCTGGTTGCAAACATGACAGGCTAACAAATGTATTCCAAAAAACCTACAACTACATAGGTTAAAATGAATCATGATTGCCATGTAAATCAAATGCAAAATCAATTTTAATGCTCTGAACTGTATTTCCCCCCTATTTTTTTAACCTTTCCCATTCCATCTGTACTGTGGACTCTCTTCCTGCCTTGCCAGAACAGTCTCACAAACAATCATCTTCTGTTGTTTAATCACTTAGTAGCAGTGAAGCATTTTCAGATAATTCCTTCCATGGTGATAAAATGTTTATAATGAGGAAAGCTGGGGGTAGAAATTGTTGGTTAGTTTAAACATATGTAAGTACACACATGTAGAGATATATTTATATATTTGTATGGAATAGGTATATATGTTTTAATGCAAGAGGAAGAGTAGGTATCACTTTTCCAGCTGTAAATCAAAAGTGATTTGAACATCAACAGTTTTTAAAACTTGAAATTAATTACACTCTGCAAAGCTTCCAGTTTTCTGGGCATGCTCTAAGCTCATCCAACCCAGCGATCTCCACTCTCCAATCAGTGTTCTCTCCCTGACAGATCCAGACCTGTCCACTCCCTCTCTCACAACACAGATGCTTTGGTAGAGCTCATTTGTTTTCACACACCTGGTAAACTTTTGCTTAGATTTTTTTTTTTTAAAAAAAAAAAGTTCAGTAAGCTGTTTTCACTCCCAAATTCCCTAGATGCAAGGAGTGGGAAAGACATATGTTCTTAGTAAAACCACACAGTCCTCAGGGACAAGGCCTGGACCTCTGGAATAGCCTTTAGCTCTCAGCAGGATGGATCTGCTTTTTCTTATCTACTCTGCAAAAGAGAAGTTGGAGTGCATTGCAGGGTATCAGTGCAAAAGCAATGTGAAACACCAATGCCCTGCTGTATTCTTTCCCTCTGATTTCCAACCATTTGAGCAAAAACTAACCATCAAGCCTGACTCAGTTGGAGCCCTTCTTTTTTTTTGTTCCTCAGCTCCAGCTTGAAGGATCCCAGATTTTCCCCAGCTCTTCAAACACATCCCTTACCACTCCCTAGCCTGCACAGAAAAAGGAAAGCTGGCAACTTCAAGAGCACCGGCCACTCCTCCCTGCTCAGAGGCCGCTGCACATCTCTGCTTTGATGTGGCTGACCTCCTCTGAACTGGAGAAGACTGTTGCTTCTCAACTCACATTTCCCCCTGAGGCAATGAATTATCCTGACAACTGACTACTGACAGCCGACACCTCGCCAAAGGGCTCTGTCCTACTGTGGGAACCAACACTTCAAGGGGAAGCCTGGATGTATATCCCAGGCTGGAAGTGGGACACTTGGTGCTTCATGAATGTTTCTATTTTGCTGAGAGAGAACCACAGGCTGGAGGGTTTGAGCTGGAGTCTCAAAGTTTGAAAGCATTTCAGTGCAAGGCCTCAGCCAGTGTCGTGACAAAACAGAAGCCAATTGTGAACTGTGGAAACATTCCCAAAATTCCGCCATTTCTAAGTGGATATTGAGATCAATCTGATGTGTAACTTCAGCATCAAATCTCCACGGATCGTTCGTTTGTGCCTCCCTTTGTTTTCTCTTTTGTGCTATCCTTCCCGTGCACATCACATTGTTGAAAACAAACAATGGTCTTAGTTATTTCTAAGTTAACTATTTTTAAAAATATATTTGTCCCGGGGAACAAAAAAATCAAACAGCACAAGGAAAAGATTCATATTTTTTTAACTTTTAAATGCTAAATCCACTCACATCATGTGCAACTGCAAACTTGCATATGCACAACACATTACACAATGCATAACTTAGGGATGGTCCATTCTGTGGACTAGGGCTTTAGGTTAAGGGTATTTGTGGTTTTTTTCTAGTCTATTTTGCTAGGAAACATGCAACTGAAGAAACCCACCTGGCTTATTAAGTTTAGCCCATAATCGTAAGTAAGCCTGTGTAGTGCAGGTGTCTTGACAGATCAATCAACCCAGCACAGCCATAAAATTCTTCCACTGGAAAGAAAAGGGTAGTTAAAAGGCATCGCTGATGTCCTGGATTAGCTTGTTTAAAAGCACAAGGTGTTCCTTAGACACCGAGCACCAATATATAAAACCAAAATGCCTCCCTGTCTGCCACTGTGGCCTGGATCGTAGCTCCTTCTAGCCCCAGATTTAGTGGTGAGCCTAACCTTGAGCATGTGTAGTGGACCAAAACATCACAGAGTAGAAAAACTTTGGAGTGCCATGAGGTACAATCTATCTACCAGGTGTACTGAGACTAATTCACCAACTTCAGATAATTTTTCATCAACAAATGCAAAAGGTTCATTAAATAGGACATATCAGAAGCCAGATCCTCAGTTTGTGTAAATCAGCCTTATTCAGGAGATTTACAGTGATTTACACCAATAAACACTGACTGTTTCGGGTTCCATTCTACACAATATTCACATTAATTCAGAAAACTTACTGTGTTTTTAACAATGTTGTTTTGTTTGCGTTTTTTTTAACAAATCAAGTTATGAGTTATGCTTTAAAAACAATACAATAAAATTCTTCTGAATGTGTCAGCTTTCAGAGTATCCCCTTCTTCAGTGACACTGATGGGCAGCAAGTGACTGCAGCTGATGGTATCTGCTAGCCAGAGGATACAAATGTGCTAATCTTGCTTCCAATATAAACAACAGTTGGGGCAAGTTTTTTGCAATGTAAATGGTTTGCTTGGTGCATTTTATGACACAGCTTGTGCCTTCACAAGCACTGGTCATTGTTTGCTTTTCTTTAAAATGAAGTCAAAGTATTTCACAGCCTTGTTTGGCACCAAAATAAATTAGGTCCCTTTGTGTACTGTCCAGGTGCAAGTGCAGCACGTAGGCACTTGTGCTGTTTTTAAAGGGGATCCAGTTTTCAAGAATTCAGAAGACATCAACTGCTCATAGACTCAGGTTTTTCTCAACACTGAAGAGAATTAAATATAAATAAAAACTTCGTAGTTACTCTCCAGTTTTTGAACTATGCACTAACATTGTATTTTCAGGTTTTGTTTACGACAGGGAAAAAAAGGACATTTACCCTGGCTGGTTACTATTTGCTTTAAAACTGAACCTTTTTCATTCAGATTTACTTTGAAACTGCCAAGCTGCCCGAAACAACCCCAAAACCTTTCAGTTAGAAAAATTGGATTTAAGTCTTTTTGTTTGTTTGCTTATCCGTAGTAATTTTAAAAGGCATTTTAAAAAACTGCCATTAACTGAAGTGAACTTCACATTTCCAGTCACTGAGCTCACTTGGAGATGAAAGGCTCCTCCTGGCCGTTACTCAGCACTTTCCCTTCACGCTGCCCTGTCCCACTACGGAGGTTATTAACTTTTTACAAGCGATGCTCACATCCTCCCTTTGATGGATGGTGCTAAGTTAGTATTTAGATTACAGGGTTTCCCAGCAAGGTTGTTTTGTTATTGAGGGGGAGAGAATTTTAACACATGATGGTTTCTCATATCAAGCCAAATAAAAATTTGCATGGAGAATCTGCTTCAAGGAGTATCGAACCATAACTCCCTGAGGCCTTAATACAAGGTCATGGGTGCCCTGAGCACAGTGTGCTGGGCTAGGTTTTTGACTAGTCTTTCCCTCCTTTTTTTGTCCAGCTGCGAGGTGCAAGGGGGTTTTTCCCCATGGCTTTCAATGATGCCATCTCCTAGCTCCCACCAGGATGTGGGAAACCTGGGGTGACCTGTGGGAAGATTAAGGGAAAACAGAGAGGAAAGGGGCAGAGTGGGGAAAGGAAGCACCTTTTTGCCTCTCTGTAGCCTTCATCCTCTTTCAAAGAGGAAAATAAAAAGAGAAGGTGGGGGGAGAGGCTGGAGGGGAAGAAATTTCCCTGCCACCTCATTACTCTCTGCTCACTGTAAACTCCCAGATGCAGCTCCCTCCCTTCTCTCCCCCCTGCCCCCTGCACCTAAATTTTTCACAACCTTCTTCCCAGCTGGAAATGTAAATCAAGACTCATTTAGCACTAAAAAAAAAAGAAAAAAACAACAATCTCCGAAAACCAAACTGAGTAAGAATACCCCATTCTTCTTCATGGATCACATAGCACTGAATGTTGTTGGTCTTCACTGTCTCTAACTTCTGTGATTTCTAGCTCAATTTTCATGACTCATGAACTTACTTTTCCGGCTAAAAAATTACTGGCTTAATTTTCTTTTCCTCAGTGGAAAAAAGCTGACACCAGATGTTTCTTTAGACCCTTCCCTATTCTGAGTGAGTAAACACCAGATACAAACAGGCTGTTCTGTCATCTTGCTCCTCTCTGGAATACTAAGAGTTTTTATCAATTAGTTAAGGAAAAAAAATGCATTTAAACTGCTATTAACTGCATTTCCAACTAAAGATACAGAAGTCCACTCTCTTAAAATGAAATAAAATGTTTATTCATGAATAATATGACTGTTTATGAGAACTGTGGTGTGATGCACGGATACAATAAAGCTCTTGTGCTGCCTGAGCCCTCAGCTCCAACGAGCATGTCTCCTGGCCCAGGAGAGCAACAGCCCTTTCTAACAGCCTCCCAACAGTATTTTTAAACCTCCTCTCCTAAAATAACATGTCAGTGTTTGCCTATCTGAACTTACAGGAAGGCTGAATGAAAATTTGTGGGCACACCACTGTAAATGAATTTTGTCACAGTTTTTATGATGTCATGAGACTGTTTATCGTTCTGTGCTGAGAAAGGGAGTGAGAATTGCACTTCTCACTACAACCCCCTCTCCTCTGAAAGGATTTTTCAACTCTATAACACCTCTGAAATTGGGGGTTGAAATTGAGGACAGCAAGTTACCCCTTCTAAGGTGAAGGTGAGCATGTTGGATCCTTTCCTCTAGTCAGTATTCAAGCTTGCCAGTTTGCTTACAAATATATCCCAAAATGAACCATAAAAAAACACCACACAGACAATTTTAATTCCTTCCCTGTCAGTAATGCCACTACATTTATTTAGCAGCTGAGCATGGTACTGTGGCACTAGCTGATATTTAACTTCTGGGTAAAAACCTACTTGTTTTGTATCGAGGCATTAGAAAGAGAAAGAAGAGTAAACAAGTTCTCAGGTCCCAAGATTTTTTTGTACTGAGACCACTACTCTACATCTGCAAGTTACAGGTCTTTTAAACTTTTTTTCAATGACACACACAAAATATGAGATCACGGCATGGTTAGTTAATAGTATTGTAATGTCATCTTTTGTGTAAAAAATATTGGCTCCTTCCACCTTGGTCTTTGCTTAACAAGTAATTCAGAGAAAAAATCTTGGGTGTAGGAGTTTTCTCAGCTTACCATAATTGTTTAAAATTAAGTGTCACTATAGCCTCCAGAGGTATGTACCTTCTGAGAGCTACTCATCCACTCAAAACCAGATGCCTAATTTTACATCGACATTGAAACACAGGTAGACTCTTTTCCAGTAGGCTCTTGGGATGCCCCTGGGCAAGACCTAATCCTGTAAGTGTTTTTCTTTTATAGGCTATAAAACACCTTCATGTGTATGTGCATTTTGCAGGAGCAATGTCACCCAGTCATTTGCATCACAATTTCCAGAGTAGTGTCTTCCCCTCACAACCCCAGGGGTTTAAGTTGCAGTATCAGAGTAGAAGGAATGTGATTGCAGATGGTAGGGAGGGATTTCAGGGTGCCTCCGATATAGGTCTGGGGGACACATGGGAGGGAAGATGGTCAGTGGGAAGCAGCCCCTGGAGCAAACCCTCCTTAGGGTAGGGAGCAGGGGAGCTAAAATACCTGGGAAGTCTATCTGGAAACTGCTGTGTCAGTAGTGCCAAGATCTTTAATTTAATCTTAAATCTGATTTCTCCTTTAGTCCCCAGCAGCCTGTGCAATGCAGTCCATCCTGTGGAAAACCACGTGTGTCTCCTAGCTAGTGTGTGCTTAGGTACCTAAGAGCTAAGGGGCTACCAGAGCTAAGGGGCAGACATGGGGAGAAAGAAAGGACACCTTCTTGGACAAAGATATTTGTGAAACTTTAAAATAGAACATGATAGGTTTTGGGGCTGCAGCAGGACTAATTATTGGCGTTGTTGTAGGGTGCAAAAGCTGTTCCTGGTATTGTTTTTGTTTCCTTCTGAGCTGCAGTCGCCCCACTTCCTTCAGTACCGCAAGCCATCCAGATGGATCAGGATGATAAGTGGTGAGACATTGCTTTGCAATTTAGCCACATATGGAAAACATGCTTTGGAAAATGTATCTGTTTGTCTTCTTAAAGGTGAATGTAGAGATTTTCTAGTCTCAGGCATATTTTTGAGTCTTCAATTAAATTTCCCGGTATAGTTCTATGGCTCGATTCCGTCAGAGTTAATTTTAAGGTTTGGGTTTTGTTTTTTTTTCACTTAGAAAAAAAATATGTTTTATCCCTGCTTATTTCACATTTTTGCACCATCAATTCCCAGCAAATATGGTAAGAAGGTGAATTTTGTTGTCCTCTTCCAATCAGGCCTTTCTGAAAATGACAGACTAAGAAGTGAAGACTAATTCCTGTCCACTTAGACAGGATGAGCCACATCTGTGCTCCAACATACACATCCAGACCACCTTGTTGCAGCCAGCTGGCACTGAATCACCTCTTGCTCTTTGCTGCTGAGGGAACCAGGGGTTGACAGACTGTAAATCTCCATGGCTTGAAATTATCTTTTTCTCTTGAAGGGTGGCAGCATTTAAGTGGATGACCTGGATGTAGCCCAGAGTTCTGATTCTAGAATTAATCTCTACATACAGAACCATTAAACAGGGGTTTAACTTTGGATAGATATGCAAATTCTTTGCAGATTAGTTTTCTAAAATGAGTATTTAGAAAGATCATATTATTATAATCTGATGTCACAAAAGTGCAATGGGTGGCAGCCTAGTCCATAGGCAAAGTAAATAATCACATCAAACGCAGATGAAGATGTATAAAGCTGCAGCCCAACAAGTCCACATTTCTAACAGTAAGACCCCTCATACAAATGTGCAAAGCTCTTTTACTCACAATTCTTACCAATGAATATCCAGATGTCAGAGATTTTAATTGGTCTCCTTGTGCTTCTTTATAGCTTGGCACCATATTTGTTATTAATTTGTTGCCTAAAGTGTCTGTTATGACACAATACCTTGCTATCAGTGCCATCAACCTACAGACCTCATGCACCATATCACTCAGAAAGCCACTGCAGGCCTTGTTTTCACTACTTTGCATGACTCAATTTTGAATCCCATCTGAAAGACATCAGCTTCAAGACTGGTGTCCTCTCTGGCCCCATATGGGGCTCGTTTAGATGAGAGGTGTTGTGCTACCAATGGAGTCACCAGCTGAAAAGGACCAAGAGTCAGATGCAAGCTGCTTCCTACAATATCCAACAAAATTCCCATGCATTGAATGATTTCACGCAATATGAGCAACCTTCTGCTGCTTTACTGAAGTATTGCATAATCTAAAAAAATATATATCTTTTAGGAAGAAAAGTTAGTTTCTTTACCAACCCAAACTCGGTGGCTAACCAGTATTTTGCATTATTGAATAGATTTTAAATAGGTTTTAGATCTAAAGTGGTGTTAAAAGTACAGTCCTCACATGCAACATTTTCCCTCAAGATGTCTGAAGTTACAATAATTAATCAAGCATTTAGGATAGGAAGCATAAATCATTTATCTCTGCACATTGCTGGGATTATTCCAAAACCTCCTTCCTTTCCTCTGTCAATATAAATAAAATAAAGAAGGAGGAAAGTTTAACATATGGTCAGAGATAGAGAGCATGTCCTTTTTTCAAGGACCATACATCAAAGTTTGCAGAGATAGGCCGGATTCAATAGCAATGCACTTAGGCCAATTAGAATCAAGGATGTGAGTCAGTCACAAGCAATGTGAATTTAAACTTCCATAAATTATTTTTAAAGATTATAAAATAAATATGTATTTCCCTTACTCCACTCTCCCATTCAATATTCTGCTGTAAAACATTCACTTTGTAGCAATTTCTTTTGCCCTTATCTCCAAGACACTAGGAATAGCTGTGAAAACATGCAAATCTCCATTCGTAAGCAGAGTCTGGGAATCAAACCCAAGAAATCAAATTCTGAACCAGGCTGGAATCAGGTGCCATGTCAAAGCAGTCTCCTGATGACTGATGTTCATGGTGCTGGTGATGTAAGGGATAATAACATTATGAAGTTCTTGAGGTGAATTGCTTATCCATGTCTGACATAGATGAAGTTTTCCAGAAGAAACAGAACAAGCTAAGGATAAGATTGGCAGTTCCTAGAAAGATCAAGCTGAATGCCACTTGCATGAAGAATTTTTAAATCAAAAACTACTACAGTCATAATCTGTTCTCAGCTACATGAGAGAAGATCTGGTAAACCAGTAGTTACTCCAAACTCTTACTGTGGTAGAAGTACTTGATTTCCAGGAAAGTAGTGGAACCACTTATGTGATTCCCCTTTATTTCTCCTGACATTCTTGATTTCCTATTAATTTTTAGTTTACACTTTCAAACTATAGGCAGTAGTTCAGGTTTTCTATGCCTTAGAGGGTTAACAATACCATGACAAACAATCTAAGCTATCTGACCTCTTAAATCTGATTAATGCCATCAGTGTGAGTTTGCTTTCTGTTGTAGTGTTTTGAAGAGCTAAGCTACCCTCAAATTACCTTAATCTCTGGAATTGCATGGTCAAAGTTACTCAAAAGCCAAAAAAATCAGTTGAAGCTACAGCAGTAGTCTCAGTGCATGTAAGCTGTGGTATGTCAAGTCCATAGCTTTCTCTTGGTAAACAAAATTTCGTAGCAAGCTTCTCTCCCAGGAATGCACAGAGAGGAGAAAACAGAAACAAGCTGGGGACAAAAGATTCTCTCCTGCTCTTTGTGGAACTGCAAGGAATTAGAAAACCAAATATTAGGTAATTAAAAGGAGCAAAGGGCTTTGAAGGAACAGAGAGTTCTGTGATCAAAAGACTGCATCAGATCCAAAGCTAAAAGAGCTCTTCTGTTTATACTTTTAAAGTTAAGCCATTTGAATTTGCTTTTGTAAATGATGCTCGATGGCCCTGAAGGATAAAACCATAAGGGAAAACACTAACTACCTTCAGTTTTTTTGCCCTCCTATGGAATTACTGCACACTTGTGCAAGAAAGTCAACCTTTCCTCATACCTGTAGCATAATCATTGGGCCACTCTCGGTTCCAGCTGCCCCCTGAGACACCCAGTCTACATGAAAAAAGAGGGTGATTCCATTAGTCAAGAACCAAAATCCACACTGAAGTGACAGCATGCCAAACTGCACAGATGTTAGTGAACATATGCATAATTTCTGTATTATGTCACAAAAATACCATGTCACTCATTACCTGTCTTTCCCACAAGACAAATTTCATTGAAAAATAGAAAACAAACACATGGATTTAAATAGAGCTGCTAATTTTTATGTTACTTATAAATTTTTAAAAAACCAGATCAAATTGGCAACAACATGGATTTTTTTCTTTATTTGATTCACAAAACTACAGGAGAAGGGAAGTGTTTATCATCTCCCATAAGTAAATTTAAGCATTTAGTATAAAACATAAATCTTCATTTAATTCTTTTGTGCTTAGTTAATTCTTTTTAGTATGACACACAGATAGAGAGGAAATGTTAGTTAGTGGTGGTTTGGAACAAAAAAATTAGCCATTTTTTTAGTAAGTAATTTTGGAAACACCCCCAGCTTTGCAAAAATTTCTGTCCTGCCTCATCCTGTTTTACAGAGTTCTCTTTCTGTGCAGATCCTGGCAGAAGTCAGCCTGCTAATTCTCAATTACAAGAATTAGCCAGATAATGGTTTTTATGGAACTGCTAAAACATTATACTCCATCAATTGGCCAAGAACATGTTTACACTTAACCAAATGGCCTGCTTAGAAAATTACCAATGCATTGGAACAACTTTTGCAAGACAGCCAGTCTCTTTTCCCTCATTTTCAGGAAGCTTCACATAAAGGCAATGCCTACATGCACCTGCTTTCCTGCATGCTTAAGGGGACCACACCAACAGAGGGAGGTGCTTTAAGGGAGAAAGGCAGAACCGAGATGCCTAAGTCTAAATCTACAACCTACAAAACCTTGCCTAGCCCTGCAAAGGGTAAAAAGGGCCACAACCTTTCCTCTTTTCTCCAGTAAAGTTCACTAGGTGCTTCCACTTCTTGGCAGCCTGCTCTGCAGCTGTACTTCCAGAGCTGAGCGTTTTCTTGTTTCTCTCATGCCTGCAGCTTCTTTGTGACTTGCAAACTGGACACTCCTCCACCCACATCCCCAGGGGTCCAGTTTAGTAGGTGTCTTCTGGAAAAGCTGAGTGTGTATTTGCAGCACTGACTTCTGCATGAATCACAGCAAGCCCTCTGATAAAGTTCTGCATCTGGAAAGGATGCAAAAATGTTGTTTTTATCTAAAAGTTTAGACATTTAAAGCATTTACCTAGGAAGCTGAAGCTGGAGAGTTTTCCTTTCCTCAGCCAAAGGCAGTTCCAGCTCAGATGTCCAATCTCCCACAGGAGCACTGGGAAGAAACAGCCTCCTCTCATTCTGTCAAAACTGCTGTGGCTGAGAAAGCCACAAAGAGGCAGGAAGATAGGAAGGCACAAAGTGGTGATGTTGTCCTTGTGCCTAGGAAGAGTGGGCTTCAGGTTCCTGCCCTGTACTGCACACTAAAGATCTCAAAGAATTTTAATACTTTTATATCAGAACCCTGCAAGGGAGGTTACCCCCACCATCTAATTACTGTCTTTCTGCTGTCTCAACTACTCTTCAATGCCATTCATTTTAGACAGAAGACTCAAGGTAAGCACTTGTCAGTTTGCAGGACACTTGCTAGAATTTGAGTTAGCAAATTAAAACTAAGCTCTTGGAAATAATTAATTTTCTCATGAGCTCTAGGAAAAAAAAAAGAAAAGATGAAGAACAGAACCAATCTTACATCTATTTCCTTTAAACTCATATATCAATCAAATCTTTCTTTTTTGTTTAAAATGTATTAAAACAAAGGGGGCATATAAACATTCCTGAGAGTGAAGTGACTAAATTCTATTTTTCCATATGAAAGATAGAAATTAATTCTTTTATGTCCAAAAGAAAGCAAAAAGATGTATCCACAAATTCTTTTGCATCCTAAGTGCTTCAGTCGGTGGCTTTTAAATGACTGATTGCATTTGCAAACAATTTTCCTTGCATTACAATAAAGATTATGTATTAAAATTTGGCCTGTATTAATAAAAAGTACCTTTGTGATGTTTTCTAAAGTAAATTGAATATACTTTTGATCTTGCATGTAAAGCTGGAAGACTGATTAAACCAACCCATTTCTCTAATAGACTGACAAAGACATTAAAACATCACTGTCAGTCATAAAGGTAAGGAAATCATGAAAGACAGAAGTGAAGATTCTATAAAAATCAGCTTTCTCTTTAATCAACGGAAGAGCTACATAAAAACACAATCAAACTTTAAAAATGAACCTTTGTATGAGGATTTTCAAGAGCAGATAACATTCTTGGCAGCTCCTGTCAGTTTGAAACTTAATTTCATGTCGATCTTGATCCCTTTGCAATTTTGGAAATCTTTTTCTGCTTTTCACCCATCTATTTCAGTTAAATAGCTAACTTGACTAGAAGAAGTAAAAGGAAAAGTAGCCTTTTCTAGAAAATCTTATTCTGCAGCCAGAAGCAGTTAGAACTGTGATTTTCTAAAAATAAGATGTTTTTACTTCACAGGGAAATGAGTTTGTGCTAATGGCCTTCATATGGAAAAGAGTGGCTCTAAAATCCCAAAGGACCCTAACACATGTGGAGTTTTTTTGAAGGAAGAAGTTAATAAATGGCTCTTCCATTTTATATAAATACAGATATATTTGTGTAGATGTAATTATCTAGTTTCTAAAACTTAGATCGAGTCCTGTAGTCCTTAGTCTTGTTACACTCAGCCTGGAAATATTTTTTTTTTAATTAATACTTAGAAAATTAATAATCTGGATTTTCATCTCTCAAGTATAATTTATACACGGAAATTATAGGTAATCTCTGGAAAAAAATGTCATATTCAGAAACTGAGTAATGTCAGAGCCGATCCAATTATGAAATAAACTTTTCCTTGAAACGATAAGTTTTTAACTGCACATTTGATAAAAACTTAAATCATATTATCCAGAGAGGAAAACAGAGGGAAAAGAAGCATATGGAGCTCAGTCTGGGTGTGACATCCATTGCTACATTTATCTAAGCCCTATTAGTCATTTCAATGTATGTTTTTCTACTTAGAACATGTGGACACTTTGAAAGCTTGTGCTAATTCTGGGAAAGGAAACTGAAGAGAAAAAAGAAGAGGAAAGTAAGGGAAAGGAGAAGGAAAGGAGGAAGGAAAGAAAGAAGGGAAGGAGGAGAGGAAGGGGGAAAGGAAGAAGGAAGAGGGAAGAGGGAAGGAAGGCACTGCAGAAATGCAGTCTCTGAGCAGATGGCAAGATGGAAGAATACAATGCAGTATGACAGTCCATGGGCCTTCAAAGGCGGAGTTCTTTACTGGGCTGGTGTGCTGTTGCTTTGTTGGTTGCTTACAGGGATCCTAATCTTACACAGCATGATTGACAATTTCTTTAAATGTATTTTTTACACTTCTAATGTGATAAGTGAGTGATGCACATCTTTTATTCGTAGCTTTCCCCCATCCTCCCCAAAGAAGGGAGCAGCCAATTCCCAGCCTGGACAGAGAAAGAATGACTCCACTGAAAGATTTTTTAAGTGTCCATGAAGAGAAGGTATCTGCTTTGCAGACAGCTCAGAGTAATTGCTCAAGGGACAAGAAAAACAGAAGTGATGTGGCACTGGTATGCTGTCACTGGAATGGTTGACAATATGTGGAAGAGAAGACCCACCCCACCAGAATCATCTGCAGTGATGCAAAAACTGGAACAAAAAGAATTGTGGGATGATTTAGATACCCCTGCCAAGGAGCATGTTTATACCCCTGTCTTCATTCATAGGTCTGTGAAGAAAGAATAAAAATAGCTTTAAAATATGCCCCACTAGAGAACCCACTAGACTATTGGGCAAATTGAATTTTGCCACCAAAGTGTGAGGGTTCTGGACCTGGTCACCACCTCCAGAGAGATGAACTGGGCGAGCCCTGCATTTCCTCCTGCTTTGGTCCTATTCTTGGGCAGAAGGACTTGGTGCTGGCACAAGCCATCTCAAGCAGAATGGGGACCTCCTTGGGCTCTTCAGTTTCAAATGGGAAAGTGCATTTCACAGGTGGAGGCTGATCACAATGCTGATCTGAAATAATGCTTTTGGCTTTAACCTTCCCTCTCCTGAATTTGCTTCACCCTGCTCTGGCTCCTCATCATTTATCAGCAACAAGAATATTTTGTAGTGGAACACCACCTTTTCCCT
>NW_009952880.1:4845464-4858869 GCF_000747805.2 Chaetura pelagica | reverse complement strand
ACACCTTTGTGCAACTTTCAGCAATGGTAATACTACTAATAATAATCCTACATAGGAAGGACTGAACTGCTGCCAGCAAGTGACTCTTCCAGGGCAGCTGCACTGTTCAGATTTGGGGTGGCCTGGCCACTCTTTTGGTGTTCAAGAAGAGGGCAATCAAACTACTTCAGTAGAGGTGAGACTTGGAACCAACTAAAGCCATTGCCCAAGGCAACTGGGATAATGTGCCAAAACTGGAGCAAAGTGTGCACAGTGTATGAACTGTGCTTTCCTCTGGAAAAGAAGCAGAGTGTGGTTTTGTGGGGATCATAGAGCCATGAGAATCAGCTGTTGCTGGTACTCTAGCAAAAGGATAGGCAGAGCTTTACTTCTGCCTTCTCTGAAGTGTTGTTTTGGGGATTTCTGAGGAAGGAATTAATGACACTTCTCAGTACCTCCTGGGGAAACAGGTTCTTGTGCCCACTTACTGGAAGTGAACAAGATGATAGCAAAGATGACACCATGTTCATGATACCAAAGTTTCCTCATAAAGAGGAAAATACAAAAGGAGTCCTGTAAAGCCCTCAATATTAGTCAGGTGTTCATGACACAAGGGGAGGAAAGGCTCTGAGGGGGCTGTAAGAGCTAGTAGTTTAGTTTGTCAATGCTTTGAGATCTTGCTGTAACGCTTGGAGGGAGATGCAAATGACTTGCTTGCTATGTATTTGCAACTCCATCCATAAACACCACAGTGCCAGGTCTTGGATTTCACACATTAATCCACAGGGACCTTGAAGCCAAACACATGGCTATGAGGCAGCAAGGAAAACAATTCTTTGCTGCTTTTTGAATCTATCTGATTAGGTGGATTTCTACCATATGAGCAGCCTTACAGTGAAAGAACAATCACTTCTTTAGAAAGCAGCAACAAGCACAGCTTGGAGAAACTGTTCAAAAAAAGCTAGTGTCTGTCTGTGATCACCAAGTAGACTAAATCTGTGCTGATTTGTGTTCTGTTTCCCACAGTGAAAGAGTGGGAAAATTATCTTCCCTTGCTCTTGGGATAGAAACGGTATCGGATGAATCAGCCTCTTACAAGAGCTTTTTGGACAGAATGCAAGAAAATCTTCATATGATTTGAGTTTTGTTAACTAGCAAGTGTTATTGTTTTACGCTGTTGGCAAACATAGTGTCATTAATAATAGGATCTGCCAAATGCTGCTACTTTATGGGACTTACAACAGTTGAATCTGTGTGCCGATAGCTTACGGCCTCTCACCTGTCAGCCAGACCCATCCTGCCTGGCTGCAGAAACCTTGCTCATGGGTCAGGGCTTCCCCACCAGCCGAGCCAGGCCTGGGGCTCTCAGCAGTTTGCAGAATTGACTCTTATATTTCTGTCCTTTCCAGCAAAACCCTGGAGTATTGAAAAGGGCGAATAAAAAAAGCCACCAAGAAAAAGACCCATATTTGCTGAAAATTCTGAGCAACATTTGCATTGATTCTGTTGTGCCTCTGAAAACTTCTGCATGTCCTGTTGTGCAAATGCCAAAAGACAATGGCTTTATTTCTCCAGATATTAGGGAATATTTTCTTTGGCTTTGCTCCATACACATCACCATTTCTCAAGCCCTATGTTTTGGAGCAGGGTTTGAAAAAGGTGTGTCTGAGGAACATTTTACTTTCCTACTCTGAGATTTGAGTTTGTATCAGATCCTAAGGATCAGGTAAATTTAGCAAGGTGTTTTTATTTTCTCTATGAACACTGTAACTGCTTACCAATCATAAGCTGTTGTGAACATCCTTATTCTTACCTGCTGGGGCTGCACAAGAGGGTTATGTGACATTGTTTTCCCTAGGTGGTGGGCAGGCTTTGGAGTTCAGTGGCTTGAATTTCAACCTATGAACTGAAATCACAGGATCAGGCAGGGCTGAGAACTTCTGGGCTCAGTAAATCGTGATCCTTCCTAACTGCAGACCCCCACCACTGACACGGGATTGAATATACAGTCCCTGTTACGGGCAGTGGATGAAGTTGTTCCAGTACTTAACTAGGAAAATCCAACCGCTAGCGTGCTGCTTGTGCCATGCAAGCTGCTGCTGTCATAACTCTTATTTTACAGTTGTCGTTCTTGGCTATCAGCAAAAGAACAGGAGTGCAGTGCACACAGCAGAATTAACTCTGCAACTGCAAGTTCTGGGCAAAGCTGCTCCAGTATTATTAAAAAATGTAAGAAGTATCATAGCCAGTCAAATCAAAGGCCTGTCTAGCCAAGTATCCTGTCTGTGACAGTGATTATTAGCAGATACTCAAATAAAGGTATGATAATTAAGGCATATAGAATCCTTTTACTGCCTCCTAGCCTCCAAAAATCTAAAGCTTATAGATTTCCTGAGACTGAAATTACATCCAGAGCATAGTATCAAATAGTCACCAAAGCACCCATCCTCCATTAGTGTGTCAGTCCCTTTTGAAATTTATTTATTTAATTTATTTAGCCACAGTGTAACTACAGGCCACACAAAAAAGTTCTCCCTTTTTGCTTACTTTAAACTGTGCCTGACAACTTTATTGGGTGCCCCCTAAGATTTTATGTTCTGAGAGACAATGAATCCCTGTTTGTTTTCCCTGCACCACTCTGGTTTTACAGAACTGTGCCATATTCTGCCTCCATTATAATTTTCCCAGACTGAGAAGCCCTAATATTTAGTCAGCAGAAAAGAGACAGACATTAAGAGGAAAAGAGATTTGTGGTAGGAGAAGTTGTGGAGAAGAGAGGAAGTTCTGGAGGTAGGTCTCACTCCAGGCATCTTCTTACTGACTCTGTAGACACATAGACGCTGTGTCTTGGCAGCAAGCGAACATTGGGATCTCGTGCTGGAGGAAGAAAAGCCAAGGACCACCCTAGCTCTGAGACTCTGATGTGCCTCCCCAGGGCCACCAAGATATGGAGGCAGATGGCAACTATCACCTAAGGGTGGCAGGATAACCAGTCTGCCATGTGGCTCTTAAAGGCAGGCAGAAAAGGAAGGGAGGAGGCATTGTCCTCTCTGATGCATACAACTGCCTGTGTTGAGAGCCTGGAGGAAGCTGGGCATCTGGGTGGCTGAGGACAAGGGGGAATTTTCTGGGTGATTTCACAGGGAAGTCTTAAAAACCACCTCAGCAAGAACATCAAGGTGATGATGCTTTTTATGAGTAAAGAGAATGATAATCTTAAAGACAGTATTTGGTGTCACTGGGAGTATTTGAACTGCTGGTCAGGAAAGGAATTAGATTGCTGGCTGCACACAAATTCAGAGAAGGGGTTGGGTAAACTCTTTTGATGCAGAAATAGAAAGAAAGCTCATGGGGATAAAGATTCACTTTGACCTGATTGTAAACGTAGAGAAAGATGGAAGATGAGTTAGGTGATGGAAGTCCTGAAAAGAGGGAGTTCACAATCCTGAAAAAAAGGAGGAAGAAGTTGTTCAGATAGAAAATACTACATTTCAAGAAGGAAGCCCAGTAAACTCTAGAAGTCCATAGATAAGAGTTCATGGGACAGCAACCAGAGCAAAAGGACACGGGGAAAGGTGTAAGGCAGAAAGCTCCTGCCTGCAAATTGGCAGTCGCTCCTAGGGACAATAGCAATAATATGAACACAAAATGTCCTGAAGCAGAGAAAGGGTTAGAAAGCCAGCAAGAGTTCAGCTTCACTGACATTTAGCTTTACTGGCCTTAATAGATTTTATTACTGCTAGAGATAAAATTAGGTCTTTATAGGAAGACCTCTTTTCTCTCTTGTTCTCAGCTCAGATCTGGTTCTGAGTCATAAACTCATAAAATTACAGCTTCAGCCTCAGTCTCTTTCATGAAGAACTGTGTTAAAATATAGACTTACAGTCATTAAATCCAAGTGTATGAGAAGCAGATAAAAACTAGCAAGAAGCACATTCCGAGATATAAAAAAAACACCTCTGCAGGTTCATATAATGTTATTATGACTTCACAGAAAAGGAAGGTGCAAAAGGAACAGACGTCCAAATGTAATTGTTTAAAAACCTGTATGCAAGAGGGAGAGATGGCTCTTTCCTACCCATGGTTAGGATAGGACGGGCCATGAGAGAAGTGATGCCAGATCTACATGTGCACGTGAAAGGCCCAAGGAAATTGGTGAGTCCCTGCTTTCTGCCCTGGTGCCCCTTCCCTGTGTTGTCAGAGCTGCCTCCAGATGGAGAGAGCCAGGGCCTCGAGCCCAGGCCCACTGGCAGGGAACAGCCTGTTCTGTGGCATCACACTAAAATCCATGCCTATGAGGAAATCTATTGCTGATAACTCTGCAGACTGTTCATGGAAATTACGCCCTCAGTCACAGATTTCAAACAAAAACCATCATCAATGTGATCTGGTGGCCAGAGCACATGTTGTCATTAATTAAGATGTTAGTCATGGAACCACCAAGATTACTGCCAGAAAAATAAACATACTCAGGACATTCAGGACTAGCAATCTTTGTACTTTGTAGGATCACTCTTTCCATAATTCTTTGTCATGTCTTATATATCTTACGTGGCTTCAACAGCAAACAGCTTCACATGGTAACTTGCATCATTGTTTTTACATAGAAGATACTGCCTAAGGAGCTGTTTGCCCTAACTTCAGGATATTGCCTGCTAAGAATTGAGTGCTCAGTTTGACAAGTAAAACAGACAATATCCTAGCCTGGAAAAAGCATTATTAAAAGGACCTGCACACTCATGATCTCTAGCCCAAAGTCCTGTAAGCTTGGGCAGGTTGTCTTGATGACAGAAGGACCCTGATGGCTGTTTTCTCTCTCATGAGTTTTCTCACTGCTCCCCCAACCCATTCTGTGCCTGTGAGCTCATGTCCATGAACAAAATAATCTCCTTTCAATCGGTGTCACTCCTTGAGCTGAGGCTGGAAGTGGTTTATCAGAAGTCCCTCTCCAGGCATTCCTATTCTCAATGTTATTGCAGGTTCTTCTGCCCACCTCAGTATGAGACACTAACGTCTGTAGAGTAATGCTAAAAGTGTTGAGATCTGCTCTGTAAATGAGTAATGTTTGTAAAATACATCTTTTCCTGGTAGATGTAACTTGTGATCTCTATGCTTGTTTTTCCAGAAAAGATTTTTTAGCATCTACTTTAAGGTCATGGTGCATGAGACCACTGGAGGCTGTGATGTAGTTAGTCATTATATTTGCAGAAGTTGTGTTCTCTTTTCTTTAGCCATTTTCTGTGCTAAAACCTATCAAAACTACTTTCCGCACAATTTCCATATTTGACTCCACCTCACTGTAGCAGGGAGAATGCAGGATGCTTGGTCTCTTCCCTTGCTGCTATCCTCTCTCATGTAGAGCTACTCAGCAAACATTTCTTGGTAGAGAGAGTTGTGGTTTTGCCCTGCTCTGCTTTCTGGCAAGGCTGGACAAAACCCAAGGAGATGAGAGTCAGAGCTGGGCAGGGGCTGCCTGAGCCACCGTAGATACGGTGTTAGCCTGTGATCTGTCTTTATTAGAATGACATGTCCAGCCAAGACACAGACAAACTTATAGATGGTGGAAGGACAGGATGGAAACAATAATGCTTATTTGATATTAAAAAAATATTAAAAACTCAATTTCACTTCAAACTGGAAAGGAATTCAGAAATGGAAAGCATAAGAGCTCAGACAAGACACCAGAACAATTTCCAGCACTGTTGGAAGGGTTTTCATGCAGATCTCATCAGCTCATGTAAGTGATCTCTAACTCCTGCCTAAAGCAGCAGTGCCCTTCTTGCTTGCTACAAGTATTTACAAAAATGTGGAAAAAAAATCTTCCTGTGGCTCATCTGCTGTTGCCCACCCAGGAAGAGAGACCTCAAAACTTAGGCCTGTTTAGAGATATCCTTCCTGTGTCCCCTGAGCCACTTGTGAGAAGACTGTTTGTTCTTTCTCTCATCCATTTTTGCTCACTGTCTCACCCACAAACATCAGCACTTGCTGCAGTTTCCAGAAGTTTTTATTTCTCAGTTAAAAAATATTCCACTGACAAATCCTGGCCAGGACTACCCAGGATTAGGTTTTCATTTATGTGACCTGCTTCAAGGCTGTATGGCTGAATACTATGTAAGTGCTTGATTTATGGAAGAAATACACAAACCTTCTCAGATAAAACAAGATTCATTCTGTGCTATTTTAAGTTCAAGGTCTAAATTCACCACCAGCTGGATATGACTGGATTCAGCAGAAATATCCATGGACCAGCCCCATCCCTGCCCAGGATTCACCTAATACCCCCCTCCAGGCACTTTTTCACCAGTGAGCAGAGCAGTTTGCTCTGTAGCATCATTCCTCCACAGTTCTCCACAGTTTTTCAAAACTACTGTCTTACAAAGTGGTCTAAGATAAATTTCACTCCTGTTGGGTCCTAAAACAAGTCCTTAGTGGAGGGAAACAGAAGTGGAAGATCTAAAGTTAATGCCATTGCTTTGAAGAGCAGGAGATCTGACTCAGTTTTGTGGCCACCATGTGCTTGCAGGACACACCCAAACAGTGATCCAGCTCTGAATGGCTCTGGTCTCCTCAGGCTGTTGAGATGGGGTGGACAGGGCAGGATGCAGACATTCCCCAAGCAGGGGACATGGCACCCATAGCCACAAATCACACCACTGACTTGTCCTAATGCCCCCAGACCCAAGCTGCAAGCAATTGGCCATACCAACATTGTGCTCATCAAGCTCCAGAAGGCTTTGTTGGCTCCCATACTTGGAAACCAGCTGAGCATGAAGTTAAGACAAATTCCTGATTTAAGCTGTTGAGAATTAAGAAATGACAGAGTAGTTTCCTGGACTAACCACATTTGACTGCTTTGGGTTTTTTTTCCCCTTACAGCAAAATGAGAATAAACAGTAAGCCTTTTTAATTTGACACGTTCTTCCTATCTTTCAGTTCACTACTATTAACTGTAGAGCAATTATAAAATAAGAAATTAACTAGGCAGAAGACTGTGCTTTGCAGTCAGAAATGAGCTGATCACATCAATCAGGACAAGCAAGCTTAGCATCCAGCAAAGCACTTGCACATTTTTCCTCTGCCTCATTTCTTGTGCCCACTTGTTCACAAAGCTGTTTGCTTCTGACTGTAGGCAATGTCTCTCACAAAAGGCAGAATCAAGCAAGAAAAATAAACATTACCTCAAGCTGTTAGCAGAACAATTTGCAATTTCCTCATGTTCCTCTCTCAAATATTCTCCTTGTTTATTACAGTGCTGTCTGGAGGCAAAAAAACTGTAGGGACAAATGTTTTTCAAAGGTTAGATTAAATGGGTCAATAAAAGAACAGGAGGGAAACATGGTGCACTCAGTCACTGGGTGTAAAACTATTCTGAAGTATTCAACTGTTAGAAGCACATTTAGCAGATTTCACTCTCCATCATTGCCCAAACTCTTCAGCCTGGAGATCCTGAAATAAAGCTGTGCGAAAATCCCACTGCAGAATAGCCAAGACCTGCTGTTTCACCAAGTCAGAGGAGTCTGCTCTAAATTGTGGTTTTAGAGGCAGACCTTCAGCATATGGCTGTCTCTGTAGAGTTTCCCTCCTGAACCCTGACAGGCCTGTCCTCTAAGTTCACTCATCTCACTTCTCTGCCAAAAATATGATAAGAACAATAAATAGTAAGGTTAAAAGAGGCACTTCAATTTGCTGAATGCTCATTTTATCATTTAAATTAAAAGCTCAACCTGTAGTCACAAATGGCTTAAATATTTAGCAAAAGTAATACTTCAAAAATTACTCCTTCCTTAAACCTATGAGGTAATTCATAAGATATTGTCATTTGGGAACCAGAATAAATATTGTGGAAGGCAAAAGATGTCAAATCTTGTAGGCAATGGAATAACCTAAAAGTAATTCCAGTAATGAATTTTGATAGAATGATTTCTAACATGTCTCTTTGGAGTGATAAACAACCTGACTTCAAAACCAACTCAAAATCCAATATTCAATACATTTATGAGTAACTCCATGGTAAACTGACAGCCAGTTTATTTCAGTCCTGGAGTCTGCCTCAGCATAGCTGTTTGTGGTAAACTTTTCAGTTCTTTCTTAGCAGGATTGCTGGAAAAGTGCCAGTTACAGAAATCTCTGGCAGTTGTGAAGTGCAGCTGTGGCTGTCTGCTTCAGTTTCTATAAAATTAATTTGCATCAGGCAATCTCCAACATACACTGAATAAAACACAGGTACACGTTTTTAAAGTGCTATGGTGATCTGATCCCAGCACTGCTTTCCTGCACTATGTTAATAATTTTCATGCATTTTATTGCCATGACAAATCATGCAAAGACAGTAATTGTGCTTTTTAACTGCTTCAGACTACACGTGTTCTTCTTGACCATGTATCAGAAAAGAGAAACAAAAATAAATGAGCCTGATGTCATTTTTGTGTGGAGCCAAAGCCTGTAAGTCAAAATGCATAATTGGCATGTATCAGCTCGTTCAGTGATATGAATCCACCTCACTCAGTACAGAGAAACAAATTGTAAATATAAGGACCCTTTCTATTTTTAAAAATGATGCATGATGTGAAATCTTTGGAACTTGCAAAAATTCAGGGGAAAGGAAGAAATTAGGGAAAAAAACAATCTTTTTGTCAGCTTCCAAACCTTCTGCCAACCTTTAGCTCATAGTACAAGTATGAAAGTTAGATACAGTAGAAATTGGCTACTGTCACATTTACTGTAACTGATTTAAGCATAATTTAAAAGGTTTATTTTGTATTTGACCAGGTCTATACTTCAATCAGCAGAGAGAACTAGCTAAAACTGCAATTTCTTCTGTGTCATACCCATAGCAGCAAAAACCCTAATGCAATCACAGACTATGTTAGCATTAAAGTGTCTTTGTCAACACTGTCAGCTCCCTGTTACTTAGGATAATGGGAGGCCATCCCTGCACCCACCTCTGGCTGGACTCACATTGCATTAACCCACCGTTTTGTTTCTGGTAACTTTTAACTACTGGGTGCTGAACTGCTTGTGTGCATCTGTACTGCAACCAAGGCCAGCAGCTGCCCAGCCACATCCCAACTGCATCCACCTGGTCTTGAAGCTGCACCCAGAAATCCCACTGCACCCAAGCTGGTTGTGCAAAAGGCTGCTCACATGGTTTTGTATGAACAACATGGATGGTTAATTAAAAAATTTCATTGCAAGAGGTTGTTTTATTTTCCTGGGGAACTGTTCTGACTTGCACCTATGGGAGGAAAGTGTGCTGATGCAGCCAGGGAAGTGTGAAGAGAGCAGTAAATCATTCTAATTCCTCAAAAAGGTCTTTGTTTATTTTGCCTGGGTATGTTTCATTTATCTGCTTCACCTGTGAGTGTTTGATTCATCCTGTCTTCATCTGGTATAGCTTTGATCTAGTCTATACTCCTTGTCTTGCTCCTAGATCATGTATAAAGAGCTCAGAAGAGTTTACCATGAACACAAGGTTGCTGAACTGCAGCTATTGAGAAGGAAAGAAGAGGGAATGTTAAACCCTTGGTAGTTTGCTTTGGCTGCCCCTCTTGCTGTTGGTCAATTGGTCTTTCTATCCATCTCAGCTCTTTCTAACTACAGACACAGAGCAGTTGTTTTTTTCTGTATGACTTTTTTCAGACTTGCTATATTGTCTTAATTCACAACATCTGTTTTACATCTGACAGTGAAGCATTGCTCAAAGGAAGAGGAGGGAAGCACGCTGGTGCAGGATAGTTTGATGAGGTAGCATTTCTGTCAAGATATCCTTTACAAAAAAAGATGAGTATTTTTTGCTCTAAGGAAATATTTTTATGACCTATGGTATCACAGAGGGAGCTCAGGGAAACTATTAATACATATTTTTAATAGACTGCAGCTTTCCAGGGTTTGCATCTGTTCAAACATACAATTTAGTCTATAGAGATGGGCTAACACAGACCACCGTGCACCAACAGAGGCTGCAAGTCCTCAGTGAAATACAACTGCAGTGATTGTTATCCAACATCAGGGGTAACATGTGAGCTATGATGTTCAGAGGTACAAAAACTGGAATTGCCAGGATGTAAGGTGACTAAACCAGTTTCTTACTTAGAAATGCACTTCATACTAGAAAGGGATTAATTCAGCTGCGGGGGGGAAAGTGCCATAAGGTATTTTTTGTGGCCTTCAGCTGCTTCTCCAGAAATACACAGGTCTTGCATTGGTCTGTCATCTTTATACTGGACATCCTATGACATCTCACATGGCACTAGATGTTTAGACATATGAAGTGATCCTTAGATATTAATCCAGGTTCTATAGAAACCCAGAAGTTCAGCTTTGAAATTACAAGTTCCTGAGGGGAAAAAAGATGTAGGGATTGCACTATTGAGTGAGGGAATCCAAATTTTGGCACCCCTTTGAACATTTGTTGTTCCACACACCTTTGAAAATGTAAAGAAGCTACCTAGATTTCAAGACTGTCTGCCCCAAACTCCCTCCGTTATTACTGAATGAAGATAAATAAAATTTAGCACAATAAAAATGTCCTGAAACCACCCATGTGGCCCCTCTCAACTGTACAATCATTAGCTTATTCTTGTAAATGGCACTGTCAAAGTAGTAAAGTTAGATGGGATGGGTCTAGGCCCTTGTCATGCACTATAGAAGTCTCTAAAAGCCAGCAAGCTGAGTGAAAACTTCTTTGAGCAAGCCGAGAGAAATGTGAGAAAGGGAAGAAATGCACAAGATATTTTGCTTACTATCACGGGAGCAGCATTCATAACCTCATACTCTTCTCTGGAGTTAGACTTCTGCCTAAAATGTAGGCTCAGCTCTTCCCTTGGTCTAAGGAGGTTTCAGCTGTAATTGTTACCTCTCATCTGAGGGGTCCAAACAAGTTATATGCTGAAGTTTATCATAATCTTAAAGTTGGCCTACTGAGTAAGCTAGAGAAAGCAAATAGATTAAAGTTCTGACAAAAGTCAACACCCACAGTAAAGCAAATTGAGTAACTATGAGGAGAAAAACCTTGAAAGAGCTCCCAGGCTCTGCTTGAAGAGAATAATCATTATTGCTCTGGTTTGTTTTGTTAAGACAGGAAAAATTAAGCCAAGGAATATGAAGAGATGTAATGCATTTATTTAATTAAATTTATACAAAGGGATTGCCCTTTATAAAAGAACATCTTCATTTTAAGTGCATGCCAATAACTTTTTCTTTTACTGAAAAGCTCAGAAACACTGAATTTTCAATTGAGAAAAATGGACAGTGAGAGAGCACACATTATCAGCAATGCTCGTCACCAACGTGAGGTGCCCTGAAAGGTTTTCCTTTACTCCTCTCTTCTAGGCACAGCTACTGGTAGGAGAGAAACCCAGAACGTTAGACCAAGCTCTGTACATTCAGTAGCTCTGACCAAGGTCAGACATCAGTTGAACCTACTTTTTGAGAATTTGTGTGAAAACCATGGACAAAGCAGACCAAAATATTGTTTAATTTAACCACAGGATTAAACTATGTAGAGAATAAAAGTATGTTAAAAAGCCCAGCATGAATGCTACATCCCTTTATGGTTGTCCTAGCCCTCTCAGACACCCAGTTATATGACCAAAGGGAGTGTTATTCCCACACACAACTTTACAGCCTCTCTTGTAGGAGTTCCCTTTTTAAGCTACTGCACTTCTTTTGATCTCCGTTGGGCGTAGGCTTTCTCCTGTCTTGCCACTGTCTTTTAAAGTTCTCAGGCGCTTTGCAAAGAAGCAGTCTGGTTTCAGCTGTTCTGCTTTGTCCTCTGTATAGCTTTTGTACCCTTTACAGCATCTGTAAGACTGAGACAAGAAATGAAATCTGAAAGTCCAACAGTAACCAGGTGGGCCTGCAGTATTTGTATGTTATCAAAAAGGAACTTGTTCCCTGCCTTTTTAGAGTTAATACAGAAGGCCTTTTGCCACAGAATGCATCTATTTCAGATATCATATTATCTTTGTGATTTTCTTGGCAAATATTATCAGATGAGACCATAAGCTTATCTGCCTTCTGAGAGAGAGAGGCATCAACAGAAGATGATGTGTGTTATGTCCAATGCACAGTAGACACAGTAGCACTGTAGACAATTATATTTCAGCAGATTATAAAGTGCTATGAGGCAAACTTCTTAACTTCCTTAAATGAATATCTCCTTTCAGTTCGAGTCTGTGTGTGTTCCTCTAAATAATATCTAAGCTCCCCAAACCACTCCAGAGATAATTAAGATAAATATTGTTACACTTAATTAATAAAGTACGGCATTTAATTTAAACAATCTTAAATTCAGCTGCCACATAAGACCAGCTAAAAGAGCTATTGTAAAGATGGTGACATTTAGAGCTTCACTTTTCTTATTCTTACGATTAAATGGAGGACTCTTGTGTGACAAATACATTCTCACTTATTTTGCAGAGGGGAGGGAGACTATTAGTACTGCAGTAGGAGCTCTTCTCCTATTCTGTATGAGAGACTTTACTAAGAAGAACCTTATGAATACTCAAGCCCTTCAAACATTAGAAACCAGACAAAAAAAAAGCAGTCATAAGACACAAATACAGAGGATGCCAAGCTTCATTATTTTCACTGATCATGGAACAAGTTCTTGCATTGCCAATAAAGCACTCAGTTCAAGACTGTAAGTTTGTCACACCAGGTCCCACTCTACAGGTTGGAATATCCTGATTTTAAGGAATTTTTCCATTTCTCTGATTTCTCAGATTTTAAATATTTCTGCCAATACAATTAATCACAAATCAGTGAAAGTTACCTCTGGAAAAGAGGGTCTGATAGGCAAATCTATCTGAATTTAGTAATGTCACTTTAGATTACTACACTCCTCCAAAAAAAAACAGATGGGGGAAAAACTAGAAACCATTCTGCATAGTAAGGAAATGTCAGCAAGATTTGTCTGCAAATGTCAGACTTCACAAAGGCTGCCTCTACACCTACAATGGTGAAGGTTTTCCATTTACAAACAAAAACCTATTAGAGATCAATTGCAATCTACAGAAATCTGATTAAGGCTTCTCATTTTGCAATTCACTCAGCCTAAATCGCCATCCAAGGGGAATTTCACTTGAATGAGGACTGCAAGATTGATCTGGACATTCAGATGCTTAATCTGACTCTATTTGACTTTGTTCCAAGTGTTTCCCCATTCCTGGCTCTTACACTCAACTTTTATGCTTTGCCATAAATACTGTCATCAAATTAATCATGTTATGCTGTATATAGGTCAGCTGGAAAATGATCATCACTATACATGACATAATGTTGTATGAAGAGGTGGAGTAAAGAAAACTCAATAGGAAATATGGCTATCCATCTACTAAGTAGAATATTTTACAGGTTGTTTATTTTTCAGGGTCTCATCAGAAGCAACTTCAATCTCAAAGAAAAATAAGGAGATTTCAGCAGG
>NW_009952880.1:4824569-4845361 GCF_000747805.2 Chaetura pelagica | reverse complement strand
GCAGGAATTAGGCAACAAACACTTTAGCTTTGCTGAAGGCATTCATTCTCTTTTAATAGCTGAGAAGGCATGACAAAGAGACATTAACATCCCTTCCATGGACTTGCCTTTTTGTATCTATGTATTTTCCCCAAGATAACCCTAATTAGATGAGTACAAATCCATTCCTTTTTTGATGAGTACCAGAGATTGGGCAGAGCTCTCAATAGCAGCAGTTCGGCTCAGCAAAACAAAGGTGCTTGAATTGCTGTAATCTGCCCGCCAGGGAGGACAATGGCCAGAAAAGCAGCACTCTGAATGTTATCTTATGCTAATAACAGGATTCAAATGCTTTAGAAACACTGGCAATACACTTCGCTTAAACACTTCTTCTAAAGCTTGAATGGCATCATTTTCACTGCTATTGGAACCTTGGATTGTCAGTGCAGGGATGCCAGTCCTTGATAAAACCATTGGGTGATTCTGTTGTCTAGGCAAACCCTTTACAAAGCATCACCTGAGAAGAGCTGGGGGTGATGCTCACCCCCAGAAGGAACGTGATTGTACTATACCATCTGAGTCCCACCTAAGTCCTGAAAAGAGAAGCCTCTTGTTCCAGAGGAAATCTCATACCCTGTGCTGTTTAACCTAGTTCTTCTTCCCATGGAGAGTTGTAAATGGGCCCTCTATTCCACCTACAAACCTTAGAAAACTTTTTCATACGGCTATCTCTACCGAAGACACAGTGATCTCATTGTTGCAGCAAACACTGAACAGACCATTCTTGCATTGACACTTCCACTTCAGAGCCCTACACTACTCCTAAAACAGGGTTTAGCAGAAGTCACTTCATTTTGTATATCCATATTTTGTTTGTTTGTTTGCTTTGCCAGTAAACCGCAAAGATGCCTCCTCTATGAAGCTGCAGAGATTTGTCTGCAGCAGCTCAGGCCACATCAATTTTACAATGGCATTCATTGTGTTCATATATTTCAAAGAGAAACTCTGGGACCACCACTGAGCTGAGATTTGTGGAGTATGGGAAAAGCAGTTCCCTGGGCTTGCTCCTCCAGTGCCAGGAAGCCTGGAAGCCATGATGTCCCCAAGCTGGAGGCTGAGATCCCAATATCATGGTACGTAGCTCAGTGTTGCACTTCAAGGAAGCAAAGTCAGCACATCAGACTGCACTGGAGCTGTGCACCTTGACAATGAGCCAAGTGAACTGTCAAGAAACTAAATAATTTTCTGATGGCAGCTGATTTCCTGGCAGGAAGGGTTTCCTCAGAACTCTGCATGGGTTTTGTCAGTTTGCCAAAACCCACCCATTTCACAAAACATTTTGATTTCAACAAATCAGTGGTTTACAAAAAGCCAGCGGAAAAAAAAAAAAAACAACCAAAAAAAAAAAAAAAAGAAAAAAGGAGAAGTTTAAATACAAAGCTTCCAACCAATTCAAATTATTTCACTCAGTTTTCCCAAAGCTGTAAATCAGTGCAATAGCTCTGTTTCAAAACAGAAGCCCCCAGTTATGTTTGCCAGTTTGGAACAGTCTTACATACCAAGTCCTGAGATGGCTGACAGCACCACATTGTGCAAATGTCCTGATCAAATGATAGCAGTATGTCTAGATATAGCCTCTTCCCTAGATATAGCCTCCTTGTGAAGATCCTCCAACAGTCCCCAGCATTATGTCCATGTGCGTGTTCCCCAGGAGGATGAATGGCTACAACATCACTTACCACAGAGTCCTTAGTTCAAAATAGAAATTGCAGGCTCTGGAGCACGGAATATGTTCACTGCATCTCTGTGCCCTGCTATCTTAGAGTGCAAATTGAACAGGACAGGTAACAAGCAGTGAAAGCATCTAGGTATGTCCAGCAGTCACTAACAACGAGAAGACAAACTGTCCTGCCAGGGACACTGAGCAACTCATCTGGCTCCTTGCCCAGGTTATGTCAGTGTCACAGTGACTTTTTTAGGTAACAATAATTCCATTTTAAAGCACCAGTGGTGCCAGCCTAGAGGATTCTTAACCAGCTTTGCACAGAATGCCTTTTCCAGTGATTCCTCCCATATATTGTCAAATTGAGCTTCTTGGGCTTGGTATCCTTGATAGATGATTGACCAAAAGGTGTTATGCCAAATTGGGCTGATTTTCCTGTGGCATCAAGAAGTAGTAGGGGCAGTGTGGGGGTTTGTGTTGGGAAGGGGGCTTGTATTTCTCAGGTGTTTATGGTTGAGGCAAGTCAATGCAATGCTAAGGATGAGTCCAGTGTCTCTGATTCGACTGTAAACAAGATTCCTGCCACAACTAATCACGCAAACGTCGCTCTCCAACAGCATTTAGGTGGCTCTGAGTTTTCTCCAGTTGTGATTGCTTTACACTAACTGGCAAAGCTTTTCCTGCATCCAGAGGCACGGCTAGTTTTTCATTCAGATCAAATCACCTTTTCCACGTGGTGTAGATTTCCACCAGACTTGGCCCTACAGGTGGGCAATCCTCTCCTCTGTGCCATGCATGGCGGCATCATCCCCACAGCGTGCAGAAAGTTACACAGCAGAAACTAGGGGAAAGCTGCTGCATTTCGCTCTGAATATTTAGATCATAGTGTCTGTGCCAGTACTGGGAACATGTTTCTCTTTTGCTCTGGCAACACTGGCCCTACAGCCAGTCATTTCCCAACTCAACCACCCTAGATCCCATCCCAGGATACCTCCCTGGTGCTCCTCAGCTGCGCAGCAGGGCTGGGACCTCAGGAGCCTGCAAGGCCAGTGGATTCAGAGAACTTGTGAGCTCACAGAGTGGCATCCATATTTAAGCAGGGAGCAACACATTGTTAATTAAAGCAACTAGCTGGGACAGAGCATAAAGCAAGAGGAAAGAGGTTTGGGGACCACCAGAATATGTGGGAATGAAGATGTGACCACATAAGTATTACTGCAGTATAACTGCAGCAGTTCACCAGTCACATCAAAGTTAAGGGCTGGGTGGACAGGCCACTTTCATAGCAAAACAACAGAGTTTGTAGAACTGTAAATTGCCCATGCAGACAAGCCTTTAATGTTTCAATGAGAAAAACAAGAATTGCAGTCACTCAGACTGAGCCAGGGCCTTGAATATCAGTAACATTTTTCTGCTGCTGGAAGTCTCACTGCTCCCTTAAAAAAGCTTCCTCCATGTAACAGAATTAGACCTGCAATTTCTGCAAAATTCCTGAGTGCTCAGAGTGGGGCTGGGAAAGGTTTCTGTTTGTTCAGTATAATTCACAGAATAATAAAAGAGTAACAGGGAAACCTAGCAGAGCTACCTTACCACTAAGAAATACAGTACATCCCAACCAACCACCCTGAAACCACAAAAGCTGCTTTTGATGATTCCTGTTTCTAATAATGTCCAAGTCTCTTGGTTCACATCTTTTTAGTCTTTCACAATCGGTGTGGCACAGACTGTGGAAGGCACTGGGATTGCAAACAGGCAGGCTTTGCTCTGTGCTGCACAGAATGAGGATCTCTGCAAGGAGAAGTGCCACCAGGTAGCAAAGCCATGAAACAGCAGAGGTAATCCATCAGCTGGTTTAAAGACAAGCTCCTTGGTGTTTCACTAGCCTACTTTCAAGCCCAAAAGAATGTGGGGATGTTTACAGACTTGGGTCCCAAAAGCCAGGACAGCTACAATTACAGCTCAGCTGGCAAAACACTCCCACCAAGAGACGAAGCGGCCAATGTGCTGCTCCCCACAGCCAGTCTGTCCCTTAATGCCCTTTATTAACTTCCTCTGTGCAGCACTTTGGAAAGGTTACATGGGCACGAGCAGAAAAAAAACGTATCTCAGGGGGAAGCCAAAGACGGAAGGAGAAGCTGGGAAGACGGAAGGCTGAGCATGCAGCTGGAGGAAAGCGCCTGGCCCTGTCTAGATGGCTCCTTTGGTGGAGTTTCTTGAGGACAGAGGTGAACGCAAGTCCTGAGCATCTGTGCCCTCTTGTGGCTAATACAGGAGTGGAGACAGAGGAGGTCCCCGTCTTCATCATCAGCAGAGGTGGTACAGCCATGCCCATGTTCTTCAGAAGAGGTGCCACAAGGGCTTCTAGCAGAAAACAGGCAGGGTAAGGCAGGTAAAATGCCCTGACTCCCTCTTGTGACAGGGTGGCTGTATGGTAGCACTCTCTCCAAATAATGTATGTCCCCACTGGAACTGATGAGGCAGGAAAAAATCCACTTGAGAGGCTTGGAGGCCCCTTCTCCACAGTCCTTTCTCCTGCCAAAAGCATAACACTGAGGTAATGGCCCTGTAACTTTGTTTTGATTTCCCAAGCAGTCTTAAGTTACCTAATATCTGGCTAGCTTCCCTCAATGGCTTTCCAGCAAAGTAATTCTCCAACAGTTTTCATTAGATATGAGTACTAACTATCACGAAGCTCCTCATTAAACCCCTGTTCATACTATGAAAGGCCTTGATCCTAATCTTGCATTTCTTTCCTTTTTAAATATTTATTTATTTATTTCTGCCTGCATCAATAATTATTTCACTTATGTGGACAGAACAGACATACACACAGAGGTTTATATTTATTATTATATATGTACATTATATGGTGGATAAAGAGCTGAACATGATCCAGCAATGTGCTCTCACAGGCCAGAAAGCCAACCGTATCCTGGGCTACATCAAAAGAAGCATGGCCAGCAGGTCAAAGATTCTGCCCCTCTACTCTGCTCTCATGAGACCCCCTGGAGTACTGTGTCCAGTTCTGGAGCCCCAAACAAAAGACAGGCATGGAGCTGTTGGAGTGAGTCCAGAGGATGGCAACAAGAATGATCAGAGGGCTGGAGCACATTTCCTATGAAGAAAGGCTAAAAAAAATGGGGTTGTTCTGCCTAGAGAAAAGAAGGCTCCAGGGAGATCTCATTGCAGCCTTTCAGTATTGAAGGGAGTCTATAAGAAAAATGTTGGCAAATTATAGATAATAGGGTCCTTCCCATGGAGAAGGACCTTGGGGTGGACAACAAGTTATCCATGGAACAGCCATGTGCCCTTGTGGCCAAGAGAGCCAATAGTATCTTGCAATGTATTAAGAAAAGCGTGTCCAGCAGGTCAAGGGAGGTTCTCCTCCCCCTCTACTCTGTCCTAGTAAGACCACATGTGGAGTATTGTGTCCAGTTCTGGGCTCCTCAGTTCAAGAGGGGCAGGGATATACTGGAAAGAGTCCAAAGGAGATCTACAAGGGTGATTAAGGGACTGGAACATCTGTCTTATGAGGACAGGCTAAGAGACCTGGGGCTGTTTAGTCTTGAGGAGAATAAGAGGGAATCTTATTAATGTCTATAACTATCTGAAGGGTGGATGTCAAGAATGGGCCAGTCTCTCTTCAGTGGTGTCCTGTGACAGATGAGGGGAAATGTCACCAAATTAAAAGCACAGGATATTCCATCTCAACATGAGAAAAAACTTTACCATGAGGGTGACGGAGCCCTGGAACAGGCTGCCCAGAGAGGTTGTGGAGTCTCCTTCTCTGGAGACTTTCAAGACCCATCTGGATGTGTTCCTGTGTGATCTGCCCCAGGTGTTCCTGCTGCAGCAGGGGGGTTGGACTTGATCTTCAGAGGTCCCTTCCAATTCCTATGATTCTATGATTCTTTGATTCAGTGATTCTATGACAGCTTAGTTAAGGCTATTCTGAAAAGTGATCAGAAGATCTCTGTGATCAGGTTATTTATGATGGGTCTTCAAACAGGAAGAAAAAGTGTAACAATACAGAATGGTGCTGCATTCAGAAGTCTTATGCAGGGACAATGCAGTAGCTTTGGGAGATTCACAGCTCAAAGGTCAACTCTCTGGCACCTTTCAAGCAAAGAAAAAACTAAGCCCAAGTAAATGCTGTTTTGTGTCTGTGAAGGAACAATAAAGTACACAAAACACTGGGTTAGCCCCTCTTCCCCTAAATTACTCCCCAGTCCCATGTAAAGGCAACAGGCAAACTCAAGGACCCCAGAGACCATCCACCTTACTCATTTCTGTGAGAGCATAAGACCTTTTGAATGTCTATTCAACATCTATTTTGTAAGACTGATTTTGTGGCTCCGACATAACAGGCAGCTCCTACAGCTCTTTGGCAGGCAGAGAAGAGTAACCTTTCCTAAGGCTGATGTCATGCCCACTTCGACGTGATTCCAGCCAACTCAAAGAGTGATAGCACCTGGATAAATGGTTCATCCCTTGCTTTTCCAACCTCTTCACCTTTTAAATTATTAGAGTCTCTGGGGGAGCTAAGAAAAAGGATGTTTGTCCTTAAGCCGTGGAAAAAACATGGACAACCCAATATCTAATATTCTTGTATTTCCTTGTGCTAGCCACATATGTTGTGATAGTTGGGCACACTAAAGTTTTCAGTGCATATCCACAAGGTACATTTTTGGGGCCAGAAATAGCTGTTCAATCCTGTACCACAATCACTGAATTTATGTCAGTAGGACTCTGTAATTTTAGTGATTACTCTTTATCTGATGACCTTGGAGCACCAGTGCTACAGGGCAGCTCTAGCACTCTGTGGCTCACCAAGGTTCTCCTTAAATATGAAGCATGTATTTATAGCTCAGATCAGAACAAGATTCTTTCAGCCTATCCAAATTCATCTGAGCAGAGACCATGTTAGTCAAAGCTTACATTCTCCTGACAATCACCGTTCTGTCTCTTTTCAACTTCAGGACAGAATTTTTGTTTGACAATCATGTTGGCGTAAATCTCATAATCCTATAGATTTGGTGGAGGACAATATCTATGTCAGGACTGCTTTGCTTCCTTGTTTTTGGCCTTTATTTGAATGGGGCTTAATAATGAGGAAAGAAACTGAACTGAAGTCAGTTTTCCTGTGACCATGTGAAAGGAAACAAGCCACAGTGAAACTTTGCTTAGCAGTACATCTAAAGAATTTTATTCCTGCAAAATTTGAATACTAGTAATTTGCTATTATTTTTTTCCTGTCATAAAGATGTGTCAAGCACACATATGCTTTCATTTCAAGAAGCTGTTTATGCTGCAAATATGATTAAGTCAGGGGCTGTATTTTAAGCAGTGATGCTTCGATTATGATACAAACTCTTGATCTTGTTACTGTAGTGTATTAGTACATTAAAGCCACATTAGATATTTCTGTTAGGAGTTCCTATCCACCTACAGGGTGCTACAACAGTCTCTCAGAAATGTAAATTTACATGGTCAGGCAATGAGAAAAGCATCCTAGCTTTTTCATTATGATTTTAAAAAAGGCATTATATTTACTTGGGAGCACAGCATCCCACAAGCATGCATAAAACAGATTTCTGAATTAGATAAACTGCAATGAATTTTAATATGAATAAGAAATGCTCAAAGTATTTTGCCATTTTTTTACTTTCTTTTGTTGCAAGAACCTGCAAGAAATGGAAGTAGAGCATGCTGTCTGTAGAAACAATTAGCCTGGCCTGTGAACGGTACAGCAGAATGCAGCCATAAACGAAATGGCTCCAGAGCCTGCAAAAAGGTGGCATGGACAGCAAAAGATCAGCTGCCAATGGGAAGGGAGCTGAAAATAATACTACTTTAATCAAGCTATTTATCAGACACACAGATAATACTGGATAAGGATCTTTGTAGCAGGATTAATTCAATCTGTCAAGCAGTGGGAGCCAGGGGAGTATAAATTCCTAAATAATCCATGTAAAGAAATCTACAGTTTTACTGATGAAGTTCTGTCAGTGAAAACACAAGTCATGGGCTTAGCTATAAGATTTCATCTCCTACTTCTAAAGCACTTGAGGCTCAGAGCAGTGCTGCCTTGGTGACCTGCCAACTTATTCCAACAGTACCTCCATGCCCTGGGCCTGAGGCCGTGCCTTCAAGGGCATTTAGATGGAAATGGAAACCACTGCTGTCTAGGGCACAACCAGTGAAAAGCTCTCAAAAATTTGTTGGCTTTATGGCCTAATTTGTTCTGCTACATAGCAATAGTGTAACATTAGTGTAGCACATCAAGGTGCTGCAGCGAGCCCGGAGAAGGGCAGCAAAGCTGGTGAGGGGTCTGGAGAACAAGTCTTATGAGGAGCATCTAAGGGAACTGGGCATGTTTAGTCTGGAGAGAAGAGGCTGAGAGTAGACCTTATTGCTCTTTACAACTACACTACTTATTGCTTTTTACACTACAACCTCTAAAAGGAGGTTGTAGTGAGGCCAGTGTTGGTCTCTTTTCCCAAGTAAAAAGTGATAGAATGAGACAAAATGGCCACAAGTTGCATGAGGTGAGGTTTAGATTAGATATTAGGGAAAAATTTGTCACCAAAAGGATTGTGAAGTGTTGGAACAGGCTGCCCTGGAAAGGGCTTGAGTCACCATCTGTGAAGATGTGGTACTTAGAGACATTGTCTGGTGGTGGACTTGACAGTGTTGGGTTTATGGCTGGAATTGATGATCTGAAATGTCTTTTCCAAGCTAAAAAAATGTGTAATTCTGAAACTCTTCTTGAAGCATGCTTATCTGCCTTTCCTCTGCTCTTACATCAACAGTATCACTGATCTGTCCAGGTGGAAAAGTGAGGAAAGGCAATAATAGCTGGCTGAAGGTGTTCACATTGACTTCCTGGTATTGAAGGACCAGGGGGAAATGCATTATTAATGCAAGCAGCAGTTCCCTGGTTTTTGCAGACACCTGTAATTACAGCCTTTTTTCACTGGCAACCTTGAAGGGATGGGGATGCTCCTGACTGCTCCTAGCAACCCCTGCTGAACACCTGGAGGGTCTTACTGGGACTTGTAATCCACAATTTGAGAAAAAACAATTCAGTAAATTAGTAGATGTGGCATATAGTGACTTAATTATAGAACTGGAGAAGAAAGTAGCACAGCAGTTCCTCTAAATTTCAACATCATGTAGAAAATGTATATTTTTTTGCATTTTGGGCTTCATAGTGAATTCAAATATCAAGGCCTAATTCTTCTTTCATGCCTTTACAATTCAAAAGAAACACGAGAGGAGAAGCCTGTCACTGAACCTCAGATGAAAGGTATTTGTAACTGCTACAACTCCCAATTTTAAAAGAAAATATTTGAATTGTGATGCAATGCAGTGGGAGTTACAGAAGCTTACGTTACTGTTTATTTTACATGGTGCCCAATCCTTCTCTTTTTTTTTTTTTTTTTTTTTTAATTCCAAGGCAACTCTCCCATTGGCTTCATTCCGATACACCTGAGCGAACATGGGAAAGTGCAACAGATTCATGTGGTGGATATTAAGGTACAGCACTTATACAAGATTAAAACCTAATTCTGTGATCACATGGAGGTAAAGCAGGCCTGTTTCCAGTTAAGTCAGCAATACTTCATTGGTACAAAGTCAGCGCATCCCCATGTATTGCGTGAAACAGGGAGTTATCTACACTCACTAATCTGTAACTAATCATAAATTTCGGCCCCTGAGCAGACTCATTTGCTGCAAAACACACACCTGCATGCCCAATGGCAGGGCACAAGCCAGCTGTGGTCCAAAAGCCACCTTGGACATCTTAGTTTGCAGCAACACCTACACTAGCAAACCTTGACTCTCAGTGGCCTTGATGCCACAGGTGAAGTACAGAACTAGCAAGGCCACATGATTTTAGTGCTACAAAACTGTCCCTTGATGGGGTTAGCTTGTAAGTTTCCAGGTACCCACAGTATATTTACCGGAACCAAAGCAAATTCTTCCCAACCCATGTCTTCCTAACTATGCAAAGGAACCAGTGCATCTGTTCATTCTTCATTACAATTTTGAAGGCATACTGCAAAGAAAGTCTTACACATGTAAGAAATATTTGGTTAATGTGAACATCTGTAAATCAAAAACTTCATGAGTCAGGTTGCCCAGCAGACAGGATACAACTTTCAGCAGTGACTAAATGACTTAGAAGCCAAAAATCTGTTTTCAAAGAGACAGGTGCATAAATCTCATTGAAAGTTAAAGGGAAATAGATTTGTATGTCCAGTTTAAAAATAGAATTACAGTCTGTGAAAGTATTGCTTACTCATTCTTGAGAATGTATTTTATTGTCAGTTAAATGAATTCAGCCTCTGGATTTTGAGCTGGATATTATCACATATAAACAGAGGAGAGCAAATTTTCTTTACTGTGGGAATTAGTGGCTGAAGTGTTATGTTTTGGACTATGCAGTTATTCAGAACAGTTAACCATGCCATTTGTCTGCCATGTGGAGTAGATGAGGCTCTGGCACGATTGCTATACAAGCATCCATAGCATCAGTCAATGGTTCAGGGTTTGTGGGAGGAGAAGGAGGCTATGAATTCTGATGACACTCCCCCTGAAGATCAAAGCACCCACAGCAGTAACCAAACCATGAAAACTTTCTCAAGGAGAGCTCTGCTGCAGAGCTCTGCCTATTTGGTGGTCTGTGGTTTCCCCTGAAGCAGCACAGACTGCAGATGGGGATGCTTGGAAGACACCAGGCCAAAGACAGGCCAAAGCCTGGTGACACAGGAGGATGTCCTGCCACCACTCCCCTGGGTGGAATTAAATGCCCATTGTCTACAAGTTTGTTTATTCCTCCACCACCTCCCACCAGCAGCCATGAAAAGCTGACCAACTTTCAGCCACTGCTGGATGGGCTGCACAGGGAGTATCTGGAAGGAGATGGTTACCAGAGTAGTGAAAAAGCAGGAAAAAAACACATTGGAAAATAAGCAGGGAAGGAGTTAAACCCAAGGTTGGATCACTGTGACTGCATTTGTTTTCATTTCCTGATATTAAGCCTGGTATTAAGCCACACTGAGAAGGATGGACAACTGTGTTTGTCATACAAACATGAAGATGAAAAAAACCAGGACATATAGCAGGAGACTGGAGCATCTGCCCTATGAAGAAAGGCTAAGCAAGCTAGGTCTGTTTAGCTTAGAGAAAAGGAGGCTGAGGGGAGGATCTCATTAATACTTGTAAATATCTAAAGGGCAAGTGTCAAAAGGATGGGGCCAGACTCTTCTCAGTGGTGTCCAATGACAGAAAAAGGAGTAACAGTCACAAACTGGTGCACAGGAGATGTAACCTGAATATGAGAAAATACTTCTTTACTCTGAAGGTAACAGAGCGCTGGAACAGGCTGCTCAGGGTGGTTGTGGAGTCATATCTGAAGACATTCAAAACCCACCTGGATGTTCCTGTGTAATCTGCTCTAGGGGCTCCTTCTCTAGCAAGGGGGTTAGACTAGATGATCTCCAAAGGTCCTTTCCAACCCCTACCATTCTGTGATTCTGTGAGATTTGAAACATTGAACCAATAATGCTTCATTTCACACACATTTGTGTCTTGTTGGTGATCTCCCTGTGGATCCTTCAGTGTCCAGCAAAGGGTGACCCATGTTGGGTCATTTTTCTATTTTGCATCTAAGGCTCTGAATGACCCAGGACTCCTGGAGGTGCCCATTTTCCTAACTTAGGACTTGCCCTTTCCCCAGTAGAAGAGACCAAAGGAGGTGATGTGGGTATTTATTGGTGAAGGTGCCTTCTCTTCTAGACCTGAAGCTGAGTACAGCCTTCATCTCTCCCAAACTTGAGCTTGTTGCAATTATATCTCTACTACAATTGCGGTAACTTCACAATATCAGTACCTGACTGTGGGGAGCTTACTTTGGATGTGTTAACAGTCCTGTAATGCTTAGATTAGAGGCATTCAAAACACATATTATTATATTGCCTCCTTTTGCATCCTACACTCATGTGAGACGGATTTGCAAAAATGAATTTTGCATTTCCCCCTTTCCTCACAGTGGTATCAGCCCTTGAATTCTCATTACCCCTTCACAATCCTGGTATGGGAATTTTAATGCTGAAGTACCCCAAAAACCTGCTCAAGCCTCCAACAGCACCATCATTTAGCCTTTTTCAGGAACATCCATCCCTCACGTCTTTCACACCCTTCTGTCATGTGCCAACATGATTGACGCTGCTGGGAACGATCTGCTCACTCCTCCTAAATGTGTTCTTGGGCTGTGGGTGCTGCAGACAGGCAGACAGGAGGGACACAGACCCTTGAAGAGTGTCAGATGGCCATCTGCCAGCCAAGGCACATTATGGTGACTACTGCCAAGCCAGCTGGGTCCTCGCTCTTCCAGCTGGTACAAAAGTTGCCAGGCAGCCTCCACTCCAAGAATATTCAAGCATTTGGGGCTATAATCTATGCCATATGTTTCTCTGTTTTTACTACATAGTAGAAAATAATTTATTCAGATATGCTAAATTATATTTTTAAGGTTCCACAAACAGTTCATTTGAAACTCAGTTTTGGCATTAACTAGCAAATGTGATACTTTACTCATTGTGTATCTTATTATAATGGTCCTTTTTTTGTTTAATCTAAATATTGCAGTTCATTTATCTCCTTGGATGTCACAACCAGCTCTAGGCTGCAAGTTCTGCTGTTGTGTTCAAGTTAAATGACTATTATTTAAACATTTTATAAGTAATTAGTGGATAACTATTTTTTGCTTGATGACAACTACACTTTTTTCTGAAAGAATCCTTCATACTATTCTCTTTTTAGTGCATATTGAGAGCCTACAGTATGGTGATAATTGCCTTTCAATTGCCTTTTAGGATTGAAGAGGGTTTCTTCTGAGCAATTCAGTATCACTCAGTTCTTGAAAGAACAGAAAATGGCTCCTTTTTAATAAATGAGACATTGTTAGCAAAGAAAAAATGGGAAGAGAGCCCAGGACATATATTTTGACATTCAGAGATCTTTACCATACAAGTGCAATGATATGGGGCTTCTCAGCTTTCTTTAATCTTCAATCAGACTTTAGATGATAACTAGGTATGTCCTTAAATACATTTATTCCTAAGCCTTTCTTTGAAGATCAAACCCTAATTCAGTTTGCCCAGATTTCAAAAATATTGACATCATAGAATTTTTATTTCACTCTGCATCTTTAAGTTTCATTCTACTCTCTGTGGCTTCTTTTGGTGCAAGCTCAAAAAATCAAAAGTAGGTGAGCAAGTGCAGTTTTGTTTCCTGTTGTGCACCAATTCCTAGGAACTCCTTTCCTCCATTAGAACTACCATGTGACAACCTAAGAATCTCTTTTTTCTTTCTGGGGAAAAAAAACCAACACACCAAACTTTCAATTTCTTATCCTTTTTCATACATTCGTCACAGTCTGCAACCATTCCACATCAGATGTAATTCTCACTCATGTCAACACACTTAACAATTAAACAGTCACAAATAAATAATTTCAGAAAAGCTTTTTAATCTACTCCCCAGTGGAATATGTTTTCCAAACTCCTTTTAAGACAACAACAACAACAACTAGTCTGTTTTTATCTTTCCTGCAATGTAATTTTAATTGAAGTTTATCACATTTTTTATACTGACTTCCAAATGCCTCACCCTTTTTTCATCGGGGGGGGGGAGGGGCAGCAATTCCTAGAGATGTGTGAAATGTTTCTTTGAACTACAAAAGCCTACAAACAGAATTGCTGTGAATTTGTCCTGCATTTGCAAATCACCAGTGAATTGTTAAGTCCCTGTGTCGGCTGAGTTGTCTGCAAGCTTGTGTCTGCTGTCACCTGGCAGGTGTTATTGGCTCTTGTTCTCAGGGACTTCCATGGCTTTTCTGGGGCATTTCCAGGGAAAAAGTGGTTCATCACTTAGAGGGCACTCTGGGTGTTTTGTGGGTTTGGGACACCTGTGTCTTGTGCTGGAACCAAAACTTCATGCAAACCCTGGTGAGTCTCCACAAAATTTCAGTGCGTCACAGCTCCTTCTAGCTTAAGGAGGTCTACTCTGCTCTTGTGAGACCCCATCTGCAGTACTGTGTTCAGTGCTGGAGCCCCAACATAAGAAGGACATAGAGCTCCTGGAGAGAGTCCAGAAAAGGACAACAAAGATGATCTGAGGGCTGGAGCATCTTTCCTATGAAGACAGGCTGAGACAGTTGGGGCTGTTCCAGGGAGACCTCATAGCTGCTTTCCAGCGCCTGAAGGAGACCTACAGGAAAGTTGGGAAGGGACTTTTTACTAAGGCTTGTAGTGATAGGATTAGGGTTAATGGACAAAAACATGAAAAGCAGAGATTTAGGTTAGAGATTAGGAAGAAAATCTTTAGTGTAAGTGTGGTGAGACACTGGCACAGGTTGCCCAGGGAAGTTGTGGAAGCCCCTTCCCTGGAAGTGTTCAAGGCCAGGATGGATGGTGCTCTGAGAAACCAGTTCTAGTGGGAGATGTCCCTGTTCATGGCTGGGGGGTTGAAACTAGATGGTCTTTAAGGTCCCTTCCAACTCAAACCATTCTATAATTCTGTAATTCAATGATAATGTGGATATACTTAATGTATAAGAATACTTGACATTTCTTATAATGGCTTGTGAGCCTTCAGATCTGCTTACAGCAGCAGTCACCATCCAGTAGCACTAAGCTGCAGCAGGAGCTACCCCACAGCCTGTACTATTCAGGTACCTCAGCAGTTCCTGGCATTTAATAATTATTAATCACTTGAAATAACCATAATGCTTTATATTATAACATGTTAAAACCAAATTATATTATCACTGCAATTCTTAACATAGCCTGTCTTTAAAACTGCTAACTCAAATCTAACAGATATGGTAAGTGGGCTATGACAAATCCTGCTCAGGCAGTTGAAAATGATACCTCCATCAGGGTAGGAGTCAGTCACAGATCAGAACATCTGCAGGTCTAAATCGAAGCATCTAAGCTCCCTTTATCATCAAAGGAGTTGTAGGACTTGATTCAGTTGCTCAGACAAAGGCACCAGGTGCCATTTGAGATATCCTAAGGGTACCCACCTCATCTCCAGCTGCTACCCCGTAGAGGATGAGCATTTCATAGGCTTTGGGTTATATATGCTGGTCTCTGAGTTGTATCTGTGCCCTTATGGGTGCCTCTGACATCCCAGGCATCTCAAATGCCTGATGTCTGCATGTGGGCAACCGAATAAATCCCCAGACAATACACCAGAGGAGCCTGGAGAGCTGTTTGGAAAAGTTAAGTGGATTCATTGACAAAGCTATGACATAAGGGGGAGATGGGACACACCTCAGTCAGTGCCAGCAGCTTGTCTGACCGTAGGAAGTATCACATCAGTGAGCCTCATCTCCTTTCTCCACCTCCACCCCTAGTAATCCAAGAGCCTTATACATGAGTTTAATGCCTCTTAAGTTGCTTAACTGGTATGAAAGAAGCCACAGCTGTGAAGAGACGCTGTAAATAGTGAACAGATTAACAGGATCCAGCAACCCTGCAAATTTGAGCTGTAGCCTATACTTTCCAATGGGCCAGTTAACTTGTGTGCAAGAGTATTTCCACATTGAATGGGACAACTTTGTGGATGGAATCCAAATTAATAGCAATACATCCATTATTTTTGCAGTAAAGACAAACCCTTAATAGCTAAGGGTGATTCTATTTTAAATTAGATTTTAAAATGCCTCAGTGAAAGTTAATTCCTTCTTTGGGTAAAATTCACATAAGCTTTTAGTTGTTATTCTGTGAAGATAACATCTAGTTATCTTTTACTATTCACTTACTTTTCTCAATAGCATCTTCAAGATGGCAATTTCAATTAGATGTTTCTGTGAAAATCATGCCACTACAAATAGCTACAGATCAGAAGGAAGTTCTTCAGGATACGTATGTGCTTAAAATGTACCTACATTGTGTTCTTACACTGACTTACATTTGGGTTTTTGTTCTGGAAATTATTTCAGATTTTGTGCTGATGCACTCTGGATAATCAGGGACTTCTTAAACACACAATGATAAAAAGTCAGAATTCAGTTGTACCTCCCAGCTCTGCAGACCTCTTATCTTTAAGACTAAGGAATGTCAGCAGGTCTAAGGAAACGCAGGTTCTGAACGCAACAATTTGTGTGATTTACAGTAAAATCATGGTCCTGATCAGACATACATGCAGGAAACTGGAGCATCTGATCCTAACAGTCCAGTAATTTTGATTAAGACCTGACCTTGCAAAACTTATAGATACACTTTTATCCTAAGTCCGTTCCCTATAAGTGCTTCAAAGCTTTATTATAGAAATACCTGTGAGTTTCTGCTACATCAAGGTTGCAATAATAAAGTAGCCATGCTGTGGGTTTTATTAAATGCTAAGATGTGACATTTTAGTTACAGCTCCCTGACCCAGTAAAAGATCCAGGCAAACACTGGGCTGCTTGATACAGATAGAACTTGTAGTACATTTGAGCCATACACTTATTAAAAGCATTTCTCTAGACATTCCCTTTCCTTCATGGATTGTTCTTGGCATTTCTCAAGTATTTATGAATATTTATGAAGGCACTTACTTGTGTATTAAATTAAGGCTGTGAGCAAGCCATAAAATTCCCTGGAAATAGTTGCTTTTTGTGAAAATTTTGTTAGCTCTTTAACACAAGTGCCCCTCAGTGACTAGAAAGTTTGAGCCCAGTGTTGTAGAGTACATTCTATAGAATATATCTAAGCCTTTAATCTTCATAACTGCAATGCAACAGTTTGAATAACCATATGAAGAAACTCAGGGAGCATTGTGTTTTAGCCTGCCCTAGAAAGCTGTTCTGTAACAGCTTTGCAAATGTGTTCTCAGCTACCAAACCTATGCTAAACCAGTTGCTGAATGGACTTATGCCAGTTAATAGATGACTCTTTTTGATTAACTAAGAGATCTTAATAAATTCAAGGCTACATGAATAAAATACACTGATTTATTGGTCCAATACAGCTTACCCTGAAAGCAAAAGGAGTTTCAGATTTTACTTCAAAAGAAGAAAAGCTGGACCCTAAAACCATAAACAGTGCAATAAACACTAGTAAAACATAATACTTATTAAAGCAGTATGAATCCTACTTCCAAGAAGAACACATTTACTCACACTTATACTATTTGTGCAACTTAATACTAAAGGAAATGAAATATGGCTGGCCACTGAGGTCACACCTGAGTGCTCTGAGAGTCAAACAATATATCAGAAATAATTCTATGAACTACATTTCTATTAAGTGTTCATAGAATTAACCTGAATTCCAAATAAAGTAGTAAAACTCTTACATCTCTGCTTATTTGAAAATCGATGAAGAGAAAATTCACCAGCATACTTCTCAACAAAATGCAGGAGTGTATGTACACTCAGCTCTCAGCTTTAATATTGGTGTACGTTGCAAAGCCACACAGAAATTTACAGATACTGTACAATTGACATTAATATCAATGGAAGCAGAAATAGGCTAAGACTGGAAAATCTGGTTTTGTGTGGTTTTTTGACTGGATACTCCAGAAGTTGCCTATTAACAATAGCTCACTTAGCCCTCCTAAGTGGTTTTATAACATAAGACCATTTTTTCAGGTCTGTGCTTTAGTCCGTTGAGTTATTTAAGATTGGTGCAGCACAGATCAATGGGAATCTACCAAAGCAAAGACTTAATGAAGCGTAAGTTGAAGATGTCCTGATTTAGCTCTGTAGGAGACAAATCACATTCCTCTTTTTAAAACCACTGGAGACAGATCTTGCACGTGGGCAATGCACTTTCCCAGGGAAGACTGGCGTATTAACACCATTTTCTTGCTGTTTTCAAGGAAATTGAGTGAAAGAAAATTATTTCAGCTTCAGCCTGCAGCCAGCCATCGTGTCAGACAACGAAGCATGACTATAAGTGCAGAACAACATCTTGTCTGATAGATGGTAAGTGATTAAGTAGCTTCTGTCCAGAAAAGGTTTTATGTTGTCCTTGGGCTTCAGACAATAAGATTTCTTTTCCTAAGCTGTCTTCCTGTGAGAAAAAAACAAACAAACCCAAACTAAAACTCAACAAAAAACTATATTCACCCTACTTGTATTGATTGTGAAAAGACAAGGCTCTCCCAGCTCTATGGAGCCATGAGCCTCCAAGTGTAGACCAGACAATGGATATTTCATTTAAATTCCTTCTTTTCTACCTTCATGAAAGGAAACTCAGACATTGCCTTTAGCAATGCTGCTGCAGGATGTTGACCTTGAAAGCATGTCCCAAATTAGATAAGTGTATTATCCCTGTGTAATGCTTGAATTCAAACAGGAAGGACAGAGTTTACTTTCCATTCCTTATATATAAGATAGAAATATCACACCTCTACAAATTCACGGCGAAGGTCTTAAAATATATAAAGATATAACTGAAATAAATTATTGAAGAGATAGGATTTCCTTTTATTCCCTGTGTTTTATGTGACAGTGAGAATAAAACAAACAATATATTTACAAGTGAGCATGGCATTTGTTGAAGACTAGACATAAAAGATCTTTCATCTACATGAAGCAAAGGACTAATAAAAACTCTTTGGGAAAGAGAACTTCCTGATACTAAAACCTGAATAGATTTAACTGAAACAGTTATTTGAGATACTTGCACAGCACTAATCCCAGAGTATCATTGTGTCTCACTGGTTTTGTGCTCTGGATTTACTACCCTTTCTAAATAGGACACTGCTCATTCCCCTGTTTTGCAGATCCAGAAATGCGGGTCTGATGCGACTTTTGCAGGTCACTGAAAATCTGGGACAGTGTACAAAACAGAAGTAATACATTGACTCAAGTAAAAAAATCATCCTGTGTTAAGTCTTCCTTGTTGAAAAAAAAAGACAAAGGAAAGGTTTGTAAGTTATCAAGCATGAGATTGCACCAACATGGAAGCAAAAGAAAGCCTCCAGGCTCAAATACTGGTTGAGGGGATATGGAAAGTATTAGTGATGGAAAAAAAAATAATTGATGGAATGCTAAATTGCTGTGCAGGCTTTCATGTGGCATGGTTGTGCCTCTACACAGTTGTGGAGGAAAACAAAATTCGAGTTATGGTTACAGAAAAAAAAGATAAAATGCTTATTCTATTGCAATTTGACCAAGAGGTGCAATTAAAACAGCTGAATCATTGGATTCATTGCAATGCAAAAGCTGAAAAAACTCAGATTATAAATTGTCTTCTTTTGTGTCTTCCATTGCATTTATATAATGAACATCCTGTTTTCTGCCTAATCCTACAAATGATGTACAATGAACACTCACCAGAAATGCATTATTTGAGTCAGGGTCATGTTCAATTTTAAATGAGGTTTGTATACCAGAACCATCTGGCTTCCCCAAGGCCACACAGCTCAGTGGGACTAAGGTGATTGGGACATATTACTTCACTAGGATTGATTTGTCCTCATTTTGTGCAGCTGAACTCAGTGGCCTTGCACAATCTCCAGGAATTTTGGTCCTGTTCAACTCTGGCAGTATCATATTCATAGAATCATAGAATCCTAGGGGTTGGAAGGGACCTCAAAAGATCATCTAGTCCAATCCCCCTGCCAGAGCAGGATCACCCAGAGCACATCACACAGGAACGTGTCCAGGTGGGTTTTGAATGTCTCCAGTGAAGGAGACTCCACAACCTCTCTGGGCAGCCTGTCCCAGTGCTCTGTCACTCTCACAGTAAAAAAAAAATAAATCAGTAATGAATGGTTCAGAACTAGTGTGAATTACACACGGATATTACTCTATATATGCTGACAGTAATTTTTTGTGCGACACCTTCTTTTCATAATTACACCTCAGGTGTATGAACCATTGTATAAGTATAGATGGCATTTTATAATCTGAGTTATCCTAAAATTCCCTGTGTTGGTCATGTGGTCTTAGAAAAGAGAATGCAGGAGACATACAAAAAAACTTTTCTCAGTTAGTGATATATAGACTGGATGGAAAAGCATAACCAAGGCCAAAGGAAAGAAGGAGCAAAACAGCACAGCAGGAGGAAAAGATGTGGGTGACTAATGCTCGTAAAGAAAGAAGAATCAACTGAAGACTCTGTGATGAATAATCTACAGCATGAAAGTCAGAGAATATGTGAACATTTTCATCTTTGAAGTGTTATTTTAAGCAGATTTTTGTCTAGATGTGACACAAACTTAGCCCTTGGAGAGAGCTAAAGCATCATGAAGAAAATCAAGGGAAGATCTGAAGGGTGCAAGTATTTAAGGTGGAAGTGGATAGTGTACTCATTAAAGGCAACAGTAATGAAGAAGGCAGGCTGAGTACCTGAATAATGACAGTTGAGAAATAAAGAGAAGACTCGAAGAGAAACAGAAAAGAAAAAGCTGAGATGATAGATAGATAGATAGATAGATAGATAGATAGATAGATGATAGATAGATAGATGAAAATGGTCTCACTGCTGCCAGAGTCCACATTTAACATGGAGAAAAATAAGTTAAAGAATAAGGAAGTGGTAAAGACAGTGATGTGGGGGTAAATGGCATTTTCCTTCCATCAGCATTCACTTACAAAGGGAGAAACCAGCTGAGGGAGAGAATATACAGCAGCTAGTTAATGTGCTGATGTTCTTACTGTCCAAACATTTAAATCTATTTAAAACATTTAAATACCATAAAAAAATACAGATTAATCAAAAGATAAATGCAAGTGTTGTCAGACAGATAGCCAAGAGTAAAGAAGTAGTCATAACTGTATGTGGAGTCAATAGATGAATAAGAGGAGAGTAAAGAGATGATGGTGTGGATCATCTGTGAGCAGTCAGAGGAAAACCCAGAGTGGGTGGAAAGGGAAGGAGTGAGTGTGAACAGGGAAAGGAGAGGAGCACTGCTGTGGGCAGCATGCAGGGGCCAAAGAGATGGGTGTCAGCTTTAGATCCATAAAGGAATGCTTTTCTGTAAAGCTAGGAGCAAGGGGAAGAGTGGGGACATCACTACAGCAGATTGAAAAGGAGATTAATGGAAGTGAATGGTAGGGAATTGGATTAATCTTTGATGT
>NW_009952880.1:4774865-4824405 GCF_000747805.2 Chaetura pelagica | reverse complement strand
TAGGGAATGAGGGTGATAAAGCAGGCAGAAATAACCAGCTTGCCATATTGGTACAGTGGAAAGAAGAAGTGAAGCCAGAAAGATGGCAGAAGGGAGACAAAAGGCCGATGGACACCAGCCCGTGGCAAATGAAGGAAAGAAGATGATTCAGACAGAAGGTATAGTGAGCCAAATGGTCTTACTGCAAAGTGTGACCTTGGAGACATCTATGAGGACAGCAACAGATTCCAGTTGGAGTTTGAACACTGGAAACTGTTACATACATGACGGAGGGGAAGTGAGAAGTTCATAATCAGTGTAAACTAAATTCTTCAGAGAAGGATCAAAAATTGCTGGGGAGTTTGAGAAAAAATTAAAAAAAATTAAAAAAAGAACATGTGATCCAAAGCAAATCACAAGTCAGGAACAAAACCCATCCATCTGAAGACTACAAATAGTCAGATGAAATTACCACAGACTTTCAAACTTGCAAAACCTTTCTTCCATTCTTTTGGTTATCTGAATTGTCAGTTATTAGATTTTTAGACTCTGAGCATCTGGAACAATGAGGATTGTTCTTATTGTTGCAGTGAATCATGTGGAAATGAAACTTGAATGTATAAAATGATGAAACATTTCTTGTTCAAAATGACTCATTAACATCACAGAATAAATAAGTGGATAACATTGCTAATTTGATTCAAAGCCCTTGAATATACTTCATAAACTCTGGCTTCAGTGATTATAAACAACTCTTAGTGAGCGTCCCCACGGGACTGATACTAATTCACAACCAAAAGCTGTTATAACTCCTACACTTTGGAAACAGGCATTTTTTTCTTTTCCATCCTGACTGTTGGTGAGCTAAAATGTAAGTGTTAATCCATGAATTATCTGTGTCTAAATTGAAAAATATTCTCAAGTACTCATTAAAATTTTAGGTGGCATTAACACCAGCTTCACATTTCTTTCTGCTTGCTTCACAGTGCCATCCCAGCTACCGGGGAGAAGCATCAGGAAAACCAGTGAGTATCAGGTGAATAGTAAAAGTATTCACAAAAAGCAAATTCTGAAACTGGAATTTCAAATATCAGCCAGTCCATGTAATCTCTAAATCCACACCCAAAGATTTGGTGCTTTAAAATACATCCATAGAATTAGGCAAAAGTTTTGAAAACTTTATTGAATCTGGGTCTTAAATCTTTCCTGAAGATAAACTGCCCTCAAAACTCTCCAAGTAACTAGGTGACTGAAGCTTCTAGAGTCCTCTTTATCCTGTCAGCCACTTTTGTATTTGAGGAGAGAGTACAGGCTATGCCTTGTGAGGGGACATGCAAAAGTAATAACGTGGTAGCAGGGAGCTGCTTGGGAGACATGGGAGTAAGTGAAAGGTAAGGACTGAGGAGGGGGATTTACATTTTTTTCACAACACAGTGGCAGCTGTTATGTCATGAGTCTATACTTGTCCTGATCATTTTGTTTGTGTGCTGCCTTTTCCCCCCACCCCACATCTGTCTTTTTCTGTAAATGCTGTATGATTTCGGGGCAAATTCACTACCATTCCCTGTGTCTGGAAAAAAACCACATCTTTTTGGCACTGGAGCAACCTCCATAATGAAGGACGTGATTATAACTGATGAAGGATAGGGATTCATCTTTCAGCTTTGCAAATTACTTACTATGATTCAGAGTAATGAATTCCTTTGGGCCAAGGCTTTCTCTGCGTAGCTGCTGCAAAAATTACCATATATTGTTGATATGACTAAAATTCAGGGTTGGGAGAAAACTGGTGCCAAGATTTTGAAGCACTAAGCAACTGCCCTAAAGCCAAATCTTCTAAAATGTCACAGGTCGGACATCTAAAACTGATTGTTGATCAGTTTTTAATGTTATTGAAGTTTTATCAATAATGATGAAGACAAATGTTGTCATTGTATCTAATATTTATACACTGCTTATCAATGTAAAGTTTCGTCCAAAAGTTTTTTTCCAAAATGGTTAATTACAGACGTTGGTTAATTAATGACATTGTCAAATAAAGAGTTTTTCAAAAGCAGTTACAGTTTTTATAACACTTCAGATCATGGTTCCTATTTCTCTGAATGTTCAGCCATCTGCAGTTGTTTCTGTTGATGTTGACTCACAGATGCAGAGGAGATGTTGCTTCAATATTAAGTTAAAGAAGCTGCACTAGGATCATTATGGTAATAGGGCTGTAATAGCATGTATCCAAAATTATAGTAGTAAGAAGTCTTGATGGCTGGCAAGTACCTTATCTTCAGCTTTCTTGAGCCCACCAGGTCCAAGAGCAAAGGCAACAGTCACGTCTCAGTAACGTGTGGTACATAGATACCCATGAAGCAGTGGCACATCCACTAGCTTTCTCTTAATATTATATGCTGCCTGCAAGTTTCCTGAAAATATTTTACTAATCCCATACACTTGATGTCTTTGAGGCTTTTCATAACCTTGAGAGAAGATGGGTTAATAATTCAGTATACTCTATTCAATTCCCTGGGAAATCTTGTTTCTCATCAAAGCTAGTTTTCAGTAAGATGAACTCAGGAGTTCATTCGTTGTGTTCAAATTAGCATAGAATCACTTGTAGGATGAGATCCACTATGTAGAGCAAAAGAAAATACCTGTATAATGTATACAACAAACTCTAACTCAAGGTGTGCAGAACTGACAGCAACTTATTTCATTAAGTAAAAGAAGTAATCTATCAATAACAGATAAAGTTTTTCTTTTCAGGGTCTTCCTTGTAGTCTTTAAATAAATGTGGAAAGATGGCATTACAATGTACCTGACAACTGCCATCACGAAATCTGTTTTCTCCTCATATCCTTAAGTCACTGGAAAGACTTGACCCCAAGTGAAATTGAAAGACATTTTCCTTCATTCTGTAACATTTCCAGATGGCTGGAATCTAGAATGACTTCTGCCAGAGTGTAACAGCCAAGGATTTACACAACATCAAGTAAACTGTTGTTCTGACTCCAAATTTTCCTATATAATTTTGCAAGATCCACAATAATGGAAACAGTGGATTTCTGCTGGGATAACTTTGCCAGCATACAGAGAAGCCTTTCTTATGGTCTGTATTGTCAGGCTCATTCACGGTTTTGTTGTCTCATTCTAGCAGGCTCCCAATCAGTGACTTTTTGCAGCTTTTCTATCAGGAGCTCTGAGAGTTGTGATGACTTATATCCAAAAGGGTATTCAACGTTAGCAGATTTTCTTTGCTGGCTGGAAACTGAAGTTCTGTCAATATTAGCTGTATACATCTATGTCAATTATATTGAAGATTTGCATACAAATAAGACATATATGCTAAGTTTTTTGGTAAATACCAGATCCCTAAAGAATCAAAAGAAAAAAACTCAACATAAATTATTCACTGCTATATATCAACCAAAAAGGAGGATGAGTTACAGAGAAAGGACCAAGATCAATCACACAACTAGCAAAAACCTGTTATTCTACCTTTACACCAACTATGCCACACTTAGTAGTATAAAAAATGTTGCTACATATTATTCCCTCCCTGACTTGAACATTTACAAAATGATTATTATATAGACTGCAGTTTTCAAACCAGCTTGAGAGGCTCAAGTCCTCCTCCCTTTCCTGTGTGAAAAATACTTCACTCATGCCATCCTTCATAAGAAAATAATAAAAATAGAAGTGGAAAGCAGTGAAAGGCATCATGAATTTTACTCAACTGCATCTTCATCAAACATAAGTCTTTCTACAGTATTGTCTCCACAGTAGGTTTGAACCAAGTGTTGACTGATTTATCTGCTCTTCACTTTGCAAGCTGGATGATGTTAACACACATGGAATGTATGATGTGCCACAGCGATGTCTATATATCATTTGCCTGTGTTATGACCATTTATTTCTCCTGGTGACTTAAACTGAATTTCAAATATTACAAATTAATTTAAATAAAACCCTGTGTATATCCCTTGCATATTCCAGAATTTATCAGGTGCAAGTTAAAGTACTGACTTTTTCCCTTCTTGTAAAACATTAGGAGTCTTAAAGAATAATCATACGCCATCAGTTAGAAAACAAACTGGGAGACTTCCAGGTTTATGGCAAGAGCAGACATTGATTCAAGAGAACAAAAAGTATTTGCAGTGTAGAGATAAGAGGTATAGAAGTGTGGCTCTTCTTCCTGCTCTGACACTCTGACACACTGTCATTGCTTGCCTCCTAATTCCTGACTGTGTCCTAATTCCTAAGCATGTTTTGGAAGAAAATGGTCTCCACTGCCCAAGCCTGGCAATGGCAGCCTCCTACCTGGAGGGCTGCAGAAAGGGTGAGGCAGGCAGGACAGCTCTGCCTGGGGACAGCAGTTGGGCCGGCCCTGGAAGCCCAGATAAAGCCAGAGGTTCCTCAATGACTACATCACACTCCTCCCTGCTTTCTGCCACCCTCTCCTGCCTGCTGAAGCCATTTGTGTTCACCTGTTGCTGCCTGGGACTTTGCTGCTGAGTTATTTTTGCAGATGGACATGCTAGAGACGAGATAAGGAGAGCTGGGAGGGGACATGTTGACCACGGCCAGGATACCACTATTGAAGGGCCCTGGGCATTTCTTTCACCCCAGGGACTGAAACAGTTCTCAGTTGACATAATTGCTAATGGTCGTACATGATCATAGAATCATTTAGTCTAGAAAAGACCTTTAAGATAATCAAGACCAACCTTTAACCCTACTCTACCATGTTCACCCTTAAACCATATCCCCAGGCAGCACATCTATAGAACTTTTAAACACATCCAGGGATGGTGACTCAACCACCTTTCCTGGCAGACTGTTCTAATGCTTGACAACTCCTTCAGAGAAAAAAATTTTCCTAATGTCCAGCCTAAACCTCCCCTGCTTTAGGCCTTTCCCTCTTATCCTGTCACTATTGACTTGTGAGAAGACATCACTATCTACCTCTTTACAATGTCCTTCCAGGTATTTGTAGAAGGTGATGAGGTCTCCCCTCAGCCTCCTTTTCTTTAGACTAAATAGCCCCAGTTCCCTCAGTCGCTTTTCATAAAACTTGTTCTCTAGGCTTTTCACCAGCCGAGTTGATCTTCTCTGCACCTGCTCCAGCACCTTGATGTCTTTCTTGTGTACAGCACTCGAGATGTGGCTTTGCCAATGCCAAGCACAGGGGAGGATCACTTCCCTAGATCTGCTTGCAACACTATTTCTGATACAAACCTGGATGCCATTGGCCTTCTTGGCCTCCTGGGCACACTGCTGGCTCATATTCAGCTTCTTGTTGATCAGCACCCCGAGGTCCCTTTCTGCTGGGCACTCTTCCCCCAGCCTACAGTGTAGCATGGGGTTGTTGTGGCCCAAGTGCAGGACCTGGCACTTGGCCCTGTTGAAGCTCATACAATTTGCCTTTGCCTATCGATCCAGTCTGTCTATGTCCTTCACTAGAGCCTCCCCACCCTCAAGCAGATCAACACTCACCCAGTTTGGTGTTGTCTGCAAACTTACTGAGCGTGCATTCTGTCTCCTCATTGACCTAATTGATAAAGATGTTAAACAGAACTGGAACCAACACTGAGCCCTGAAGAACTCCATTTGTGATGGAGCATCTTGGGTAACACAGAGCAGAAATTCCTATTTTAAAATTTCTAAAGAGTCTCAGACATGACACAAGCAGGGAGAGCTGCATTGTATTCACAGCAAAATCATGTTTCGATCATGTTTGGGGTACTGAGAGGATCTCAAAAACCACTTGAAAAACATGAAGTAGCAATTTATCCAGAGACAAGCAGGCCTTTATATACTTTGGACATCTCTGCTTCACCTCTCCACCTCATTCCTGGGCACCAAGTCAAGACACAGGCCAGGCTCAAGGTGCCAGGAGGGTTGTGTCAGCCTCACAGAGGGGAGCATCAAACCGAGGACCAGGAAGACCTTTCCTACAGCACTTCCACACCTAAAAGGGACAGAGGGGGATGCTCTTCAGGAAGGGGAACCAACTTTCATTTGCACCCTCCTGCAGATGGCTGTCACCACCAACAGCATTTGTGAAGCTGCCCAAATAGTCAGGTAAATAATGTACCAGAAACAGAACAAGGGAAACTTAGAGTTACTTTGATTTATGTAATGGCAGCAAGGCTGTTTTCTTCGAAGCCATGAGCCAGAGTGATTAAAAGTTCATCGGTGACTGAGTATGCCATGAAGGAGGATGTGAGGGTATTTCCATGGAGCCTTATAAATCTCAGAGCTGGAAGGGGTGCACAGGGGTGGGGTGTGAGCTAACCTCAGCGGCGCATGTCAGCCCCACAGGAGCCAGAGTGAGCTCCCACCCCTAGGCTTCACAGAGCTTTTATTGCTCACCAAAGGCCAAACCTCACTTCCCTTACAGTCAGTGGGAGTTTTGCCATCGCCTTTCTTGAAACAAGGCTTGACACGAGCAGAGCAAACAATGGGAAAACAGGAGCCAAGCCCTGGGCTGTGGAGCCCATGGCAAGTTTCCATGGCTTTAACTGGCACCCAGTGTTGGTCTCCTAAAAGAATAACTTCCACTCTACCTGTTCCTCATATGCAAAGCACGACTTTTACACTTGCAAACGCATATATATAAAATATACTTTTTTTGCTTTTTGTAGCAAAGATAAAATCTGTGAGCTAGGGCTGCTAACAGTGCTTTCAGAATTTCTGAAATCTAATGCCTGTCCCAAATCTCAAATCTTCATGATCGTCTGTTTTAAGTGGTGCACATCATTTCACAATTTTTTTTGCTTGTTTCAAAGAGCCTGTGCTTGAAAATGGAAAAAAAATAAAAAGGCAGAAACAGAATAAGATAAAAGAGTGAAAAAATACTAGTGGTTGCCAAGTGTTCCCTAAGTCTTGGATGTCAGAAATTTTTAAGGTCTTAGAATAGCTATGACCCTCAAGATTTATATGAAATGAACCAAACATATTCTGTAAAATAGGAAGAGAGAAAAACTGTTTTACAAGTTACATTACAATTGTTAATCTTGTCTTTTTGAAAATGTCTAATGCCCTCAGTGGGTATAGTATACATATACGTGGATATGCATTATGAAAGAGCAAATCTAAATTACAATGTATTTAAAACCTCATGGTTCAATTTTAGATCAATGTGGGAAATGGTGTACAGTACCATCACGCTTTTAATAAAGTGGTAGGTGATAATACGACTTTATGGAGAGGACAAAATTGTTGGAGAATTATTCTTTTATATATGGCTTTCTTAATTTTTAATGGAAGCTAACACAGAAATTGACAGGAAACTAATTTATACTTGGATTATAATTTCAAATTGAGGTTAGGATAAATCTAACAGTTTGTCATCACCTTTTGAGCACTGCCCAAGCCTGGGCACCCTCTACACAAGAGCACCAAGTCTTTAAGCATGGCTCCAGTACGAGCCAATACTGCCCTTTGGAGTGCACAAAGCTCCACATGCCTGGCTCAATGCATTGCCAGGTGTTCCTGGGTGAGGGCCCCACCATCCAAACAAGAGGCAGCACTGTAGTCACACAATGGGATGCTTCATGCTTCCAACTGGCTCCTGCCCAAGGTCAGGGTAACCCAGGCCACTTAGAGAGGATGGCAAGATCACTCCCTGGCTAAAGCAAATCTGCTCTCAAACTCTTTCCACCTCAGCTGCTTCTGAAAGCATGGCTTTGAGGTTATGAGTGTTATGGCAGCCTCCATCTACTCTCTTTATGTAATTCTGACAACATGTTAGAATTACTTCATAGTTTACCTTTTTGTCTGCATTTTTTTAGCAAGCTATAGCATCTCATTATTTGCTAGGGCATTTATTATAATCTGAAGTCAAGTCAGAGAGCCTGCCAGACCTCCTTACAGAAGAGCTGTATGCTTTGGACCTGAGGTCAAGGAGCTATTTGCGCTTCCAACAATTGGTTGCATCAAGTTGTTTTGCAACACAGTGAAACATGCCACATCAGGGGTTTTTTTTCACTCTGTCCTCAATTTCTCTCTTCAGTCCTTTCCTACCTCTCCCAGTGAGGAGCAAGTCATTTGGCAAGGTTTGAAATTAATTTTGAATCTTTGGCTTTCAGGGCTTATGAAGAAATCCTTCTTCTGCCTAGAGTCATTCACAGGAAGGTTTTATTTACTGTGGTCTTGGGATTTCTCTTAGGACTCATTAGTTGACACTCAGCCTTCATAGAATCATACTCTTCTGACCTTGCAAGCACAACCTTACCTCAGGTAGCAAAACACCTGACCTACTATTCTGAGGAGCACAATAACAGATGTCACTCATGTGCCTTTGGGCACCTTGCTCCATCTTTAATTTAGCTCTAGTTATTGTCCCCATGTCATTTAGTTATTCTATTAAAAGCCTAGGAATACAGACTAATTAAAGGAAGGGAAGATGACAGTGAAATTCCCCATGCCCGGAATACTACAAGGAGCAGTGAGTGCCTCTTTGCTACTCTCCATGGTTTCTAGCAGTAGTGTTTAAGAAGACTACTTATGGGGCATGACATTTCAAACTATGGGAAAAAGGAAGAAAATTCTCTATGGCTGAATCATCGGATCTGGAAACACAGCTCGTCCAATTTACATGAACTGCATTCATAAATCTGAATTACACACTGTATTAAGAGACACTCATCCAGTATATGATGGTAGAAATGGATAAATGAAGGAAGGAGGGCTTCCAAATGGAAAGCTGGAACCTAGAGGATAAGAAACAGCACATTTTCTGTTTCTGACTAGTTTCATTTTTTTGTAATAGAAATGAACACAAGACCTTTATCTGAGATGGCTATCTTAGAGGGTAATTTGCGAGAAGGGTCAGCTGATCACATAGACTTTGCCCACACAAGAGTTCCCACTGAAGACAAATGTTGAATTGGGTGAAAATCATTCTTCAGTTGCACAAGGCACTGTACCTGCCAAGTGACTTCAAACACATTTGTAACCAAAGGGGTTTTGCTTTGTGTAGCTCTGAATAAAAACCATGAGAAATCAGCTGCTGGGGAAGGTAGGTGTCCTCTATTGCTCTTTTCCTCTTAAGAATGAAATACTATCACTAATCCTGCCCTCTTGCAAGAAAATATAATACTGAACCCAGCATTCTTTTTTTTTTTTTAATCCTTTTTTTCATTTGCATAAATCCATACATTCCATGCATCTCGTTTTTCTGTATTGCAGAATACCATGTTGGATATCACTAAACAGAATGGAGCATTCATACAGATTGTCTCACATGTCCATGGGATCCATTATTTTGGTAACACCTCCTTGCACTCTCTTCCCAGGAAGGTGAGAATTTACTACACAAAGAGCCAAGTCATCGTGAATGATCATCCATATGTATCACCCAGGAAAAAAAGTTTCCCATAATCCCTGATTGTCTCAGTTTACCAAGGGTTTCTTTTTAAAAAAAAAACAAAACAAAACAACAAAACACACCTCTAAAAATCTTCAGTACTGCCATTTAATTATGCTCAGAGACTATACCTTGATATTGAAAGCTCAAACCCCATCAGGTACACTGAGTATTTTATTCTGTTGAGGTTCCTATTGCAACCACATCAAGTGAGCGTTTGACTTTCCATTAAATCAGTGAGTTGTTAGAAGCCCAAACAGGAGTTGGAAACCAGAATGCATGTCTGGATCTAAGCCAAGTACCTTCCAGTATTGCAATTAGTAACATGACTAACATCTGTTCTCAGCAGAAGCACATAGTAACAGCAACAGCACATAGCAATTTTCTGAATGGTGGATTAAATTAGCAGTACCTGTCAGAGTTTTCTCTCCATCACATTTCTGTGGTTGGTAGCCAGGATATTTTTAGGGCCAAAGGACAGGAAGCCTAATTCTTCTATGGAAGAATATAGAAGAGCCAGAATTATATAAAGAGCACCAAAAAGAAAGATCAAAGACACTTAATAGCTGATACAGTGAACAGCTGTAGAGATAATCTCGGAAAAAATTAGTAAAAACATGGCAGAAGACTATAAAACCATCAGTAGAATGGAAAAGGTGAAGAGGAAATAGGGAATAATTCATCATTGTTACTCCTGGTATAAGATTGAGAAGGAAGGCATCAACGGATGATAATGGGTTGTAAATTCAAAAGAAACACAAGGAGGTACTATTTTTTTGAACAGCATACTGTCAAACTGGGTAACCTCCTGCCAAAAGGTGTTCTGTTATACTTAAGATCAAAACACAGCTGGACACATGCCTGGAAGAAATGCAAAGACACGCTGGTGGCCCAGGCAGTCCTGCAGTTGCCAATCTTTGGAAATGAGAGTATGTGCCAAGGAGGCATCACTGCATACTTGCTCCATTCGAACACCCTTCAAAAACATTCACTACTAGCAGTGTTGGGCACAGAATACTGACATACATGGACATTTTTGACATTTGATGTGGTAAAGCTGTTCTCCTGTTCTCATATTACATACGTATGAAAATCACCAGAAACATCAATGGCAACTTCCTAATTTCATCATAAGATTAAACTTGGTATGTTTCTCTTTCCCAGAAAGTCTGCTCAAAGCTACTCTAATAATTTATTTCTCCAACAGACTTTAGCAGATTTTCAAAGTTGAAATATCTCTTTGTGCAAAACTTTTGCCCTTTTCTTTATGAATAGGTCATTAATGTTTACAAAAAACTGGAAAATGCTTCTTTTCAAGGGCCAGATCTGCCTACTTTCTCATTTCTGAGGTGCAAAGCTATGAGTAGTCTGTTGTGGAAAACAGCTTACAAAGGCTTTACAAATGCAAATACAATAAAATAAATTTGTCCCTTATTTGTTGATAGGGACAGAGGAACAATACAAATTTACAATTTTAAAAACTAAAATGGGGTGTGTGAATTTTTTTATGGCCAGGGCAGCTTCCAGAGGGAAATTGGAGCCAAAGAGGAATTTTAAAACATAATATAACTAAATCAAGGAAACAAAAAAGTTCCTTTTCAGCTACACAGAAGCCTTGTTGAAAGAGAAATACTTGTGGGACATGAGGAATGAAAAATGTCAGCATGCAACTGCCCAGGCTTGCCCGATTTGTAGCTCCCACCTCACGGCAATTGCTAAGAGTGTTGTAAAAGAGGCTCTTTGTCTCTGGAGAAAGTATTGCTTTCAAAGACAAGAAAAATCCACAAGCAACCTCTCACTTTGACACACAGGTCATGACATTAAAAGAATAATGTGAAGAATCACAAACCACCGGTGGCAGTTAGGAAAGCAAATGTCTAAGTAGGAGGGAGGGAGTGCTATTTAACTTATGATCTGCTAACTCTCTGTTTACATATATCTAGTTGCTTCCTAAAAACAACAGGCACCTAGTAAAGTCGTTCAGAATGACCCAGAAGAGACAAAACCTTTTAGCTGAGTCAACAATGTCAACAGTTTGCAAAGGGGAAGGCTAGAACAGTATGACTTTTAAAAGAGGTGGGGTTGTTTTGCCATCTCTGCTGAGGTCTGTAAAAGCAACACTTCCCCGCAGAAGGGAGATGCCAGCGTCACAAGCCAGTGCCGCAGCCATCCAGACACTGGAATGAGCACATTTCCTGGCGGGTGCTTTGGTAGGATGGAGATCGTGGAGCAAAGCTGCCAAAGGGAAGGGGGGAGAGGCGAGAGGGCACCGTGCCAGCCGAGCTGGACCACAGTCCCACCTCTGACGGGTGCAGAGTTGACAGGTTTATGAATTTCGTCATTTTGCCAGAATCAACCTCAGCAACCGGTTTTGCTTGAAATGCTTAGAAAATCATGGTTCTGGCAAGAGGAAACGGTGCAGTATTTCCTTGCCCACAGCTAAGAAGTGTTAAATCTTGATAGGCACATACTTTAATGAGGTGCATCCCTTCCCTCTGCTGACACTGGAGGTGGTGGCAATAACACCTCTGTCCCCTGTCTGCCACACTCCAACTAGAGAAAACTGCTGAAAAGTGATAGTAGCAGCTTTACTCCAAAAGAAACTGAAGAGGGAAGAAGAGGGGCCTTTAATTCAGCAAAGCTCTCTATGCAAACCAGAAGAGAATTTTTAAGGAAAGGGGGAATTTTTTTTCCTAAAGTCTTTGGAAGTCTGAATTTCTTCCTCTTCGCTTGTAAAATGGATCTGAAACTCACACTCATGAGCAACTGCACAGGTGTGGGTCTACAGTTACAGTCAAAATGCACCCCCAACTGCACTTCTCACTGGAACTACCCTATCAGGTCTGCAATGGGTTTGGAAACACTGGCTGCTCCTCTGAGTGACTGCAACATAAAAAAAGGCATGAAGATACCTTTAGAGTACTTTCGGAGCAGAAACCCCAAATGCAACCAGCCTACAAAGTTTTAGTAAACTCTCAAGTTCTGACAAGAAGGGATGATGTTGTCTGAAGAGTTGCCAGAGGAAACAGTTGAAAAGCAGCCTTTTGGAGATATTTTTGGAATAGCAGTAGCCTGTGACACTGACAAAACTCAAAGCTTTTATTATTTATATTGTTATTGTTGCTGTTACTATTATGATTTGTAAGACTGAAATTCACCTCCTGGCAGGTAGCCTGACAAAGGCCATGAAACCCTTTGAGAGGCGTGACCAGAGGGCTGCACTGAGCAGACCAGACTCACCATTTGCAGCCAGAGCTCCCTTAATTAACTGCAGCCTATGGATATTTCTCAGTCTGAGCTGATTTTCCCAACTATGGGTCTGAACCCCATGATAAAAAAATAAGTGCCACTGTTCTTGGCATCCACTGTAAAATTAATTAAAAATGCCAACAAAGTGTATTTGGTTTTATAAGGCAAGGTTTTGGTATTGTGCAGGCTGCAGAGGTGACTTATCTAAGAAGATGCTAGAAGCTTTTCTCACATTCAACAGAGCCAAAGCCAGTCAGCTCCAACACAGACCAGCCACTGGAAAAGTCCAAGCCCATCTGTGATGGTGGTAGCACCTCTGGGATAACATAAAGAAGGGTGAAATGTTGCTGTGCTACCGTATCTGCAGCCAGAGAAAGGAGTGAGAATATGTGACAGAAACAGCTGCAGACACCAAGGTCAGTGACAAGTGAGGGGGAGGAGACGCTCCAGGCACTGGAGCAGAGCCCATGGTGAAGACCATGTGGGGCAGGCTGTCCCCCTGAGGGCTGATGATGGAGCAGTTACCCACCTGCAGCCCATGGAGGACACCATACCAGAACAGGTGGATGCCCAAAGGAGGCTGTGACCCCATGGGAAGCCTGTGCTGCAGCAGGTTCCTGGCAGCACCTGTGGAGAGAGGAGCCCACACTGGATACAGTTCGATGGCAGGACCTGTGACCTATGGGGGGACCCATGCTAGAGCAGTCTGTTCCTGAAGGACTGCACCCTGGAAAAGGGACCCATGCTGGAACAGTTTGTGAAGAACTGCAACCCATGAGAAGGGATGAGTGGGGGGAAAGTATTTTAAGATTTTGGGTATTTTTCCTCATTATTCTACTCTGATTTTGATTGGCAATAAAATGAAACCAATTTCCCCAAGTTGAGCCTGTTTCACCTGTGCAGGTAACTGGTGAATGATCTCTCCCTGTCCTTACCTCGATCCACAAGCCTTCCATTATATTTTCTGCCCTCTGTCCAGCTGAGGAAGGGAGTGATAGAGTGGCTTTGGTGGGCACCTGGTGTCCAGCCAGGGTCAAACCACCACACAGGGGTGGTCACCTTTTCCAGGCAATCGGCACAAGTTCCCTGTTCAGCACAAGTTCACTTTGGATTTCATGTCAGAGGAAAATATTTGGTTAATCACTCATTGACTGGCTACCCAATTTATCTGGCTATTTTCACTGGAAATTAGGTTTTCTCTTTCAGAAAAAGGATATAATAAAAAGTTTGGCAAGTAAACATATTTGAAGGTTTGAGTTCATGGAATCCAAATACCAAAATAGGTATCTATGCATTCCTGGAAGCACTATAGGAAAAGAACTGAGGAGGAGTCAGGAAGCCATAGATTTGTGAATCTGATCTCTGTGGTAGGCAAGATCTTTCTTAAGTTAATAAGGAATGAGATCACAAAACATCTGGTGAATGTTTTGTTTCTTTGGTTTTTAAAAGAAGAAAAAGAAAGGGGAAATAAAAAGGACATTTTCCACCATTGCTTCAGAAAGGTGGATGGTTGAAAAATTTAGTGTGAATTTTTGAGGAAGTGAAAAGAAAGGACTCAAAACTGAAATAGTAGAATCTTCTACTTGGAATTCTAAAAATATTACAAACTCATAGCAAAGAAATCCGGGAGTTTCAGTAGAAAGGGCAGAAGTATGTAGTAACCACAACACTATCCAAATATATACTAAAAAGCACCAACTTTCTGAGACCAGAGGGGGGTTTCCAGCTTTCAATCAAGGAGACCAAAATTCCCTCACTGAAGCTGGTCTCTGTCAAGTATCTGCTCAGCCAGTAGACAGCTCAACTCATCTCACATGCATAGCTCAGATGCTGTGACAAGCAAGCAAAAGTAAAATATAAAACATTGCTATAAATTTTTGTTGAATAAAAGAAGAAGCCGCAGCCTTCTTGCTAACCAGAGAGTAAAGCCAATCCCCCTTTTACAGCGCCATATTCCTAAGGAAAGCCAGATGGTAGCATGTACTGTATTCCCACTCTTTCTTCATAGGAAATTCTTAAATAGAAAGACAAGGATGATTTTAAAGAACTAAAAGCGGTTTCAGTTGGAAACAGCCAGGTCTTTTTAAAACATCCTGCTAAAAGTGGAATTTTGGGGTTTTTTTAAATGAGTGTAGCTGTATGGTTAGGCTGAAGTATCAAGACCTGACTTCTGTTCTCTGACCTCATCTTTATGCCTTGCTGATTATCATCATCTGTCAGCATTTCTGTTTTTCCACCTGTATTTCAGTGTTGGTTGCTTCATCCCTAAAGCAGTCTGAAAACTACAGGTGACAGTGCTCAACAGACAAGGAAGTATAACTCCATTGGCATTTTGGATGGAGTTAATTAGGCATCCTGAGTAAGGGGTGTATTTTTTAACCTCTGATTTTAGTATCCTTCCTTTTCCTTGTAAACCCCTTGATTTAAAACAAGCCATTTAGACAAAGCAGGATACTACATCTGGCACATGACTTGGCAGAAAACTGGCAGGAAGGCAAATATTAATTTAAACACATAATATGAGATCAGACTGATGATGGCAAAAGCTTGATTTACTTCAGTCTGTTGAGAAGATCCCAAGAGGTGCCCTGTGAGAGCTCAGCTCTGCCAGAACAACTTGCCATGAACAAGGCTCTTGCTCTGCAAGGATCCCCACCGTTTCAGACAACTGTGACCAGGATGCATTTTCAGCTGGAGAGAAGGGAGAGTAAAATCACCATCTTAGCTCCCCACAGCTTTCCTGAAAGGGATACAGAAGACCAAGGTGTATAGGGTATACACACACTGCATATTTTTACAAGGCAGTGTAGGGTATCAGAAGGCAAAAATTAGTTGCGAGTAGGAGAAGCTGGTCTCCTTTCCCTAACAGTGACTGGATGCAGGGGGGTCTTTTCATGTTTGATCCAGTATGTTTCATTATTTTTTTTTTCAAATTTTGCTCCATAATAATAAAAAAGGGACAAAAGAGGATGCAGGAAACTACAGGCCTGTTGGTCTGGCTTCAGTAAGACCTCAGAAAGTAATGAAATTAGTCTTCCTAGGAATGGTTACAAGAGAAATAAAGCCTGTGATTGGGAAAAGCCAGCCTGGATTAACCAAAGACAAAACATGCCCAACTGACCTGATCACATTCTACAAAAAGTTAACTCTTTCTGTCCATATGGGGGGACCAGTGGATGTTGCTTACCTGGACTTCAGCAAAGCATTCAACACTCTTTGCCACAGCCTCCCCCTAGATAAACTGGCAAGATACAGACAGGATGGGTGGGGTGTGGGATGAGTAGGAAGTTGGCTCACCACATGCACTCAGAGGGTGACGATCGATGGTTTTCACTCAGACTGGCAGGCTGCTACAAGTGGAGTCCCTCAGGGATAGATATTGGGTCTCACGGTGTTCAAGGGCTTAATAAATTATCTGGACAACAGCCTTGAAAGCAACCTCACCAAGTTTGCTGGTGATGCTGTAGTGGGTGGTCAGATGGAGATGTCAGAAGGGACAGCCATCTTACAGAGACCTGGACAGGCTGCAAAAGTGGGCTAGCAAGAACTGTGTGAACTTTAACAAGACAAGTACAAGGTCCTGCACCTGGGTCAACACAACCAAAGAGGCCAGTACAGGTTGGGATCTGTGTGGCTGGAGACCAGCATTGCTGAAGGGGACCTGGGGGTCCTGGTGGACAACAAGCAGTGAGCCCCTGCAGCAGCAAAGGCAAATTGGATCCTAGGCTGCATCTGCAGGGGCATTGCTAGCAGAGATAGAGGTGCAATCATCCCACTCTATTGAGCATTTGTCTGGCCACAGCTGGAGTAGTGTTTCCAGTTCTGTCCCCCACAATTGAAGAAATATGTGAACAGACTGAAGAGAGGGTCCAAAGGTGGGTCACAAAGGTGATCAGAGGGCTGAAGAACCTGTCCTTTAATGGAAGACTGAAAGAATTCTCCCTGAAAAAGTCTGAGGGAGACCTCATTGCATTACTCCAGTGCTTAAAGGGCAGCTACAAAGAGCATAGAGGCTCTTTTCACAAGGAGCCATGTGGAAAGGACAAAGGGCAATGGGTAAAAGTTCACAGGGAGAGGTTTCATCCCAATATAAAAAAGAAATTTTTACAGTGGGAACAATTAATCAGTGGAACAACCTCCTGAGGGATGTGGTGGAGTTCCCATCACAAGATGAGACTGGACAGGGTATGAGATAATCTCATCTAGGATCTCCTTCCCATGAGAGGTTCATCTTTGAAGGTCCCTTCCAACCTGGACTGTTCTACAATTTTGTGTTCATGAATATTGGAAACTGAAAGTAGTATCTTACAGAAAAGGCCTTAAAGGACAATGATTTAATGTTCATTCCTTCTGTTATGTAAGGAAAGAATCCAGTTTTGTTATATTACCTCTGGGAGCTCATGTACTTCACCCACTTGTCTCCACTGTTGCTGCATATTATTTATTATTACCTGCTGGGAGTGTGTCTCCATCACAACTATAGTCAGGGTTGTAGGTGCTCTCAAAGCAAATCTCCCAATAGTTCCCATTTTCTGTGCTTTGGTTCCTGCTGTGGTGCAGTCTGGATGACCTGAACTCCTTTCAGAGGAAAATGAATCCTATTCATCCTATAAATGGGATGCAACTGAATCCTATAAATCAGTGGAAAGGAAAGAAATCAAAGAGGAGGTTAACACACTCGGCTATGAATCCCAGCAGCTGAGCTGAAGCTGAGTTAACTTCTGCTGCTCTAGCCAAAGGGGCTGGTAACATCTGGCAAAGTGATGGGGCAGTAACCCTGACTCATAACATCCAAAATCACTCCAGCTTAATTCCCACAGTTTTCTTGTCAGCACCCATAACTCCCTTGTTCTTGTAAATCGAAATAAATGATCAATGTCAAACATAAACAGAATATTGGAATCTTTCAGCTGGCTAAAGAAGTGGTGTTTGCTGGGGGGAGGGAGGCAGCATGATTTATGCCACTCTTAGTATGTTCTCTTTAAAGTTGCACCACTGTATTAAATTCTGTTTTCTGGAAACAGAAAACAATGAGAAGAGACTTGCAAGAACACCACCAGCTTCCATCTGTGAACAATTTGATCGTTGCTTTCGGCAAATTTCTAAGCATTCCAGTTTTAAATAGACCTTGCTCCAGTATTCTCACCAGCAATGCTGCAGTGTTGAAATATTCACAGAACTGAGAGTAAAATATCACAAACTCTCTCGGACTGAGGAGTGTTTTTTTTTTTATAATATGTGAATGGTTATACTCATAGTCTTTCTACCACTGTTCTCCTGTTTAAAGAAGATTGTTGGAAATGTAACATTGTACCAAACAAATCTGAAAAATAAATAAAAAATAAAAAAGAAGGAAGATTTACTGCTCTGAGTTCATCAGTAGGCAGAAAAACTTCTTCCACTCCCATTTAAGCTACAGAAGGACACATCAGTAGTTCCCAGTTGTGTTGGGGGCTGTCTCCAGTAGATTTGAAGTCTGTCTGTCAGGACAGGAATAACATTAAAAAGTACTATCTTAATCTGCTGTTTGCTTTCTAATTACAGTTTAGTAACAATTTTAGATATGATGCAAAGATCCGTTTAATAGGTCGGTGAGGCTGGTATGGATCTCCTGATATAAAAACATTGGATATCCTTATTTCCCACTTGAAAAGAACATACAATTCCTCTACATTTTTTAAAACAAAAATCAAAGGTGAGTGGTTATTTTGAGGAGGAGATGGAAGTTGGAGAAATGTCTTAGAAAAAGCATGCCCTCCAGCTCTCTACTTCACATCTTCCAAACCTGGAGTTGTTGACTTATTTGTGTCTTCTTTAAAGAAAGAAAAAATTAAAATTATTCCTGAATCCACATAATCAACCATTTCCAGTGCAGATAAGGCTCTTATTCAAAGGGAATGTATTTTAGAAGCAAGACCCGACCAGCTAATGGTATTCAAACAGCAGTGAAGCAGTAAGTTTGCCTCCAACTTGCTAATAAGGCTGTTCTGATTTAAGCTCTGTGCCTATTACAGCAACTGTCAGATAAACTCTTCTGTAAGAAAATGGGCAGGCTGATTCACTTTAATCCCCCACCATCCAAATATATTCAAACAGTAACATGATTATGATAAGGATACCCTGCAATATGAGTTGGAAAAGTGCTAAGGCTCCGGAAGCATGCACCATAAATCAAGCATTTAATTATTTAAATCAAGAACTTTAAGCAGCCACCCCTGGGAAACATCAGGATAACAGACTGTGCAATGAAGCCTGATGAAAATTAATCCAGTAGGAAAACACTGTTATCTCATGGACTTTATGGGAATCATAAAAATAAGGTGCTGAACTTTATAATGCCTTTTTATATTCTTATGCTAAGAAGGCTTTCTACAGGCCCTACTTCTTTTGTTTAATAAGTACAAACCCTGTTACCTCAGGCAAAAGTTAATTTGTGATTTTTTAATTTTTTTTTTTCCTAAACTGGGTGATTAAGCCGTGCCTTTCAGCTGCTGTTTTCATATCTATGCCCTGACATCTGGAGATGCCATGCACCTATGCGATGCTCAGGGTTGTTCTGTAGCAAATCAGGATGGTTTTATGAAAGGAAGCACATTCCAGCTGAGAAACCATCCTTTTCAAATGCTCCCCAGGCACCATAAAAGCACAGGTGGTACAAACCCACGCACGCTGGCACTGCAGCTCCCAGTGCTGCTCCCTCCATGTCTCAGCAAAAACATAGGTTTAGCCACGTGTTGAAGATCAGAGCAACAATCTCTGTTGCAAACTCATTCTTTCTTTGCCAGTTCAATGTCAGCCCAGGTCAGCTTCCCATAGGGATTGTGCAGAGGCAGTAATGAGCCCACGGGGGCTGGTAGCTCTCTTAGCAGCATGGCTGACTTGAATTGACTTGAAATGCTCGAGATACTACAGCCTCAGTCCTCAGAGAAGCATGAGTCAACAAAAGACTTAAAATGTTAATGATCAGTTCTATGTATCTACAGTGATATTATGTGCACTTTACCAAAAACACAGCAAAATCAGCAAACACTAAGTAAGCACGTATTTTCCTATCAAATCTTAGATGGTTAGTGATGGTTCTGCTTCTCTCATCTCCCCAGGGTATAATCAAGAATCAGCAAACCCCCGCTGCAAAAAAGTCACCGAAGTGTTACAAAATACAAGAGGAATTCATTGCAGACTTGAGTTCATACAGCACAAAAATCTTCCCCACGTGAAATGGTAGCACAAGATTCAGGCACCAGTTAAATCCTCCTTTAATCCCTCTGAAAACCTGCCATACTGGAAAAAAAAATAATGAAACAACAAACAAACAAAGAAACAAAAAGTTACACTAGAAAGCAGGTAGATTATGTTTCTGTGTTTATCACATATTGAACATTGTCAAAACCACAAAAGTTTTACCTGAAAAGAATTACCTGATAATCCACTTTATTTTACTTGGAGAATTAGGGTTTATAAAAAAAAAAAAAAAAAAAAAGTAATACTTGATGCTACTGTTGCCAGGACTTTGTGATTTTGTGATTTAGCAGAAAATAAATTGCTTTCTAATGACTTTGCTTATAACAATAGGTATTCTTCAGCTCACACTCATATTTGAACTCAGAATAAATTTTATCTTACATCCAAAATGGGGGTTGGGAGGGACCAATAACCCTGCCTACCTCAAAAAGTATCATATAGCAAATAGAATATTTTTTGCAAAATGTTGGGGTTTTTTTAATCCTCAAGTGATTATATTCTGTACAGTTGTAAATATATAAATCAAGTAATTTCCTCACTATCAATATATTTTATGAATGTTCCAATCTCAAATATATTTGTTGTGAATGCTAAAAGCTTTGTAGCTTCACCTGGATTAAACTGATGTTACCATTAAAAGGACAGTGCAGTACCTCCTCATGTAGCAAGTTTGCTGTTCACACCTTTCTTCAGTCTACAGTGCACATGAGATTTCTTTCTCCTTAACTCCAGCACACACCTGATTGCAATGTTTAACATCTTCTGTACCATGAAGAACCACCTAGAAGGAGAAAAAAATGATAAAAGTTCCAAAGCCAACAGAAAACTAAACCTACAATTTAGAAGACCTTGTTCCAAGAGAGTTTGTTGGGGTTTTTTTTTATGTTCCCTCCAAAGCTGTAGAGAAGCGTAAAGATTGTAGCTATCATAATTTACATTAATAAAACAGTTGTATCTTACATATTACAGAACAATAACACAAGCTAATTTATGTCAAGCAAAATAAAATTGTAGAGGTTCAATTACAGCCAGTAAAGCTTCCTAAGATGTCTGTAATACCAATAGAAAATATTTTCCTGAAGTATTAATCATAAAAGCATGTAGCCTACATTTGTATGATTCACAGTCATGCTACCAGACATTCAAGGCCAAGCTAGTAAAACAAAAGTGCATTTTTCTGCTTTCTTGTTTATCTGATATGAACATTTCAGGAATATTTAAAGAAAAAGCAGAAGATTAAGGGAATTTTTTAAGTGCAGAGACTAGTAGCCATGTATTTGCCTGGATACACATGGACATACACTTGACTGTAAATTAAGCAGAAGCAACAGCAGCTTTGTTAACATTGCCTCAGAAGATCCTACATTTTTATTTTAATTTTGTCAAACCATTTGTTAATTTAAATTTTCCATGATAGGGATCCAGTGAAGTCTAAGTTGAGGAGCTTTGGGGAAATTTCAGCCAATTTTTTTTTTATTCATTTATTCTGAGCTGGAGTCTGAGGTTGCAGATACATACAACTGCCCTCTGCAGGCAAGTACCTGTGCATCAGCTGCACCTTCATGGCTGGGTCAACCCAGAGCATTTCCCTTCTTTGTTGGGTGTGCCAACAGGCTGACACACCACAGCTCAGCAAACACAGGGTAACACAGGAAATCATGGAAACTCAGTCATCACCCCTTCCAAAAAAAAGAAGTTTGCAGGAACTGTGATAATTTGCAATATAGAAGATGTCTGTGAAAATTGAGGGATTCTTTGCTCCATGACTGCTGGGGGCAGACACAAAGCCACGGACTGAAGTCAAGAAATGGAAGTTTAGGTTAGATGCTGGAAAAATATTTGCAATAACAGTGATAGCAAAGCCTGGAGCAGGTTCTCCTGGGAAGTCATAGAATTTCATTTAGTAGAGGATTGTAGGAAGGGGTTATACAAACATTCCCTGTGAGTGATTCAGGACTGGCTGCATCTGCCTAGAGGAGGGTTATGAACTACAGGATCTCCCAGGGTCTCTTCCAGACCTACCTTATAGTTCCAAATAAATCTTGATAGAGGTTTCTTCTGAATTTGGTAAAGGTGCCTCTCTCTTCATGTTGGCTTTGTGGTTTCCTTCAGCTGACTTGTGCTTCCTGACACCAGGAAAACTTATTGAAATAGATATCATGCACCTTTCTCCCCTGTTGATAATATTTCAGTTACACAGGTTTCTTAAACAACTGAACTCCTGTCGGAGTTTAAAGGGAAAAAAAAAAGTCACTCACAGTAACCTCACTAGGAAAATCATATAAACCAAGGATGTATTCAGCCACCAGCCAAGTCAGAAAAGTCTCTCACCTGAAAGTATACTATGTTCTTTCAACATTTCATAGTTCAGATTTTTTCATGATGTTATACTTTGAAGCACTGATGAGTTGTAATAATTTGCAGGTTGCAGGAAGCAAGTGCGTTAACACTGCCCATGACTCTCTGCCTTATACAGGGGTGTGTCTCATTTTACAGACTGATCCAATGATACAGTTTAAAAACAATTTTTTCTCAAGAAAATCAGAAGTGAGATGATACTGAAGTACATGCTGTGGCCTTTGAACTTGTTTGGTAACAATCTGTGATTCAAGGCAGGGAAGAAGAAGTGTCACATTCTTCCTACATATTCTCCTAGAAATATTGAGATGATTGCTGCTAAGAGGGGCAAATGAGGTTTCACAAGAGAGGCAGAAGCTAGCCAGCAAGTCTGAAAGAGGAAACTATGGCACTAGGAACCCAGTCAAGAAAAACTCATCTCTAGATTGAACATAATGCTCCAGATCTTGGAGCTGAAGTATTGTTCACATTACAGTCAGCTCAGATAAAACCTTTTGCAAAAATTAGAACAGTCCAAGAAACACAGCAATTTAGGATGACTACTCATGATTTAGGACATAGAATTACACAATGTTCCATAAAAGTCAAGGTATCATCTGATTCTTTAGTCTGCACTTTCTAAGCAGGTAAGGAATGTGGCTTCCTTTCATCTCTCAGGCTCTCCATGAGCACTCTTACTTCCCTCTAAGTATCAATAATCCCATTTTAATGACAGACGTCTAAGGGACAGGAAGAGGAAGGGATCACAGCCACAGTTCACATGGTTGATCTGTGGCACACCAAGGAACAGATGTATATTAGTACTAAACTATGAGATTTTTTCAACTGCAAATACACTTTCTGAATTATTTTCTCCCTCTCCCTCTTTTTTTTTTTTTTCCTTTTTTTTCCATTGAACATTCAGTTCTTTCTAAACTGCTATACTTTTCAATTTCAGCCACAACTATTGTATATTATTGGAGAGCAGAAGGCTCTGGGGAGGACTCATTGTAGCCTTCCAGTACCTGAAGAGCGTTGCCTACAGGAAAGATGGCAAGGGACATTTTTATAAGGTCACATAGAGATAGGACAAGGAGTAATGGCTTTAAAATTGAAGAGAATAGAGATAGGCAAGCTGTGGATGCCCCCTCCCTGGAAGTGTTCAAGGCCAGGCTGGATGGGGCTTTGAGAAACCTGGTCTAGTGGAAGGTGTCCCTGCCCATGCAGAGGGGGTTGGAACTAGATGATCTTTAAGGTCCCTTCCAACACAAACCATTCTACTATACTATTCATACAGCTGGATTGTCATTACTAACAGCATCAACATTAGCAACATTTGTTGCCTGAATTTTACTTGCATCCAAAGATAAAAAGTCAGATAATGTCCTCATCATATGAGATGCAGTACATACTATGCAGTACATAAGAGCTAATTCTTGTAATAAAACTTTTCTGTTTAATTGCAAATAAATGAAGAAAGACTAAACATCTTGAGCAGGGTACCACAGTTAATCTGTGACAGGGAGAATTCATCACAGACCTACTGGATCCTCTTCTCACTGGCCTGTTTCTCCATCCCTGTTCACCCTGTGTTAAGCAGAGCTCAGTAAAGAATCATACAGACTGCTAACAAATTTTTGGCTGCTTGAGATGTTGTAAAGCAATTAAAGTATATTCTATGTAGCCTTATCTGGGAGTACCTAGAGTCAGTCTTAGCTTTTCAGCAGTCTCCTCGGGAGACTTGAATAAAGAGGAAACTCTCTTGGCAGTTAGGTGTGATTTGTGCAGGCAGAAAAGATCCTGGCCCAGTTTGGACCCCCAAAAGAAGAAAGTTATCCTTTAGAAAGATGACAATGAGACATTTTACTGAACAGTTATTTACCTACATTTAGAAATTAGGCTCAATTAGCTGTCTACAAAATCTGTCCAACCACCTAAATTTACTGGCTTGCAGGGCTCAAAGGCAGATCTAAAAAAACATCCCACAAACAGAAGGAACAGCAAAGTAATGTGTTGTCAAAAAAGGCTAGAGAGAAACATTGCATTTGCTACCCACTTTTAAAGCTCCTCTAAAAGCAGTACAAGGTAGTGTGAGGAATAAAGCTGAGCTGCCATGTGAAGACAAGCAAAGGAAATTTAACTGTAGATGAAGTGACAGTTACTCATGTTACTACAAACACTGTTAGAGACAGACAGATTTTTCTTACCCTGAAGATTGTCTGTGAGATTTTGGTACAGAGGTTGCTAAAGACTTGAGTTTCCAGCTCTTAATACCTGAAGTGTAAGGCTTATATCCCTTAAGAAACCTTGAGAATAGGGAAATTTGTGAAGCTGACTTTCTGGATTTAATCAATACTAAAGTAAGTGACATCTGTAAAATTTGGAGATTGGAGCCCTTTCTGTTTTAGTGTTTCCATGAAATCACATGGAAGGGAGAAAAGAAAAAATATCTGAAGATTTAGTTACAAAGCTTTAGCTTTCTCTGCTTCAGTCCTTCTTTCCTTTCCCTTCTTGGCCCAGATGCAATAGCACACATGTTACGATCTAAGCACAGGGCAGATTTCAATATTTTTATTTCAAAAAAGAATAAATTATCTTTTTTATTTAAGAACCTAAATTATCCTTAATGCTCTACATAGGAAAGGAAAAAACAGAATTTTAGCTCTGTAAAACTTAAAATACTGCCTTTTGCTCCATCATTTACAAGAATGCAGTGTGCAGAAATGGAGCTCTGCTTCTCCCATCCCACAGCTCTAGGCAGGGCACAGATACCCTCTGTCTGGTCTGTGCTGGTGAAGTCAATGTGGTGCTGGCACTAAGGGGAGCAGGAGGGAGGGCTGGGTTTGTCACCTGGGATAGTCCTTCCAGTCCTTTCTATGCAACTGTTAAAATAACACTGGGATACATGTGGTTTTATGTAGTTCTTATTGACCATGTACAAAGCAATTATTTGGGTTCTGACTCAAGCCAACTCTCCATCAGTATTTCTGACCTTACAATAATTTCTTTCAGTGGCAAAAGCTACTTAATCAACCTTTCTGTTTCCTCTTTTTCCTCCATCCCATTGCCAAAGCTTGGCTGCTCATCCTTCTTTCCATCACTCCCTTAGCAGGATCTATCCAACTGTTTATTTGGCCATTAAGCAAACCAGGTCAAGGAACTGAACAGGGTTAAAAACAACAAAAAAACCCACCCTAAACTCACTGCCTTTATTTTTTACCCAGATAATTCCCCAGTTAGTTCACAATGCAGCACACAAACTTAATATGAGAACATCTGTACTGCATCAGAGCACAGGTCCATTTTGTCTGGTGTCCTGCCTTCCACAGCACAGCAGACACAGCAGATGTTATCCGAGGAAGGATGTAAGGACAGGGCAAGCATGCAGGAAAGCTTCCCAGGAATGTTCTCCCAGCCTCCTGTGACTCGTGATTCAGGGATATCTTGAGTCAAAGTTAATGCTTTTATATTTAATAATCCTTGGTGGATTTTTATTTTATTTATCTTCCTGACTTTTTTTTTTTTTTTTTTTTTTTTTTTTTTTTTTTTTTTTTTTTTAATTAATGGAAATATTTGCAACCCTACCATGCTATGGGATGGAGCATAACTGTGCAAGATGCAGTCAGTGAAGGGCCTCTTTTTGTTTGCTTTGAAAGTAGTACCCACTAGTTGACTTTCATGTCCTTTGATTTTTAAACTGGAAGAAACAAAGAATAGTCATTCACTCTGTTCACCTTTCTTTTTCCACTATCTGTTTTATAGATCATCACTGTATCTCTCTCATTCAGCTCTTTCCCATCCTCAAGAGGTCTTAAAATACCCTTAAGGGAGCTGCTCCATCTCAGTGGCAGCAGAGACAGCAAAGCAATGAAGGTATAGATGTGCATGGCCAGGAATTCTGATTGCTTAAACTGAGGAAAAAAACGCACATGAAATTAAGCCTTTAATTAATAAGAACTGTGAGTCTGGATAGGCAGTCTTGTCTGCTGAACCCAAGTTGTTATTCTCCACCCTCACTCCTGCTTCCTCTACCACTGCTTGCCAATGTCAGCTCAATGTTTTAAGCAGCTCTCCAGCTCTGTAAGTAAATAAAGAAGTCAAATTAATTATTTAATACATCCCCATTCCTTCTCCCATTGCTAAGTCCTCAACCATCTTCTCTTTTTCCTTTTTATATCTGACTATTTTCTCTTTCCTCTTTGGTCAGCTGCAAAACTTTTTTAAAGATTCTGGTGTGGCTTGTTCAAATGTTCAGTAAAACTCAATCTTCAGTATTTCTTTCTGTCATACTAAATATCAAATCTTTTCAACCTTCCCTTAGCTGGTTTTCAATAGATCTCCCAAGTACTTCTTTTTTCATGTCTGTTTGTATTTCTTGAAAGCCTCAAAGCTACTCTTTAGTTTGCTATCTAACTAACTTGCCCTTTGTCACTCTTTCTCCCTGCTTACAATAGGATTTAGCTTGCACGCTCTTGCCAAACAAGCTTAGGGAGTCTCAGCCAAAATTAGGCTACTCGTTACATGCTGCCTTAAATACATTCCCTCTAATGTCAAGATACTTGTGTTTTCTCCAGTTCTTCTCCAGTCAAACTCAAAAATCCTTGAGAAAGCCAACGTTTTCGTTCTCCTGCCTGCATCCCACTCCCCTGTGCAGACTGAGCTGCAGCCCTGCATGCCTTCAGCCCCAGCCATTGCAGGGAGGAGAGCCCAGCACAGCATGGAGGAGCATGGGGTCTTGTACTGGGCTCAGTGCATGGTTTTGTATCACCACTCTGCACAGAGCAGCCTCAGAGGATAGGGGACATGGTATGCTTTCTTTTTAAGCTGAGTCATTTTTGAAGATCGAAAACATCCAAGGGCAGAATTCAAAGAATTTAAAGATTGTCTCATCTCAAGCCTCTCACCAAGGTGATGTTTACCTAAGCACCAGCTTGGGAGACACCAAACACTGAGTTATGTGTTAGGAACAAGCATGGTCATACAAGATCCTACAGCTTCTCTGTGCAATGCTTTAACCCAGAGAAAATGCTTACGGCGAAGCTTTTCTGGGTGCACAGCATCACCAAAAGGGTCACACCAAAAGGGTCAAGACTGGCAAGGATTGATTGGAAATGCACCTAATCTTTCCTGAAGATGTTTCTGAAAATGATCTTTCATGCACTCTTTAAGGGATCCTTGCCTTAATCAGTCTGCAAGTGGTGGAAAGGAAGATGAAAATCTCACTAAATAATTCTCAGAACAAGGTGACTTCTACTTGGGCTGTTTTGTGAGTTTGAAGTACTACATGGACCAATTGTAGATTTTGGTACAGACATAAATTTCAGTTTCCTGCTGTCATTCCTCTTCTTAACAGAGCAACCAAGAGGGTAGAGAAATACACAGGGAGAAATTTTCAAGGGAGTGGGAAGCTTTTTGATTAATGTTTTTTTTTTTTTTGAAAAAGCATTCCATTTTTTTGCAATCTCCATTTTGTAATGCTTTGTGGAAATAATCACACATTGTTGTGCAAATTAAGATTTTATCACTCTGCATTGGGACAGAGAGCACAGAGTGAGCGGGCAGCTTTACCTCTCAGCTTTGAAGGGGTTGTAGCTGCCACTTGCCTGTGGCACGTTTACTTTTGTGCTTTCGTTTCCCTTGGAGTATGTAAAGGGATCAGGACACACCTTCATTTTAAGCTGTAGGACATTGTGTGATACCAGATCAGGGCCATAGGAGGCCTGCACCAGCTCTCACTGGACGGGAGCCTTCAGTGGCATCCCCTTCTCCTCCCACCTTTCCTGTCAACTCCCATATTCTTCTTTCATGTAATGTGGAAAAGGGGAACAGTGCTCTGCTTCTCCATGGAAACAGGAGGACCTTTTCCACACCTGCATGCCTTCTTCAAGTAGTTGGGACTTCTATGTCAAATATGTCTTGTCTTGCTTCCTCCGAGGGTGTATGAAAACACCTCCCAGTCACCTGAGCCATTCCCCAATCCCTTTATTGCCCTTAGCTTCCATTAAGTGGTTTTTACTGTGGAAGCCAAAGTATTTACACTATTTCTCTCTGCAGAAAGAAACTCCGTTGCTGCCTTTGTGCCGGGTCTGTCCCCAGGAAGCCACAGCCTCCCAGAGCAGCGCTGCCTTCTGCCTCCCTTACCCTCAGCAAAGCTAGTCAAGCTTTAAAAGCGGGCAATTCAAATTCACAACTGTACAAAACAGGCTCCTTTAGCTCCTTTAAAAGCTGTTTAGCTCTTGCCTCTGAGCTTCTCTTGCTTTTCTTTCGCATTGCCTTTAAAAGCCAGACTGACAGAAAAGATTAACTTGCTTCTGCCTGCACTGGATGTGAGGAGATTAACACAGCTGGATCCAACCCTGGGGAGCCCAGCCTGGAAATGTATGTTAGCACAACCCCTATAATGTATAAGCATGAGTCGTTTGTGTTATCTTTTTCAGAATGATGAGTTTGTGATTAACTCTTTTGTGCAGAGACTGGGCTGTGCAGGAAGCTGAAACACAGCGGGAAGCTGATGGAAAAGCTTCCAAGGTGTCAGGCTTCCTTCTCGCCAGGCACAGCCCTGCCTGCTCCAGCCTGCTCCAGCCTGCCTGCTCCAGGGCTTTAGCAGGGACTTTTGTTCCCCCTCTGTCTCCTTTGAGATTGTTTTTTTTCCACCTATAACACTCACCACAAAGACAAAGGGCAGAAAAGTCCCCAGGGCCCCTGAGCAGGCAGAAGGGCAGGGGAAGAAAGGAGAGCTTTAATCCAGGAAAGGTTTAGTACCACCCGGTCACCAAGGTGAAGGGGTAGGAAAGACCCAGTGCAGGGGACGTGCAAATCCAAAGTGTATGCAATTCATTAATTACCACAACAAATGCACATGAAATGTTGCTGTATCACTGGCAGGGCCTCTTCCTGCTTCATCATCTGTCGTTAGGTCTGGAGACCTGGGTTTTCAGCACGGGCTTATTAAGCTAAAATGACTGTAAATAAATTATTTAAAAAATCAGATAAAAATGCATCTACTTTGTCAGGGAACTATGAATTACAATGTGCAAGAGGAATTCAGGAGATTTAGCAAACATCTTTAACAAGTAGATATCGAGTTTTTAAGTTTTAATAAAGAAAAATATCTAGGTTTATGGTTGGACTCAATGATCTTAAAGGCCTTCTCCAACCTGAATGATTCAATGAGTCCATGATCATGCAGTATGCACACTGTCTCCTCTAAGAGGCTGGCTGGAGGAGCTGCAGCACAGGGCAAGAGAGGGAAGTGACTGCATGAGATCCATGTGTGGGACTTGTGGTGCCCCCTCATGTTCCTGCCCATGGGAGTCCTCCTGCCATGGGACACTGACCCCCCAGCCTCTCTGTGCCATCACTCTGCTGTTTGCTGACTTCAGATCACTTTATTTGCCAACCTCAGAGAAGTGGGGTAAGAACAAAAGTCTGAGCCTTGGAAGGGGCTTAGCACAGCACTGCCCAAGGCAAAGGAAAGTTTTCTTCCTGATTAAAAGGGGGGGTCTAGAGCAAGTCTTTGCTAGCAAAATGTATCTGCTGGATGAACTGGAAGGAAAAGTGAAATAACATCAGTATACGCGTTCTGGGGTTCACAACTGAATTTCAACATAAGGTGTTTTTGACTGTTGGACTTTTTTTTTTTTTTTTTGGCATTAATCCAGGGCATTTTTACACATAACAGTTTTGAAATCTCACCCACCCCCAGGCTGAATGAAATACTTCTATGCAGCATAATTCTTTGAAGAGAGTAAATCAGGCCATCTGAGATGTGTATCTATACATTTTCATGAATATACAACACTTCTATGTCCTGTGTCCAATGAAGTTTTTTCTCCATTTCCAGCACATCTTGTTCTGTATCAAGATAAAGGAATGAAACAAATCACTGCTGACTTAGCAGTGAAAAAGTGAAAAGGAAAGATTCTACCCTGGACTGGGGAAAAACATAAAACCACCATTCATTTTGTAGCCTTAGTGGCAACAGCAGTACCTTGCAGCCTCATTTATTCTATATTTTAGGGATTACACTCAGATAAGTAAGGATAATTGAAGGAATTTTCTACATCTTCAGCAGACAGACAAGCCAGAGGCATGACCTTATTTTAGAAAATAGGTAAAAGAGATTCAAATGAGTGTTTGTTTAAGATTTCATGTATTTATTTATTTTAAAACAATGACCATGAGTAAATAACTGAGAAAATTAGCAGAGGAAGTGATGGCTTTTCCAATGCTTCAAATCTTCAGATGGTGTCTGGTGCCTGAGTGGTGGACATCTCCTAGCTAAACACAAATTTAGGGGTTTCATACCATTGCCTTGGACCTCCATGACTTGTATAATGGAGGTGATCCTAGAACTTAAGTATAACTGTACATGTATGATTTTTCACTTTTATTTTTTGAACTTTGGCTGGTTGGAATATATTCTGCTTTATATCATCAGCAGGGACTAAATTCCTATAAAACTGCTAAGACTGATTTCATCAGACCACCTGCAGAGGAATGGAGGAATCAATAGGATTCAACTGCCTGAGCCCTGGGTGAACATCTGGCCCCATTAGCTGCTCCAGGACAGCTGAATACCTTCTAACTGCTGTTGGATCTCCCAGCTCTGCATGACAGGACATTTCATATGACTCCAAACATCTACAGTCTAGCAACCAAATCAAGTCTTCAGGATCTAAAAGGTGCTCAGAAAAGCTTATACCTTCTTGACCATAAAGACAAGCAGGAATACAACAGTGACATTCCACATTTGCAAGTGATGGAGGCTTATTTCTGCTCTGCCCAGGAGATACAAAGAGGTGACTCCAGTGCTGTTCAGGTCTGTGGCTGTTGTCATAATAACCATGCTTAGAAAATAAGCCAGGCTATGAGTCTTAAACCACCTAGTTCTGGCAAATCAGCAACTCACATTCCTGGTTTTATTTTGTATTACTTTGGCCATTTGGCTATAGATGACACACAGAGCAGTAGCTCTATCCTGGCTTTTCCCCTTAAGTCCATAATGTCAAAAGAGAGCCACTAGGACATAGGAAAGATCATGGAGTTTGCTGTGAGAATAAGCCCTAAGAAAATGAGCAATCCACAAAGAAGAAACTATATTTGCATCACACATTCCATCACCTGACAAAGTCTTTCAGTTGATTCCTTTTAGACTAGTGCATTAGCTTATTATTTTCAATGTAAAACAGGGCACAACAGTTCATCAAATACACTAATGAATATACATATATTAATTTATAAATATTTCAAGGGTACTTGTACATAAGTTCAAAAGTTTCCTTGCAAGCTTTTGTCTTAAGAGGTTAGTTTCATTTTTTTTATGGCTGGAGAAATAACCTATTAGTTGCTCACATTTCTTTTTCTAATTTTAAATCAAACTTCCAGCATTTTACTGGCACTATTTGAAAACATTTTTAGTTCTGGTGGAAATGCCACACACCTAATAGTTGTATGGGGAGAAGCAATAGACTGCTTTGGTTGAAAAAAAACATAAATTAAAAAAAAATGCAAGCAATAAAATTATCAAGGCATAAATGGGGACTTCCAGCCCAACGGAATGCAATTTTGGGCATATAGAGTAAGATTTGCATGTGTGGGTAGGACAGCTTGCCTGTTCATTTCTAGACAGTTCACAGATCTGTTCCCACGCCTGGAGGCTGTGGAGCCAGCTCAGCAGGGAGAGGCAGTGGGTGTGCAGCCCTGCCTAATGTCAACAATAAAGGGGGCAAGGGAGGAGGATTTCCTCAACAGGTAAGGACACAAAACCAAGCAGAGCCAGAGTTGTGCCTGGTGATAGCCTGGAGGCTTGTGCTGCTGTCTATAAATCCAAGAGGATGTGGTCTGCCCTAGCCCAAACCAGGACAGTTTCCACAGCAGCAATTCAATTACTCCTTTCCCAGGGCCTTGTGGCTTGATCTTCCATTTATACACACTCAGGATGTTCAGACCTTCAAACCATAAATTCTTGAATGTGAAGGTGGTGAGACACTGGCACAGGTTGCCCAGGGAAGTTGTGGATGGCCCCTCCCTGGAAGTGTTTAAGGCCAGGTTTGAGCACCCTCATCTAGTAGGAGGTGTCCCTGCCCATAACAGGGGGATTGGAACTAGATGATCTTTAAGGTCTCTTCCAACTCAAACCATTCTATGATTCTGTGAAACCAATGATGGTAGATGGGCTGTGGAGAGCTTGGAGCCATCCCTCCCTTGTTGTGTGGCTAGAACCACCACAAGACCTACATGTCACACCATCTGCTCCTGCAGAAGGAGAGGAAAAGGCTGAAGTGAATAAATGTAAAGCATCTTAGGTCACGTAGAGAAGAGCCTGAACACGTGCAGGGAGTACGTGTGAGAGTGGGGTGCCTCTAGTCCTTGCTACAATGCCTGGGGCCTGATTTCCAACTCTAATATATTGCATCACTACCCAGCATGAGGGACTGTCCAGCTTTCCTCTCAGATCCAGATTCACATCTGTCTCTTGGTGTAAAGGAGAAGCAGACTGGGAGTTACTCCATATTTTGTTACAGCCAGCATGAGAATCTGGCCCTTAAAACTCCTCATTGCAGGGAGTTTGAAGTAAAAAAGTGTCTCTCACAGCTTTTAAATGTCAGCCAGCTGTGGCAGCCTTTTCATTTCTGTTCATTTCTATTTATCAACACCTTTCCTACCTCTTCCACTGTACTGAACTGAAGGAGCCAAAACTTGTCCTCCTGGACTCAATCCCAACTACAGACCTCCTCTGAATTTTTTCAAGTCTAGCAACAGCTGAAATTGTTTTAGAAAAAATAGCACAAGCCAATGCTCTTAGTCTGTAAACCCGTCCAGATTTTTTCTCTGAAATCTCAAGTGGATTCCCTGATTTACCTAAATTAACCTCCCCTATAGATTTCCCAAAAGAGAAGATCTCAAATACTCTTTGGCACAAGTTTCCACATAGAGATCAATCTGTAAACCAGCAGGAACAGAAACAAAGATATTTTTCATGGCCAACATACAGTGGGACTCTCACAGAACTCTCACATTTGCTCATTTCCAAGATCGTCTTTTATTAGCTGCATTTATTTAGAAGCTTTTATTTACTGAGAAGCTTTGAGACCTTATTTAATTTATAGATCTTGCGTAGAACAATGACAACAGCTCAGGCTGTGAAATGCCACTTTGTTGCTTTCTCCCACTGCTGCCCAGAGTGTGAATGCTCATGATGGAGTCTATTTGGCTTGAACATGTCAGACCCGGCCCAAGAAGGGCACTGAAGAAAGAAACCGGTGTCCTTCATTTCCAAGGCCTGGCTCATTATGCATTCGGTGATGAATTTGCTCTTTTTATAAATTCTGCAGCTACTGCTCACAGCCATACCTGACTAAAACTTGAGGAGCTGCAAGCGGACCCCAACGATCTTCCAGGAATTTGAAATTTCAAGAAAAATACGGCACGGAAAGCTGAGAAACCCGGGTTGTGCACACGCAGGAAACAGCACGAGTGCAAACAGCAAACTGCTTGTTAAGCTCTTTTAGACACTGGAGCCAGTCGGACCAGCTAAAACGTCAGGCTAAGCCTGCCAGGAAGGAGGATCAGGGTCAGAAAGGAGTACTGATCTCTGCCCGAGGTAACATGTTACCCCAGCATGGGACAGCGTAGCTACTACAATGTGCCAGTGCCCAGATACTGCGCTGCCTACAGCTTGGACATGTGGGGTTTCTGCTGCAAGAACAGCTTGTCTAAAGGCCACATCTGCAGTGGACGGGAGGTAGAACCGTGGCACCAGGAGACAGAAGCCCAGATATTCAGAGTTAACACTGGAAACAGTTTTTGCAGAAATTAGGCACTTCATTTACCTGCACTTCTGGAAGTATCTCTGTTGGGAATGGGTCACTGACTCACCCACTCTCCTAACTGCCCAACAGCTGGTGCTCACTAAAGCAAGAGCACCTTGGCAATGGCAGGGCAGCATGTTTCCCAGGGCTCAAGTTAATGCCATGGCTGAAAGCTGGCTAGGACCAAAACACACAGCAGGGTGGTGACTCTGGTCACCACTGTGATTGCTAGCCCACCACAGAGAGAGAACCAGCTAAGAGAAATAAGGCACGACTTGCTGATATTTACAATACATAGATTAAAAATAGAGCAAGTATTAACATTAGAGAATTAACCTGGTGAAAGCCAAGGGAAGCTGGGCTGCTCATTAGCAAGGTTTGCTACAGCATGAGAAAACACTTCTGTGCAGCTAGGTCTGCTTTGCCCTCCCAGGTTTTGCCAAATGCCAGAATCAGCAGCCTGTGTGCCAGCCCCCCACTGCCCTGTGGTGCCACATCTGGAGCCACTCAGGGCTTCCAGGGAACCACCTTTCCTTGGGTTCAGCTCCAGTGCAGCACAAGGGTCACCTTCCTGGGGTGGTGCTTGGGCAGACATTTCCCCCCAACCCATCAGAGCCATAGGAGCAGGTGTGCTTTCCAAACCCCAAGGGAACATAACAAGAACTGCTTAGGAAATGTTGGCTGCTCCTCTTTTGTTCCTCATACCTTCATCAAATGGCATACTATGGTTAAACCTTTGGGTCTGGACATGTTGTACCCCTCACCTTTGGACACCTGTAATCTCAATGTGGTGGGTCCTGATTCACCCCCCACCATGAAATAAAATAGCCTTATTTCTCTCACTTCATGGCCATGCTTCTGATTACAAGAAGAAACAAGCTCCATCTGCACCTTCCCAGTTGCCCATCTATGCTTGCTGCTGGGGACAGGTAGGAGGATTTTGAATCACTGGTATGGGTCTTCATCCAGCCCAAAATTCTCTTTTGCAGAAGAGTTCCTGGGTCGCTTACGAGATGAGGTTCTGCAGAATGAAAAGGCTGTCCAGAATGAACAAACCTGTTCTTCATTTCTGCTGCCTTTCTGCACTTAAAACCCTCACAGCTGTCCTGCAGAGCCTGACTAGACTAAACTTCAAAAGAATTACTACTGCTTCTAAGAAAAGAGCATTTCAGGGAGTCCCACAAGCAGAGAATGCAAGAGAGGATGGTCAAGGCTTAAACCACAGCCAGACCTTGCCTGGGGATTTCCTCAGTACCCAGGAGGAGCCCCAAAGCAGACACAGATTCCACATAAATGCAGACAGCAGCAGCTGCTCCTCAGGTGGCCTCTGGTTTCTGTCACTACGAAGCTCAACTGAGTTGAGTTGTGTTTTTCCCCCTCAGAGATGTACTGTCTGTTTTAAACACCACCCTGTATAAATTTTATTTCCTTCCCCTGAACCTCATAAATGGAGTGTGTTGCTTTAAATTGGCAGGAAGAAAAGTCTGCTGTGTGAATACACCTGGGAAGTTTGTGTCTGCTCTTAACATGGTGGCCAAATGCAGTTTACATTGTTAGTATTCCTTTTTAAAGGGTTTTCCAAATATATGCCTTCAGCAAAGTAACTCTAGAAAGTTTGATTCTGGGAACAAAAGATTTCTTCCAGTTTTTCTATAATATAGCTGCATTTTGAGACAACATTCATTATTTCTGCAGACATATAATATAGTATGTATTTAATTTGGCTTTAACTGTTTAGCATAAAAAGATTATTTTTAATATATGCATTCATATGATATATGTCATCGTGTAAAATTATTTTTTTTCTCAGTGTCTCTCCAGACCCTTCTCTTCTCCAGGCTGAACAGCCCCAACTCTCTCAACCTGTCTTCACAGGAGAGGTGCTCCTTTGGACACTAACCAGGAGTCCTATCTCCTTCTTGTGTTGGGGGCTCCAGAACTGGACAAAGACCCTGCAGAGCTTGGTTGACAGGTACACTGTTACTATGTCTGTACCAGGTACCTCACTCAACATGCTTATACACATTTCACATAAATACTGCAAAATGCTGCATATTATTGTATAGCAAGTTAACTAGAGAAGCACATTACATAGGCTTCCTATGCCATTTTTTATGGTTGTGATAATAAAATTAATTTGGTTTGCAACTCAGGGTAGTTCTGTGATTATTATTTTTAATTAAATATTGTTTATTTTTATTAAATCATCACCTGTAACAACTCTACCAGTTCTTCACCTGGAGACTGATAGATTAATGGAAAAAGACATTTCAGGAACTGCCTGAAAGAACTGCAACTAGGGGGAGTGTTCCTTTCATACTACCTTTCATTTCTCACAAGCTTTGAAAATCCATAACAGGAAAGAAATGTAAAGGCATCTCAGGAAGTTATTTAATCCAATCTCCTGCTCCAGGGCTGAATTTAACTGAGAATTTGTAAGAAATAATGGAAGGCAGCCTAGTGAATTACTTTCTTCCTGAGTCACCTCCATTTCCTTTCTCTAAAGGATTCCAGTGCTTTGGTAAACATAAGCTCACAAAAGCCATTTGTGTTTCTATAAACCCTAAAATTATGTTCTTTCTTCTGTTGAGAAGGGATTCTTTGATATTGCAAACCTCATTGTCCAACTAGTTCTCTGTCAAGACTGTGAAAATGTGCAGGTATTACACAGTGACATCTTAAACTCGGAGTGACACCTCCATGTCCTTAAGAGGCCAGAGATCTTTAGAAAATTTGGTGTGGTGAGACTCCAGCTCATGTTGCTGAACTGCCATGCCAAATACATCTGTCCATACAACTGACAGGGATTGTTTCACACATTCCCCACATAAATTAGTAGACCTAAAGAAATGAAGAGGGGAGCTAGGCAGAAATATGAATGTCTTCTCAAGTAATATAAAAGTCACCGACACCCATTATCAAGGAGTAATCTGGATTGCATCTGTGAGAATAAGCCTTACTGACTGATGAAAATGCATGGAGGTTACTTTATTTTAAAGGACTGCAAATGTGGAAAAAAATACCTACCATAAGAAGCTTGAACCTGTAAAAGAGATGACTTAGGGTGTCAATATTGTCTTAAAATCTTCATAGTCCCAGTGAGTCATCTTCCTTAGGATGTGATAAGTAATAATCTGCATCTCCTGATTATAATGACTGGATCTCCATTGGCTATGCTGGGGTTGAGTGTGACCCAATGAGGTCCAGGTGTTTGAACTATAGTCACAGGAAACTCAGTCACATTCATGGACAGGTTTGTAGCTATAAACAGCGCCACCTTAGGCTTCGTTTCTACAAAATGGTCATGTGAAATAGTGAGAGTAACAAACTCCTCCAAGACAATACCAAACCTATGCCTACAATAGCTCAGGCGACCTAAGAGGGGGTGGCTGATGGCCAGGAGGCTCAAGACACTCATTATAGACAGAAAAAAAAAAAGTTCCTTCTGCTTCTGGAGATTAAGTGAAGCTTGTCTTCGTTAAGCCCCCTTAGCTTGCTCTGCTGATCACTGGTTCCCCGTTCCAGCCCCCCTCCACCAAACCTCTCACAGGTAGGGCAGAGAAAACATGTTCACTCTAGGATGCACATAAGGTCCCTCAAGGACTTCAGTCTTTTTGACTAAGCACTTCATGTGCACATTTGGGATTTTAGATGGAAAAAAGAACAGGTTCCATGCCAGTGAAAGTCACAAAACTTCTCTGCTGCTTGCAAGTGTACCAGTTAGCCTGGAAAAAAAAATGTTTCTCCCTACAAGCTTTGTCTCTCATCACAAACAATTGAACTAACATTATTGCTCCACTGCAATTTATAACACACTTTAAGATGTTTTTCATCCATCTGTAAACAATAGGGATTAAAAAGCAATCAAACTGATTATCACCTTGCCAATGTTATCATCAGGTGGCTGTGACTGTTTACATTGCTGCTCAAAGTCAACAAGAAGTACATTAACTGAGAACAAAAGGTATTGTTTAAAAAAACAACAGTTGCTATTAAGCTCTCATGATACAGATCAGCTAAATCCAGTGATACTGTAGGGATCATGACCTCTAGGTCCCCTGCCAGGCCTATTACAATTTTATCTTATCTTCACTGTATATCCAAATAAATCAGTGTGTGACATAAAACCACACTACTTAGCAGTGCCTTTCTAAAAGATGCTTTTGTTGCTTTAACTGTGCATTCTCTAATTGTTTTAGATTGGTTTAGCTGGACATCCAGGAGTAGTGATTGGATTTTAAAAACTTCTGAGGTAGCTTCCTGCATATTAATTTTTCCACCATGTTAAACAGTAGGAGGCAAAAAAGATGGGTGGCAGATACATACAGAGCTCAAAGCACTACAGTGCCAGGGCAATCAATTAGCACCTCCAAAACTCATTAATGCCTTAATAAAGTGAATCTTCACATCTCCTGAAGAACAGCAGGAGATCACGACTATTGTGACACACAAAGTTGTACAAGAGAAAAATCTCTCTTACAGGGGGCAGACTTGTGTGCCTAGTCTCTGCTTTTTGCAGGATACTCTGCAATCAGCTGTGAGCCCAAAACTCAAGTGTTGGTCACTCATCTGTCAGGCACTATTCCTTGTTTACAGTGAGCAGGCTTGAAACCTGACTTCAAGTCACTAACAGCATCCACCAAAAAGGCAAGTAGAGATATGGTAGAACCTTTTTAACGGGAGCTAAACAAAGCTAAGGTCACCCAGATTTGTGGAGTTTGTTGGGAAGGAGAATGACTTTTTTTTTTTATGTCACCTCCCAGCATTTCAAGTAATTTAGAGATGGTGCTTATCTTGTTTTCTGTGTTAGTGGAAAATTTTGATGATGAAATATTAAGGAGTACATTGGTGACTATCTGGTCTTGCTGTAGGGAGTAGCAAAGTATGCGCTACAGTATCACAGTCAGGCACTAGGCCCTCAGAGTCTAAAGCTGAAGAGATCTGGGGAGAGATGAGGAACAGACAATAATAGGTTAAAAAATCCAGCTATTGCAGTTTAAGAATGCATCCTCCACTCTACCCCACTCCTTGAATTGATAACCCACTCCTGTGACAAGAAAAGTATATTCAAATAAATTCAACAATTTAACATAAATTAAACAATTTTCACTGAAATGGCTGAGATCTGAGTAGATACTGTTTTTACTGCTTACTATGCTCATTCAGCATCAGTAGAGAGAAGGAGCAGTAGTGGCAGAGAGTGGTAAGATCCTAAAACATCCTAAACCCCTTCCCTCAAATACGTCTTTAGTGCCCTTCAGCACAGAGGCATTTCAGCAGAGTGAGGCTGAGCCAGCACCTAGGGGTAACCAACGTGAAACATCATGTACAAAGCACATCAGAATCCTCACCCCTTACTAAAAATCAACACTGGTTCCTGAACCAGGTCAGACCACTAGGTCTGAAGGATCACAATGAGGAAATTTTCAACCTTGGTGATACATCCATCTTTGATATCAAAGCTATATCAACAGGACACTGACCCATTAAGTAGTTTAGGTTGAAAGGACTCAAAAGAGTCCTGTCAAGAGTCCCTTTGCAGAGGGACCTGGACAGACTGGGTCAATGGGCCAAGGCCAACAGTATGAAGTTCAACAAGATCAAGTGCAGGGTCCTACACTTTGGTCATAATAACCCTCTGCAGGGCTACAGACTCGAGGAACAGTGGCTGGAGAGCAGCCTGGCAGAGAGGGAACTGGGAGTACTGGTTCACAACCAGTTGAACATGAGCCAGCAGTGTGCCCAGGTGGCCCGGAAGGCCAATGGCATCCTGGCTTGTATCAGGAATAGTGTGGCCAGCAGGAGTAGGGATGCAATTGTCCCCTTGTACTCAGTACTAGTGAGGACTCACCTTGAGTACTGTGTCCATTTCTGGGCCCCTCACTTCAAGAAGGATATTGAGGTGCTGGAGCAGGTCCAGAGGAGAGCAGCGAGGCTGGTGAAGGGACTAGAAGGAAAGTCTTATAGGGATAGACTGAGGGAGCTGGGGTTGTTTAGCCTGGAGGAGACTCAGAGGGGACAAGATCACTCTATACAACCAACTGAAGGGAGGTTGTTGTCAGGTGAGGGCTGGGCTCTTCTCCGAGGCAACTAGAGACAAGACTAGAGGGCATGGCCTGAAGTTGCACCAGGGGAGGTTTAGGTTAGATATTAGGAAGTACTTTCTCACAGAAAAGGGTGATCAGACATTGGTATGTCCTTCCCAGGGAAGTGGTGGAGTCACCATCCCTGGAAGCGTTTAAGGGAAAGCTGGATGTGGCACTTAGTGCTATGGTCTAGCCAGTGTGCTGGTGTTAGGTAATAGGCTGGACTTGATGAGCCCAAAGGTCTTTTCCAGCCTCAGTAATTCTCTGATTCTGTGATTCTGTGAAAAGAAAGAATCATTTTACTAGGTAAGGTCTACTTCTCTTTTCAGTGGGATCTGTGTCCTAAAGAAAGCAAGAATACAGGACCTCAAAAAAGAGACGTTTCTTTCCCAGGTTGTTTGGTATGAGATGTTCCAAAGCCAAGATGAACAGGGAGGTTTTCAGTGAGTTTTCGGTATTGCCATTCATAAATGACCACCAAAGAGTTAATTTTCAGACTTGGGCAGTTAAAGAACTTTCTCAGATCTGATCCTTAGCCTTTTGGCTTTGTTACTTTCTCAAAAATTAGCTAGAACCCAAGGGTTTTTACAGCAATTAAATTATCCACAAGTGTTTATCTTACTTGCTTAAGTCAAGTTTCTGTTACCTGCAGAATAGCAGCAAGGAAAAGCTCAAGCTAAATAAATATGAAAAAGCCTGAATGTCAGGATTCTTTAGAGAAGCAGATGGTTAGGAATCATAGAATCATTAAGGTTGGAAGGGACCTTAAAGATTACCTAGTTCCAAGCACCCTGCCATAAGCAGGGAACCCCACCACTAGACCAGGTTGCACAAAACCTCGTCCAACCTAGCCTTAAAAACCTCCAGGGATGGGGCATCAATAACCTCCCTGGGCAACCCATCAAATTAACTTGAATGATTTGTCTAAAAAAAAAGCTATATATCTTTAGAGGACTGGGACTTTTAGGGGGTTTTCACATCCCATGTTCCCAGTCATGCAGCTCGAAACCCAATGGGTGCTGTTCTTGGTGTGTTTTGGGTTATCTACTTCCATCAGACCAGGAAAAGCAGAACTTACAGACTATGCAGACAGGATGTTGATGCCTTGGGAGATCCTTTGGTGCATCGTTTCAAGGTTCCAGAGAAATCTGAATTAGTTTATATGAGCAGACATTTAGCTGACTTTTATTTTATCAGTGCATTTGGTCCACCAGTATTTCATGCAATGCATCCACCCAGTGCTTCCTGTGTTGCAAACCGTTTCCCACACCCTGACACCACTAAAAGCAGAAACAAGCAATGCCTCTGATGAGTCACAATCTGAATACTCCTGCATCAGCCACTTTCCATTATCAATCTCTTTCTGGGCTTGATGAGAGGTTTTGCTTACCCCTGCACATTACTGTGCCCACTGCTAGATCATCTTTGCTGTTTTCTTAAAGTAGCAGAAGAAAAGACCAGATATCTGGATAAATGAGGGCAAACTCCTGCTGTGACTCTAGAAAAAAGGAGAGGAACAGTGGGAGGACGTATTGGAACTGGACCCACAGAGGAGCTGCATCCCAGACTTACCCAAAACAGTCTGTCTATTTTTGCTTCCTTCTTAGTGCAGTGTTTTTCTTTGAGTTCCTGATGAATTTAAGGTCCAGACAAATTCATCTAGTGAACAGATGATGTAGCTCAAGATAGTACTCCACTCTCTCCCACAGCTTGTTCAACCCTGAGAGCTCAGTTTGAACTTCTGCAGGAGGTGTTTGGAGCTAAGCCATCAGATCCTCTGTTGAAGACTTTTTGCATGTTCTGCTCTTTGGTCTCTGCCCTCAAGGCAGCAGTCTCCAACAAAAGGGCAGAGCTGAGCAGCAAAGGAGCTGCTGACCTGACCCACCACCACAGCTAATGGAAAATTTGCCTCTAAGTATTTTCTCCTACAAGTCCTTTTCGTTTGGTTGATTTGGAGGTGAGGAGGCCCTTATTATTAGTGAATTAGTCCCTTGCCTGGGCGCAGGGACCACCAGTCAGCAGGTTTCTAAGTGCTGCAGTCTGAGCCAGCCAAGGACTGCTCACCAGGTGATGCAATGTCAGGATGTAGTGTCCATTACATTAGAGCTCTTCTTTTACTCATCAGAACACACATTGCTGGATGTCACCCTTAATATCTGAGGCACCACACACCCACTTACAAAAATGCATATATATGATTTACAGAGCTGCCTTTTGTTACAGTCTTGAAAGTGAACCCACGCTTGTCATTAACTTTCCTACAGAAGTCCAAAGACCAGCTATTACTCAGGGGACAAATGCAAGACCAGAATAACCTAAACCACTTGCCCTCATATAATCAGTGAGTCTTATCTCTGCGCAGGAGGCACTAGATCATCACTGGCCCCTCTGTAGGGGCTGCCAACAAAGAGGCTAATTAGACCCAAATCGAGTGGCTTCCTGATGCAGACACATGACACTAGATGCAGACCACCAGGTCTCTTCTCACAAGCCACTGAACTTGCATTGGGGGGAATGTATTTTGCTCCTAAGACAGAGGTGAAAGGCCCTGTATCCTATTACAGATCCCCTGGGCCAGCTAGTCTCCTTGTTTACATTTTTGTCAGAAAATATCAAGGATGTTTTTACATGGAATGAATGGAAAAGCAGTAACAGGAGTGTGTACAAAGTGGTATTTCTTAGTCCCTCATCTGACAGTGTTGGTTAGCAGCCAAGGAAGGAAGGTGATCGCCAGCTCTCCAGCTGTGAATGTGGGGCCATGCTAAACCAAGGGTTCTCTGGCACCCCATGGAAGTGATGGGGAATCTTTGTGTTCTGGAGTCACCTTCAGAGCTGATTGCTGCATCCTGATGACCAGGCAGGTCTAAGCTAACACCATACACAGAATCGACAGCAGATGTGTCCTGGTGATGATGAGTATCACAGTGGCAAGTTATCACTTGGATCCTAGAAAGTGGTTTCTCCTCTGGAGAACTGGATTCATTATGTTCCCTCTATAACTTTTGGAAATGCACTTTCTTCTGAAACTCTGGTTTGGGACCATTATGTCCTGAAATACAAAAAGATGCTGTTTCTGAACTAATTACCCAGGCTCCTATTACTACTGAAGCTACAAATACTTAAAATAACGTGTGAATGATCCTTCTCATGTGCCAAATTAAATCAATGAGAATACCTCATAGAAAAAAGAACATTACTGTTCTTGTAATAGTGATTGCATGAATGATTGACCAAGTAACATTCTCAGGCTTAGTGATTCAACCATCTGTGCTGCTAAGCCTGTAGACTAGCTCCTGGCAAGGTTTTGACCTGTCTAGTTAGCTTTTTCCAAAGTGAGAAATAATCAGAGGAGCAAGCAAAGGCCTGGGAGCACTGCTGACCCAGCCTGGGTGCTGTCGTCTCTTTGCTTTAGGAGACAGGAGAATCTCTGTAGCTCTTTTTTGTAAGCTTATAGGTTTTGGAAGACAGAAAAGCATGCGTGCAATATCTTGCACACCAGCTGGCCTCAATGTCCCCAGATAGTCCCAAGCCCATGTCACTCGGTGTGACAGTTATAACCTAAATGTCTGGTTTCAAAGACCAGTGCAGTGCTCTGGTACTTGTTGCTTGCTGTTTCAGGAATCCTCACAGCAGCTTGCAGAGAAGCACCTCTTCTCTCACAGGATCAGAGGTGCATCCATTTAACATCCATCATGCAGGTGCTTTTTGTCTTACAACTGTTGTGTCACAGACATATGGGCCCCCAGTTCAGCTCTTCTCTCACCTCTCCATATGAGAAGATGACAATTTGGTCACAGGACATGATGGACCATGTGCCATAGGCTGTGGGGTCCTCGGGAAAGAGACCCCCAGGCACTGTTCTACGGATTGGCCTCTTCTGGTCACCTACCTCATGGCCCAACCCCAGTCTAGCTGCGAGGGTTGTGAAGGAAAAGGTACCCTGGGAGGAGGTCAGAGGTGGGATGACCTGCTCTGGCAGTGCTGGTTTGGACCTAAATAAGAGTGTCAGGTTTTTGGTGCCTGTTTCCTTTCTGAAGGCTTTCAAGCCTTTCAGCTCACCCACTGTATCACAGTCATCCTGTCCTTCTATGAGGCCACACCTCGAGCACTGTATGCAGTTCTGGACTGTGTCCAGAGAAGAGCTACCAAGCTGGTGAAAGGTCTGGAGAATAAGCCCTACGAGGAGAGACTGAGGGAACTGGGATTGTTTAGTTTGAAGAAGAGGAGGCTGAGGAGAGATCATATTGCTCTCTACAACTACCTGAAAGGAGGTTGTAGGGACATGAGAGCTGGCCTCTTCTTCCAAGTGGATAATGACAGGATGAGAGAAAATGGACTGAAGAGAGGGGGAGATTTAGACTAGATATTAAAAGAATTTGTTTACCAAAAGAGTGGTTGGACACTGGAACAGGCTGCTCAGGGAGGGGATGGAGGCAATATCCCTGGAAGTGTTTAAAAGAAATATAGATGTAGTGCTTAGTGACATGATTTAAGCACTGAACTGTTAGATTAGGTTATGGTACGTAGATCTGGGTTATGGTTGGACTTGATGATCTTCAAGGTCCCTTCCAACCAGGATGATTCGATGATTCTGTGATTCATCACCGCCACTTCTCCAACACCTCCCAGGTATCTTCTCCAGCTGCTTCCTCCCCATCCCTCATTAGCCAAATCATTTTTCCTATTTTATTGTCATAATTGCCTCCAGGCAGGATCCCAGCCTGAAGACTTGACCCTGCTGACGCATGCAGGAGTCTTGCCATTGACTTCAGCAGAGCCAGATTTCCCCAGAAAGCTTTTGACTATTACCCACTAGCTGTTCTGCAAGCAAAGACAGACGTGCCAGTTCCTCCACAAGATTCATCAGAAGTCAGCAGTAGCTGATGAATGAAAAGTAATTAAGAAGTGATTATAGAATCAAACTTACAGTTTAGTCCATTTCCTTTAAATAGGCCTATCTTTCTGAGCTTTCAAGTTCACTTTGCTCATATGTAAATAGTCTGATATTATAAAAGCCAGAACGTCTCTGCTGTTCAGGCTAGTTTGTTTAAAACTATAGAAAAAGCTACTAGAAATGATGGCTACAATCTGCTACTTTGGCCCAAATATCATCTGTACTAGATTGCTCGAGTTTCTGAACTTTACAACATCATAAATTTGTGCAATTATAATTGGAGAGGCAAGAAGTATGTAGACTCAATGAAAACATCTGAATTAACAGCATGTAATGATAAATAGATTCCTATAAAAACTGCTACAGAAATCTCCAGAGAGTAGCTCTTAAACAATGACCAGGAAAAAAAAAAATACCCCATAGGGCTAAAAGCATTTTATACTGTACCAGAATGTTTTTGCCTTTTAAATAGTGTACATTGGGATATGACTATGATATCTTAGGAAAATTCTGAGTGGAACAGTTTAATGCCAAGTGTCCAAAGTGCTGCTGAGAACAAACGCGGCCCTGAGGCTCCTTAAAATTACTCTTATATGGTCTCTTTGCTATATTGGCATTGGAAGACAGAAGTTAATCAACTACCAAAAAAAAAGCTAAGCTATTAAAATATCCTTTGGCTTATATAAAACATCCAGTTCTCTGGCTTTTTAGCCACTGCTAGGTAAAGAACTTCATCTGCTCTAGTTTAAGTCAATGGCTACATCCTGATTGACTTAAACAGGGAAATGGCTGGGCCACAAACGTGGTACTGGAGGGAGCTGATTGAAAATGGCTTCATATTTCTGTCAGAGCAAAGGAAAATATCTGTAAACAATTTCTTACTAAGGCCTTTTAGAACCAAAGTGATTAATGGAAAGCAACTGGAAAGAAAGCAACAACCAACCCACTGAACAGAGCAAAATAAGCAGAACATTTACACAATCATCTTTCCAGGCAGCCATTGTCTTTTTTTCACCTACGTTCACTTTTTAAACCTATCTGAAAGTGAATGCATTCAACAAAGAAATATTTTTCCTTATTTTCACAGCATCATCTTTTCCACCTTCTTTTCCAGCGTCACTCAGGCTGTACAACATACAATAAGGCGTTTAGCAAACTTCAGCCACTTTGAAAATCATTTAATCTTATATTCTTCTGTTGTATCTGTTAAAAAATTGGGACATAATGAGTGTGTAAGCAGAAATATTAATTGCAAACACATTCTGTTTATCCTACCATGTGAAAAGGAACCAAAGATAGAGCTTGAAAGGAAAGCAGTCTTTTCTTCAGTAAAAAACTGAGATCTCTAATGTTCTTATCATTCCTGTTCTTATCTGGCACAGAGTACTTCCAATCCATCAAGACACTACTCTTCTTGTCTAATCGAACTGCTGAGAGATAAGAGGTTTTAGGACTTCCTGACCATTGTTTGAACCTTTTTCTTTCTAGCTCAAAGAGGAAAGTCTTGAAAGTCACTAAAGCTCCAACTGTAACTAATTAGGGAATCTGAGGAATATTCAGTTCAATGCAGAGGTTAACGAATAGGAAAACTTCAAAACACTACAGAGGTGACCTTAATGGGAGATTCAGATTTGAATTAAAGCTATAGTAAGCTAGTCCGGGAGATTCAAGCTTCTTTTCTTCTTGGAAAAGCTGAAAAGCCCACAGTTTAGCATGCAAAGGAAAAAACCCCTCCAAATCTTAAAAGGCTTGCCCACTTGTACCTATCTTCATCAGAGTGTTGAGCCATTTTAATGGAGATGTGCAAATGGCTGGGCAATTAGCTGCATAAGTAAGTCAGTTGTGTAGACATAGCTTGGACAAAAATGGACACAGATCCTGAATGCAAAGGAAAACTGAATGGAGTTTTAAAAATAACTGTAAATAACTCTTAGAATTTAAATTGAAATATCTCTTACAGCATAACATGACATTCCAGAAAAAGAACATTACATTTGCTGGTTTTAGTCCTTTCTGTTGTAATATTATTTGGTTATTTGAAAACTAATTTTGACCAAACACAAAAGCCATGTAAAAGCAAAACATGCTTGGCAAAGATCAAGGGACAGTGAACAAGAGATCCCAGATAGTTGCCTGGTTTTGTTTTATCCCAACTGTTTTTCAGTTCCTTCGACTACAATAGACCAACATAGAATCTTTTTAAATGATCACGTCTCCCTTTGATTTAACGGCAAATTAAAGAGGAAACACTTCTCAGAATTTAGCCTCCTGCTTTTAAAATTAATCTTTTTCTTGTTTCATACAACTTAAAAATGTCATCAGGTTTTTACTGTCTGCAGTTGATTATGAATCACATAAACCTCATTAAACACAGCATTTTTCATCATGTCATGTGTATATTAGCAAAATGATTGCAAATGGATTTCAATAAATCACTAGATCAACTGCCACAGAAAAGCCAACAGGAGAGTTAAAAGTCACTGCTCTTTCATGGTTTCCCACAATAATGGGACTGTCTCAATCTCTAGGCAATTTATTTATAGTATTTCTTTTTTTTTAATAGTAGCTACTTAGTTGAATTTCCGCCTTCATATTTGGGTTGTTTCATCAAGACATGAGTATCATTCCCAGCCTGATCATTTGGATTCAACCCTAATTCCTCCCAGATTGTCCATGGAACATGTACATTACAGAACTGTTTGGCTAAAAAGAAACACACATTAAAAAGTCTAGCCCAATAACCTGGACTGAGGAGGCAGGATCAAGCAGACTAAACCCTCCTCATTAGACGGTCATCTGCCTGTTCTTGAAAACACTCTGTGAAAAGTTTTTCACACATAAATTGCCGGCCAGTGCTTCAAGTTCCTTAAATATGTAAGCTTTCTTTTTTTTCCAATATGTAATATAGCAGACTCTTCCAATAAGCAGACTTATTTTCTCACCTACCGAAAAAAAGAAGACAAAGGCTTCCTCTCCTTCCTGTGGCTACATTAGCATGTAAGAAGCATGTCATGTTCTGTGAGATCTGCCTTTTTTAGGTGTTAAACAAACGTAGTTCCTTCAAACTTTCCATATATATATATACTCTCTATCCTTTATCATTCTGGCACCAGGCTTGAGCTTCACCAGCTTAGCTATGCTATCTAAACCTTGCTCTAACACTCCTGGAACACCTCTCCTATGAAGAAAGGCTGAGAGTCGGGGTTGTTCAGCCTGGAGAAGATAAGTCTCTGGGGAGACCTTATTGTGGCCTTCCAATATATAAAGGGGATTTATAAGAAAGAAAGAGACTTTTTACCAGTGCCTGTAGTCACAGGACAAGGGGCAACTTCTAAACCGAAAGAGGGTAGTTTTATATTGGACAGAAGAAAGACATTTTTTACAGTGAGGGTGGCTGAGACACTGGAACACCTTGCCCAGGGAAGTTATAGATGCCATATCACTGGAAGTTTTCAAGGCCAGGCTGGATGGAGCCTTGAGAAACTTCATCTGCCCATGGCAGGTGGGTTGGAACTGGATAATCTTTGAATCCTTCCAACACAAACCATTCTGTGATCCTATGATTCTAATGAAAACTAGCTAAGAAACAGAAATAAATAGTTAGAACAAGAAAGGTCTTGATTCACAAACAAATGACATTGCCTACTTTTTTTTTAATTTTAGCTCTATCATAATCTCCAAATTCCCTTTGCTGTACTGACCTCATTGCCAGTTACTCCGGGTCTGCATTTGTGGGTTTGATCCTTGTCCCAAAGTGTCCTATCATACATGTTCTTGCAGAATTTCTGCCTCTCTGTTTTGAGCTATCCACCCAAGTAGAATTCCCACACAGTCCACTAGGCTGTCATTGCCAAAACTCTCAGGGCTCCATTCATGCTGACAGGCCACAGTTCAAAGGCACTGGGTGGATTCCATAGGAACTGCATAAGTCCAGCTTATTGCAAGGATCTTCCTTTATTTATATGTTTTTCCCTTTTACCTGCACCAGCAGGAGTGTATAGGAGCTTCTTCTTTCTAGTGCTGGGAAAACACTACAAAACCTCAATTTTGCTGATGAAATATAAAACATACAACCTAATGCTCAACATTTTAAGGATCAGGAAATGTGGAGCTTATTCTTTTAAGTATACAAAGTATCTAGACCTTTAGAAAATGTTTAAAGAAACATTCTGGCTACAGGAAGTCAATCATAGACACTAAAATACATTAATTGGAAAAAAGATTAAGACATAAAAGAAATGAGACTTGTCTTTGTTAAATGCATTTACGTTGTCCTTTTAATAATAAAAAACAGTTGTCTTCAAGATGGAATAACTTTAAAATATAAAAAAATAACACACCACAGGGAGCTGAAAGGAAAAACAAATTTAATTATGTATTCAAAGCCATCCAAACCACCCACCCACATAGTAAGTGTTTGCTGGCTGCACAGACACTATAGTTACCATGGCTCAACCAATGATCTTTGTTTGAAAAGTAAACACCTTTGTTAAAAATAAAAATATTACATTGAGTGAATAATCAAACAGTTAGGGCAACATCCTGCTCCCTCTGAAGCCAGCAGGGTACTTTCAGCAGG
>NW_009952880.1:4770107-4774508 GCF_000747805.2 Chaetura pelagica | reverse complement strand
GGTAGCTGTGGTGAGGATGCCAGGAGCTGTGCTGGACCAGCCGTGTGTGCTGATGAAGAGCAGCCACATCTGGTGAAGGGGCCAAGGGACGAAAAGCAGAGATTAGAACCAGAGTGGCTGGACTACCCAGGGATGGCCCTTCAGAGTCACTGTGTCTATTCTAGAGAATTTAGTGGTAAATTCCAAGCTCCAGTGCCTGGGAGAATTTGCTGGCATTGCTTTATTTTCTGATATAGATGTAGCTCTTAAGAGCTGGCTGTCGCTTAATCAACAGGGTTGAAAGGACTGAAGCAAATTGCCTCCAGTGTAGTGTGGCAGGTGCCCATGGCACAGCAGCCGTTGGTCAACTCAGCCTGAATGAAACGCATTAATATTCACTTGGTGTATCATCACATGTGGCCAAGTCTGCTGGTGCTTCAAAATTATAAACACTGAGAGGATGAAAATTTCAATGTGTGGAAGAATAAAGCTAACAAGGTTGTGAACAAAAAGCCTGTCCAACTCCTGAAATGATGTGTCTCATCCTCCTGAAGTCAGCAAATGTTGCACGTGGCACAGGGGAGCTTTGTTAAATGAGAAATGAGAGGTCACTACGGCAAGAGAGATATAATATTTACTTTTTAAACTGTATATATACATTCCATCTATGTATAAATATATATATGGCAGCAAGTTTTTTAGTAAACTAGAACTCGTATCAACTCGTATCAGTTTGGTCCTCAAAGAAGGATGCTTTGTTATGGCACACACAGGCTGAAGCCTTTTGAAGCAGGCACATGAAGGGACCAATGCAAATTCAGAGAGGATACTGATTTCAATTTGTCATAGAAATTTCCTGGTAGTTGATACTACCCTCCAGATGTGAAAACATCAAAAGTGACAAAAGCAATCTGTGAAATTGCCATCTACAAAGCCACAACTTGCAAAAGCAAGACACACAAGAGGCCTGATGGCTGGATTTTGGGAGAGTGAGATTTCAGTGGTTTGTGAGGATGCTGCACCAGATGAAAGGCAGAAGTAGCAACAACAACAACAAAATCTTGCAACAGCAAGCATTCAAGAGACCCCATGCTGAGAGAAAGAGACACCAAGTCCATCTGAAAACTAGCAAAGGTAGATGGATGCCAGCAAAAATAATTACTTTGTAGAGATAGAGCCAAATTTTTAGAAACAGACAGACTACTGGAGAAACCATCCGCTTTCACTTGCCATGGCAGAGGACTCCAAAATACCTGTAGATGCAAATAAAATGAGTATGTTAAAAATAAAAAGCTCTTTACAAACATAATTGATTGGAAAGAGGAAACAGGAAAGCATGTACCAGCAGCAACAGCATCTTGCAGCACTTCATTCCTAAAGACACAGAGGGCAAACTTCAGATAGACATGGCACTGCCACGATGAAAACGCATGGCAATTCATTAGGATGTAGTCATTTTAGTAAGAAAGATACTTGGAAATAGAGTATGGAGTAGAGCTAAGGGGAACTGGTAGAACTATATGCCTGTCTTGAGTGATCATTCAAATGGTCACTTCAGAAGTAATTAGAAGAATTTAGGGTGTTTAAAAGGAAATAAATGAAACCAATAGGCACTAGAAACCTATAATGAGACAGTGTGATGATGACATAGCAGTGACTGGGCTGAGAGAGAAATGCTGCAGAGTGAGTCATACGCCTCCCAGAAGCCTAAATCAAGCCAAATTGAAGGATATGCCTTCTAACAGGAGGTTGTAGCAAGGTGAGAGTCCCTTGTTTTAAGTAAGAAGCAACAGGGCTAGAGAAAATAGCCTCAAGTTGTGCCAGGAAAAGTTCAGATTGAATATTAGAAGGAAATTCTTCATTTAAAGGGTTATCAAACACTGGTAATCACTGGAGGTGATTGAATCTTCATCCCTGGAGGTGTTTAAAAGATGTGAGATGTGATGCTTAGGGACATGGTTTAGCACTGGACTCAGTAGAGTTAGATTAGTGGTTGAACTTGATGATCTTAAAGATCTTTTCCAACAAAAAGGATTATATGAGTCTATGATCATTTATCAAGTTATTTATGAATTCTAATCCTTGTTCCTTAGAAGCAAGCAGAGCATGAAGGTGTGGCTGGTGTGACCCCATAAGGACAGGGGGTCTGATAAAGTCTTTTCAGATGTGTGCGATCTGCTTCCACCAGTTTGAGGTTTCCATACTGCCAGAGCTCATCACAAAAGTAAGGACTTAGAGACTGAGGAGCACTTTCAGAGAAGACTTTTTTCCATTTGCCTGAGTGACTTTGCAGAGGTCATGAGGAGCACTACACAGACCCTTGCCTGCAGGAGGCCCCTGTTCTACTGACCTCCAGAGACTTCAGTTTATCTTGGTAGGGGATTTTTCTCAATTCAGATCCTCATTTGAAAGATTTTTTTACTTGTCAACATCTTTCTGAGGTATATACATAGTTTATTTTCTCCGGAAAAAGTTTAGTCTACAGACATATATTTTTATGCCCTAAAAGCAGAGATTTCTTTGAGAGAGAGAGGAGAGCAAAATTTTACATGAGAGAACTAAATAAATATCTAAAGAGCCTGCAGTCATTGTACATACACAAATAGATGGAGATTCCCTGAGGGATAAAGGAACATCAGTCTGCCCCTGCTAAATTCAGCTGTTTCATTCATTCAGTATATGCAATTACGATGTGAGGATCTTGGTCAAGAGTGGATTAAAGTGCTTTGAAACAGCTGAGCTCATCTGGTATTTAACCAGGCATTCATCCCCATTTATAACCAGGAAAGCAATTATATATTATTATTATTATTATTATTATTATTATTATTATTATTATTATTATTATTATTATTATTATTATTAATTTAAAATGCAGAGTAAATAATGCAATATGATTTTATGGAAAAAATGAATCCAACACAAAAAAAACATACAATAGACTACAATAAGTATTTATGACTCTTTATTGAGGCATTACAGTCAACTGCTATTCTTACTAATATTAATTGCAAACATGGCTGCTGGTTGATCTCCTAAAATCTTCATGATCCTGGAGTGAAGTTACTATCACTAGATAGCAGAATATCCTTTGACATTTTTTCTCATAAGTGGGTCTGTAAGGGAGAAAATGCTGTCTCACAACAAAGCACTGGCGAACTGGTCAGATCTTTTAATCCAGAGCCTCTTTTTGAAGGTACTTTCCATATAATTTTTCTTACTGGGAATGTCTAGGAATAACCCCATGCTTTCCAAACCATGGAACAGTAAACGAAGAAGGTGTTTGGCCAAACTGTCATGAATTATGACAAGTAAAAGCCAGAATGTGCACTCATATTGACATAAATGCAGTGTAAGAGGGATAGTAGTGCATAGCACCACATTTGTTTTCTGTGTATTTAAAATGTGCTTGTGCAAATTAATGCAGGTTTCAAAGACAAAAAGATGGCTTAAACCATCTAGTACCTCTCCATGCCAACACAGGATTGCTCCCCAACGTAGTGTCACGTGTGGGTTGTTGGGATTTTTTTCTCCCTCCTTTTGTCTTACTTTAGATGCATGTGAAATATTTAATAAGCAGAAAGAATGCCTGTGAAACAAAGCACTGCAATACTGGAAAGCATCAGAAGCAACTGGATTTTCTGACTGCATTGAAAGAAGCCCAGCTGCTAAGTCCCTCCTGTCCTATTCCTCCCCCTTCCCAAATCCAGCCAGTAGATTCAGCCTTCATATGCCAAGATTTTTGTCTGTGAGCTTTAAAAACTACGCACACAGGTTTCCAAGCAAAGCAGTGCCAAGGAGTGGCTGCTGCAATTAATAAAATTAACAGAAATCCAGAAGTACTTTGTCTCCCAGCCTGGCTCAAAGCTGATCCCTCCTTTCAGGAAAGGTCACCCCTGGCTCCAGGTGCAGCAGAACAGTCCACATTCTCCTGGAGTTTGCCCCATCACTGACAGCACGGCTCACATTTCTAGATGCTCCTTGTGTCATGAGCAGCCTAACACTGGGAAATTGCACAGAACCACCAGGATCTTCCACCTGCCCAACCACAGCTCTTCTAGCAACTCCGGTGGTGATTTTAGGAATGATCCTGTGTGTGAACGGGAAGTTTGCTCTTGCTGGGAAGCAGGAACAGCCAAGGGACTTACAAGGAGGGGCAGCATATCTCAACAGGAAAGTCATCCAGGAAGTCTCATTTCCAAGAACCAGCTGGTAAACAGTTTAGAGCACCCTGTTCACATCTGTAACACTCAACGACTAATGAGACGCTGCTCACGTACCTCTGAAGTGACCAGTTCAGCCCCGATTGTTTAAGTTGTGGACTGAGCGCTTTGTCACTGACTTCAAAGAGGTAAAAACAGGCTCAGCCTCAGATCCAAAGTTAAGGAGTGCTGGCACCATCAGGTGATCTGTCTCTCTCCT
>NW_009952880.1:4769368-4770096 GCF_000747805.2 Chaetura pelagica | reverse complement strand
TTTTAATTTAATGCCAAATGTATTTGGAGTGGCTCCATAGCCTGAAATACCCTAATCAATGAGTCTGCTCAGGTTTATACTGTAAACCCCTCTTAGAGCTGCCAGAAGATTTGTTGGACACCGTGAGCAATGCAACACACAGCCCCAGAAACCCTCCCCACCGGCTTCCCCGAGCCACGTGCCCAGGAGCGAGCTCAGCTCCCACCCAAGCACAAGCCCGGGCTGAGAAATCCTGTTCAGACCCTACAACGCAGTTTGCTTTTCACGGCTGATGCGGAGCCGGAGCGGCAGAGGGGCAGGCCGGGCCGGGAAGAATACAGCTGCTCTTTTTTAACGGGCGGGGGAAGAGGCTTTTATGGCCATCCCTGAAGAGAGGCCTCTCACAATGCACCACAGTGTCTAAACAGACCTACGTGCGCTGATCCCACCCGGCAATAATGAGGGTGTTGTGCTCCCCCCGCCCCGCAGCCCTGCCCGCCCCGCCGGGCCGCAGATGCGCGCTCCGCTCACGGCGCCCGCGCCGTCAGAAACGTGGGACATCCAAGCGGGGATGAAATCAAAACTGTCTTTTGCTATTGTCCGCGTATTTACCCTTTGCTTTGGTCCGTTTCCATAGCAATAAGAATAATCATAATAAAACAAGTCAGTAAAAGAAAGGCATCACATGCGCCGTCCTCCTCCTCCTCCCGAGGGCGGGCGCGGGGAGCGGAGCCGTCCATCTACGCGCA
>NW_009952880.1:4762389-4769324 GCF_000747805.2 Chaetura pelagica | reverse complement strand
CCCCGCTGTAGCTCCGCTCCCCCCCCGCGCCCCGCTGTGGCTCCGCGCCCCCTCCGCGCCCCGCTGTGCGCCGCAGCGGGCCCTGCGCGGCACCAGGTGCTGGGGCTGCCCCCTGGGCAGGGAGCCGGAGGAATCAATGCAGGGCACTGCCAGGGAGGGTGTTCGTGTTGCTGGGGACGCTTCCCCTTTTGCCGAGGTGGTTACTGGGCTGCTGCTGTTCGCTCGCGGTAAAGCTGCGTGACAGGGCAGCTTGCAAGACGAGCAAACCTCTAAGGAAGTGTGTTTCATCAAAAAACAGCTCTCGGAACAAAGGCAAATCTGAAGACAGAAGGCTCGGGAGAACGTCTCCCCCTTCCCTCACCCCGGGTGAGCTTCCACTGACACGGCAACGCAGAGATGAACACTGCGGGGTGGGGCTGACTCTGCTCCAGGCCCCCCGTGTGGGCCAAAGACCCCACTGACATCAGTGGGCCAGGGAAATAAATAAATAAATAAATCTGTCTGTTGGTTCTGCCATCAGCCCTTGCCTTGGATATGTGAAAAACTGGAATTTCTGCCTGTGGCTGAACACAAACAGAGTGTGGCAGTTGGTCCCCCGTTATCTCTCTGCATCTCCTCACAAATTGCATTATGTGATCATAAAGGGCAATACGTGGTGCCTAAGGTAAACTTAACAGAGAAGTTAGGAAATAAAAAAAAGAAAGATCTTCCCTTAAAACAGGGTTTACAATATTCAGAACTTTTTAGCATTTCTGAGTTTCAAATTACGGTTCACGCTGCAGATTTATTATTACAAATTGTTAACAAAATTTAGTTGGAAGAGACCTCTGGAGATCATCTAGCCCACTACCTTCCCCAGAGCAGAGCTGACCTTCAAGTTCTGTTGCATTGCTCAAGGCCTGATGCCCAGGACACCACTGCAGACCCAAGGGTGGCATTTTCTGGGCACCTGTTCTAGTGCTGAACAATGCACAGTGAAGAACTTTTCCCTTATACCCAATCTGAATTTCCCCCTTGCAACTTGTGACAGTTGCCTCCCATCCTTTTATCTGCCCATCTGAGGAGGTACTGGCCCATCTTCTCTGTAAATCCCCTTTATGTAAGGAAAAGAATCTCCAGGCATGCAGTAACAGAAGGCAGACTGTCTTCTCCCTCTCCATCCTTTTAGAAGAGATGTTGAATGGCCATAGGAAAGGAGGCTGACCAATTGCAGGTGTACCTCAGATCTGGCTTTTCAAAACTACTAGCATGCAAAATAAGCAAGCAATAATAGTTCCTACTGAAGAAAAGTGTTCCTTATGTTGCTGATCATTGCGAAGGAGTTTAGTGTTTTTGTAGTAATGAAGGCACAATTTCCCTCAAGGTAAGAAAGTGATTTAGTGAAAGAATAAGGAAGTAAACTTTTCTAACCCAGCACTGTGTTTTGCCTTTAAGATATAGATGGTCACATAGTAAACAGCAGTATAAAATTCCCTTTCCTTGCTTTTAATAGTTTGTTCAGGTACCAGTAGTGATACAGAACGTATCTTTTGTCTTTGAATAATTTGCCTTTTTTTTTTTTCTTGGGAAAGTAATTCAGCCTGCAATGAACTTTGTCCTGTCAGAGCTAGGCTGCGTTTGGTATCCCAACTGGCCTCCTCAAGGGTTATATGGGCATCTTTATAATTCATAACTTATAATATCTAGTTTATGAAACACTGAAATCAAGTGCATTGTTGGGAAGAAACAAACTATATTCCTAATAGAAAAAAACCCACAGAGGCAGAAATTACAACTAATGCACTGTTTGGGATGGATAGACAATAATCTTCTAGGTCTGGAGCATGTTTAAGTAACTTTTTCGTTTTAGAAGAGACCTTCTATTACAAACACAAAACTATCCCTCAAGACTGTTGTTCTCTGATTTCAGATACATATAAACAAACGTCTTGGCAGCACCATTTTTTTTAATATTTTTTTTTTTTTTTAGCAAAGGGATGTGGCTTTACCAAAAAGAGGAACAGGGTATTTTCCTTGCTATTTTCCAAGTGGGGAACTTACAGGGGTATTTCTGATAGTTGCAAACAGACCCATAGACTTTCATCAGCCAGAAGTCTTGCACAACTTAGAAGTGCAAGCAGCCATTTATTTTGTCTGTATTTAAACAATAAAAAGAGATTAAAACTGCACAAAAAGCCTTTGACCTTCTTTTAAAGAAATCAGTGATTTTCACTTCAAAGAGCAAGAAATTTTGCTGCAGGACATGATAAATAAGGGAATAAAGTTCATTGAAACTAAAAATGTACTTTATTAGTTGATCCAGTGTCTTTTTCCAAGGACTGAGAACAATGGCATATGGCATTTCTAGCTCTGTGATTTATACAACCATGTATGAATGTAAACATCCTACAGACCACACAGTGAAGATCTATTTAAGCCACAAGCCAAGCCCACCTTTTTGCTTCTGCAGTCCTATGAGATGTCCACGCTGACAGCTCACATCAAGCTTATTGATTTGTTTTGTGTGTCCTGCTAGGAAAATAGCCTTTCCTGGCAATGACATTATGGATGCATGTTTAGTTCTTCCAGTCAGGGAGTAGGGGAAACTCTTGAGTTTCATAAAACATCAGCTCTAGCTCCAGAACTTGAAGAGAGATTGATGGAAAAAGTGGTTGTACAATTTTAGAGAAAACCCGATGCTATATTTTGAAGATAGTCTGTAAATATTAGGCTTGGGGTAGGAATCTCTCCATATTTTCTGCAGAATAAGGAAAAAAATAATAAAAGAGAGACAAGAAAATGAAAAGGAAAACAAACAAACCAAAAAAGCTCCCAAACAAGCAAACAAACAAACCCAAACTAAAACCAACTTTCATGCCTGCTGTGTAAAAGCCTATATTGGGAAAAAAAGGACATACACCAAGGTAGCCCAGAATGCCTTTTGACTCTTGTATTTAGGAGAAGAGAGAAGAACCTCAGCATTTTCTGCCACTTTTTCAGTCATTAAGTATCTTCCTAGTGGCTGCAGTAACATCCCCATTCAAATAATACCTAGCCAAGGTATTTCTGATCAATGCAAGACTGTTTGTGCCGCCCATGACTGCACTCCAAGCTAAACCAACCCTTGTTTAGACACTGCCAGCAATCACAGCCTCTGGCCCTGCGAGAACGGGCTGCCAGGAACAGTTAGGGGTAGGTGAATTGTACGGAGAGATGGGGTTTCCTCAATGAAAGAACAAGAAAAAGAAGGCAGTTTTGCATGCCTGGTGTGCAGACAGCTCCCCCAGCATCACAGCCCGTATAAGCTCCTTGCCAGACGTGCAGCTGGATACACTCTGATAACGTGGGCTCCCTGTGTCTCTGGACTGATGCACCCATTTTTTAAGAGGGTCTTGGGCTTTGAATATTTTTTATTTTTATTATTATTGTTATTGTTATTGTAAATGTTTCCTTTCGGCAAGCCTCCCTCTGCTTGTCTGAAGCTGAAGGCTCCTTTGCCTTGCCTGTATACGTGATGGGAACAGATGAGTCCCAAGGGAGAGCAGAGTGACCTTTGCACTTCAGCAGCTTGGCAGAAGCACAGCAGAGCCTGTCAGATCCCCCTCCAAAGCCTGGAGAAGCCCTGGGAGGTTGACAAGGTTCAGAGGGGTTTCCTTTCTGGTTCTGTTCTCTGCAAAGAGAAAGTGCTGGTGATCAAATTAGAAAAAAATATGACACTCCCTGTTTGCTGGCAACATGCAATAGACAGATTAATAACTTGCTGGCACATTTTTCCTTCTTTATTTTTGTTCCTTTTGCTTATTCCTCAAACTTCAACACAACAGAGAAAAGAAGAGAGATGGAAAAATAGTCTGACTTTTTCTTTGTAAATGGCTTGTTAAAAAGCAAGATGTTTCTTGAAAAATCCCAAAGATGATATAAAAGTCCACAGCTGCTTAGGAAATTAGAGTGAAATTGCAGTAAATTCACTATGCTTGTATTCCATGTGGGGCTTTTTTCTCCTTGGGTACCAAAATATATATATATACTTCTGTAAAACTCTTGTTTCTTTAACCTCATGTTCATTCCTGCAAGTTCATTCCATGTTTTTGAAACCCAAGACCTAAATTTCTGGAATTTAGCAGTAGAGTTAACAAAATGTTACTCTAAAAGCTCGTTGTTCACACCTTGTTGTTCTGTCATGAAACACAATAAGTTGAACGAGCTAAGAATGATTTACTCACTGACACATAGAATAAATTCAGAAGCCATGAGGGACTTGATTCAGTGGAAATAGACATTATTTCTGTGGAGAGTTGGTCACATAATTCACTCATCTTCTTCCCTCTATCCCTTCCTCAATTGTTCGATGGAAAGACTAAATAAAGCAGAGGGTTTAGGAGAATTTTGAGCTATCAGGATGTGGTTTGTGCAGCATAAAGACTTGAAGGAAAGATAGAACAGAGCTCAGGTACTGCCTTAACTGGAAGAAGTAACCAAGGTTACTGAACCCAAGGTTCTTGTGTCTATGTCCTCAAAGGTTTGTGGAAACTCTGATGAGAGACAGCCCTATGATTAGGAGAATTTGCTTAATCACCTTTGAAGTTCCTGAAGGAAATTTCTCCTAAAACTGATCTTCTTCCTCCAATTCTGATCATCACATTAGAGACCCCTATGTCAAGTAGGCTTGAAATAACACATAAAGCTGAATTTTATGGCCAAACTCCTAAATTTAACATTAGAAGTATGTAGTTCTCAACGCAAGTAGCCTAATGGTCATAGCCCTGTTGATTTTAGAGGGAATTTATTATCAGAGCTTAAATATGTATTTAAATGCTTAAACTTTATTGCTAGTATCTGAGAATTCTTGCTGACTGGATAAGGAAAAGAGTAGAAGTTCTTTCTGAAGCAGGTTCTAAACTGACTTTTTGTATAGCACTGTAGTAGTGAGACCACAAACCAAACTGACACTTCCCAATAGGAAACATGAGCCCATATGAAGCCATATGAAAGGAAGGCATGTGCAAACAAAACAACACCAGTGGGTATAACTGCTGCACTACAAAGGTAAATGACACTTTACATCTGTGTGTTTGCACAGAGTCTAGTGACAGAGATATTAACTGAAATTAGGACATCCCTGTACTGCTCAAACATAGCAATTCTAGTACCTGAAAGGAACAAATAGCCCCAGAACAGCACAAGCTGCCTTTGCGATCACTGTCTGCTCTTGTACAAGCAGGAACAGTAAAATATTCCTGTACATAAGAACACAGCATTAAGACCATGCTGTGGATCACATCTAGTCACCTGCTGTCACAAGAAACAATGCTAGACAGTCTCTTTCACTAGCAAATTAAGCTTTTTCTAAAATAAAGAGGTACAGGCCAGAGTTAATGATCTGGACAGCAGCTGGTACACCCACACCCAAGAGGACGATGCTCTGTGTTTTCCCAGGGGAGACTTCTCCCAGGATCTGGCAACAACCTGTTTCCTGGAGATGGGCAGGGGAGAAACCCAAGTGCCTGAGACAGCCAAATTCAGCTTGAGAAGTGAGAAACCCAAGTGCCTGAGACAGCCAAATTCAGCTTGAGAAGTGGTTTCTACATATCACTTGAATGAATTCATTGTGTGCAGAACTCCAGACCTGTCAATTTCCCCAGTGTCTCTTTTGAGATCAGAAAGAATGGAGGTAAAGAATAGTGTATATTATGTATATGTATATTATGTATATTGTTTTAGTAAAAAAGAATGTTTACATTCTCACAGAACTCAAGTTAACCATATACTGGAAACCGGAGCTCTCTCATATCTGCCAGTGAACATATTTACAGTGTTTATCAACTGCAGAAAGCAAAACACCACAACCTATATTAACTGGTGTTGGATGTTCTGAATTAGCTATACAGAGCAAGAGTGCTGCTTAGGCCATGGCACTTAGCTTATAGATTAAAAAGTGTGGATAGGTTCAGTGATGGTTTGACCACTGATATGCTTTGAGCTAAGTAAATGCTCAACAGGACAACCTTTCCTGAGAAAAGAAGACAGAACTATAGAATGGTTTGGAATGGAAGGGACCATCAAAGGTCATCCAGTCCAACACCCCTGGCCAGGGAAATCTTGCACCCGGTCAGGTTTCTCAAAGCCCTGTCCAAGCTGTTCTTGAACATTTCCAGTCCACGTTGCTGGCTCAATCCAATTTTTCATCCATCAGTATCCCCAAGTCCTTCTGTGCAGGGCTCCTCTCAATCCCTTCACCCCTAGCTTCTATTGATACCAGGGATTACCCCAACCCAAGTGCAGGGCCTTGCACTTGGCCTTCTTGGATTTCATGAGGTTGACATACCAAGCATATTCTCTTATTCCTATGATTAAATATCCAGATGCTGAAAATTAAATTACAATTGCTTCCCCATATTTAAAATACTTATGTCTTATCTATTTACAGAGCATGATACCACCACCCAGGATGCTAATGATACAACATTTTGGCCTCCATCAATCATTAAATCACACAATAGTCTGAGTTGGAAGGAACCTTAAAGATCATATAGTTCCAACATCCATGCATGGGCAGGGACACCTTCCACTAGACTAGTTTACTGAAAGCCCCATCCAGCCTGGCCTTGAACACTTCCAGTGAGGGGGCATTCACAACCTCCCTGGAGAATCTGTGCCAGTGTCTCACAATCCTCACAGTGAAGAATTTCTTCTTAATATCTAACCTAAATCTACAATATCTAACACTAAACTCTTCTATTTTAAAGCCATTACCACTTATCCTGTCCCTACATATCCTTTATGGGACATGTTTCACTACATGCCCTACATTGGCTACATAGATATGTATTCATGGTTCATAAAACCAGAAACTGTAACTTTTCATTTCTCTCCAGGCTTGTTATGCTCCAGTCACCTGTGCTGGATGTGTGTCCCAAACTTACTTTAGGAATTAACCAATCCATTTTCCATTTTTT
>NW_009952880.1:4743604-4761628 GCF_000747805.2 Chaetura pelagica | reverse complement strand
CAATCTAAAACCATCCTTACTTCCTCGCTTCTTAACTTGACAGAATTGCAGCCATGAATCAGACAAGAAGATCTAGCTACCTGTAAATAAAAACACTTATGTGTCCAAACAAGGCTACTCATTCACTCTCAGAGCTCAGTAAACAGACAACAGCTACTCCAACACAATTAATCTTTGGGGAGCTTGTGCACAACAGACCTTTCACGAAGTCTTGGTAAGTGCTGATTATTTCTTTCTCCTTGAGTCCACTCAGTTTACATTAGCAAGCTACAAAGACTAAATTTTTGAACAGATATGCCCAGAAGCTTTCACCTTCCTTGCATTTATCCCATTTGTTTCACAACCTGGGACCGTGTCCAGGAGATGATTAAATGAACAGACCTTTAGGTCCACATGTCTGTCTCATTCCCCACTGATTTATACTGGATAAAATAATATACGGCAAAATACATAAAAATGAGTCTTCTGGGGCTGAGGAGATAAGCCGAGGTGAGGAGGAACTGATTCCACATCCCCCTTACTCCCTCTCAGCCCCCACTCCAGCTACACAAATTTTCTGTTTGTCATCTAGTTCAGCAAACATCTGCACTTTTCCAGGACACAAAGTTGCTGAAGTCTCTGAAAGACGCAGATGAAGTGTCCTGCATCTGGCTGAGGGCCCACAACTGCCAGCCCTTGTTCTGGTGGGGGACTTCAACCTCCCGGATGTCAGCTGGAAATATAACACATCAGAGAAGAAACGGCCTAGGAGGTTCCTCAGGTGTGTGGAGGAAAACTTCCTAGGAGAACTGGTAAGTGAGCCTACCAGGGGAGGCACCTCCTGTTTGCAAGCAGAGAAGAACTAGTGGGAGATGTGGTGGCCAGAGGCCATCTTGGGCTTAGAAATCACAAAATAATGAAGTTTTCAATTCTTACTCATGTAAGGAGAGGCAGAGGGGTTAGCAAGACCTTTACCTTGGACTTCTGGAGGGTAGACTTTGTCCTGTTCAGGACACTGATTGAGAGAGTCCCTTGTAGACAATCCTGATGGGCGAAGGCGTCCAGGAATGCTTGGTGCTCTTCAAGCAGGAAACCTGAAAGGCCCAGGGCAGGCTGTCCCCATGAGTTGTAAGATTAATGGTTGGGGAAGATGGTCAGCCTTGAACAGGGAGTTTTTGCTAGGGAATCAGAGCCAGCCAGCATGGGTTTATGAAAGTGAAGTCTTTCTTGACCAACCTGCTCTCTTTCTGTGTGTGTGTGTTTGCAGTTTTGTTTGTTTGTTTGTTTTGGTTTTGTTTGTTTGTTTGCTTGTTTTCCTGAGTCTTGAGGGTGCTGAGGGAGCTGGCGGAGGTCATTGCTAGGCCACTCTCCATCATCTTCAGTAAGTCATGGGCAACAGGTGAGGTGCCTGAGGACTGGAGGATAGCAAATGTCACTCCAGTCTACAAGAAGGGCAAGAAGGAGGACCCGGGTAACTATAGACCGGTCAGCCTCACCTCCATCCCTGGAAAGGTGATGGAACAACTTGTTCTTGTGACTATCTCCAGGCACATCAAGGACATGGGGGTCATCAAGAGCAGTCAGCATGGTTTTATCAAGGGTAAATCATGTTTGACTAACCTCATAGCCTTCTATGAGGAAATTACTAGGTGGATAGATGATGGTAGAGCGGTAGATGTGGTTTATCTTGATTTCAGTAAAGCATTTGACACCGTCTCCCACCGCATCCTTGTAGATAAGTTGATCAGGTATGGGTTTGGTGATCAGGAAGTGAGGTGGATTAGGAACTGGTTGAAAGGAAGGAGTCAGAGAGTTGTAGTCAATGGGGCAGAATCTGGTTGGAGGTGTGTGACTAGTGGAGTCCCACAGGGGTCGGTACTGGGACCGGTGCTGTTCAGTATCTTCATCAATGACCTGGATGAGGGTACAGAATGTACCCTCAGCAAGTTTGAGGATGACACTAAGCTGGGAGGGGTGGCTGACACACCAGAAGGCTGTGCTGCCATTCAGCGAGACCTGGGCAGGCTGGAGACTTGGATGAAGAGGAACTTGATTAAATTCAACAAGGGCAAGCATAGAGCCTTGCATCTGGGGAAGAACAACCCCATGTACTAGTACAGGTTTGGGGGCTGACCTGCTGAAGAGCAGTGTAGGAGAAAGAGACCTGGGGGTCCTGGTAGACAGGAGGATGACCATGAGCCAGCAATGTGCCCTTGTGGCCAAGAAGGCCAATGGCATCCTGGGGTGCATTAGAAAGGGTGTGGTTAGTAGGTCAAGAGAGGTTCTCCTCCCCCTCTATTCTGCATTGGTGAGGCCACATCTGGAGTATTGTGTCCAGTTCTGGGCCCCACAGTTCAAGAAGGACAGGGAACTGCTTGAAAGAGTCCAGCGCAGAGCTACAAAGATGATGAAGGGAGTGGAACATCTCCCTTATGAGGAAAGGCTGAGGGAGCTGGGTCTCTTTAGCTTGGAGAAGAGGAGACTGAGGGGCGACCTCATCAATGTTTACAAATATGTAAAGGGTGAGTGTCAGGAAGATGGAGTTAAGCTTTTTTCAGTGATGTCCAGTGATAGGACAAGGGGCAATGGGTGCAAACTGGAGCATAGGAGGTTCAATGTGAATATCAGAAAAAACTTCTTTCCTATGAGAGTGACAGAGCACTGGAGCAGGCTTCCCAGAGAGGTTGTGGAGTCTCCTTCTCTGGAGACATTTAAAACCCACCTGGACAGTTTCCTGTGTGATGTGCTCTGGGTGATCCTGCTCTGGCAGGGGGGGTGGACTAGGTGATCTTTCGTGGTCCCTTCCAACCCCTAAGATTCTGTGATTCTGTGTGATTCTTGCAAACACCCACACTGTGGCCCATGATCCTCTCAACTATGTAGGTGCAACAGTGTCCAGCTCTGGCACAGTCAGTTACCTCCCTCCCACAATCCTAAAAGTACTTTCTGTCTCTGAAGGGGAAAGAAAGGGAAACCAATGTCCTGGGGTTTGTCACCACCTCCTGTGCATTCAAGGTACAGCCTGTTGGCACCACGTGGGTGCTTCAGGCTCTGTGATTCTGCTCAGACCCTCTTTGGCACCCCCTGCACCTGCAGCAGGGGCACAGTCTGGCCCATGCAGGGTCTCTGCCTTTCAGCTGCCTCTGTGAAGCCAGAGTGGTCACTCTCCATTGCAAAATGTGGTAGATTAAGAACAATCTGCCCACAAATCAGTGTTATTTTTGATCCACGCCCCTACCTACCCATGAGCCAACTTCAATATCAGACCTGACTGCTGAGCATCTTGTCTCATACCTATCTCTTGCCTTGAATATAGTCCTTTCATCGAAGATACCTCAAAAAAATAGATATTAAAATATTTTTTGTTTGTAAAGCAAATCTACAGTGCTCCATCTGTTGTCTCAGTGCAGCATCAGTACCAGCTGCTCACAGATATATTAAACACATTAATGGCTCCTCCTTGTCTGTTAAGGAATTTCACTGCTCTGTAAGGGTTCACACTGGTGTTTTAGTGGTTTGACCACTGTTATTTTTAGGCTTCATTGGAAAGCAGAAGTGGTCCTGCTGTGGCAGGTAGCTGTGAATGGGTCATTTTTGTGTTCTTTAAATATAATGGGTTTTCCCTCTTCCCCACTGCACCATATGGCCACTTTCTGCTTTCTACAGCCTCCACTTTTAATAGGCTTTTCATCCTGTTTTTACATTAGTCAGTTGCTCAGTTTTATATAAATTATAGCTTCATATAAAGAATAACATCTTCTATTTCCATGGTACTCTGCAGGTAGAAATAATTGCTCTGCAAGGGTTTATCCTTCATAATTTCTAAATGTGTTCTGGAAGGCCATTAGGCTCATGTGCACTTAATGGCTGTTATTTCTGAGCAAGGACTACAAAATTCATCCCCTTAGCTGCAGAACTAATATGAGAGCAATTAGCACATGTTCAGAAGTGCCTGAAGTAGTAAAAAGTTAGAAGTTCAGGACTTGTGCTTTTGGCTTTTTTTTAATTAGCATTGGACATAACTTTAAAAACATCTCTAGGACTGTGCTATAGGGGGTAAAAAAACCTTTCCTACCAGTCCATTTCACCTTCCATGTTACTTATTGAAAATCTGCAAACCCTTCTGCATTCTTAATCACAATGGCTCCATTTAAGAATTACCATGGCACAAAAATATGTAGCATTTAAGACCTCGGGACTGAGCACCAGATCTTTGGACTTGGTGTTTGAGTACACCACTGAAATTATAAGTAGCCTTTATTCTGTAAGATCTTCAGATTGGTTAGTGGTAGCAGACTTGATTTATGACAGCAGAACAATGCAGTCAGATGTTGTGAAAATATGGAAGCACTAAGGATTTGTCAAGTGCTGTGGAGTATTTTTGTCACAGATGAAAAAACATTTAAGAATTGTGAATGTTGATGAGAGAGTGCTCACGTTAGTGATAATATAGGTCAGGAATATCTCCTGTGTTTGCAACTTCTTTCTAACTCCAGTGTGGAAAAACAAACGTATTTATGCTGTCCACTGCTGTAGGCAATCATCCAAGAACACAGGAGCAGATGATACTGGAGTAGGTGCTGCAATAAAGGGTTATACCGTGGAATAATTACCATTTGAATCCTCAAAGTATACTGACCTGAGCTGGCATGCAGGCCACACAGACACAGCCAGCTCAGAGAAGTCCTCCAGGTTGCTCAGAATCTGCAGTAGGCAGATCTTGTCAAGAGCTAAACCAGAAAATGCTCCCTGGAGTGGGAATTCACTTTGCATTTGTTGGAAAGGCTGGCAGAGCAGAGATGAGGTGTTCATAGCACATGGCAGCAGTTGCGCCAAGGCTGAACAAAAGTAAGGTTCCCATTTCTGCTGCAGGGAAATCGGGGAGATCTTTGGAACACTTTGGAGGACACCTCCTATGACATCTGTGAAAGCCAATCCAACTTTTGTGATTGAAAAAAAAGGTCGCCATTGAGAACTGAGAAGCTGAAAGTAACCATAACAACCAGGACCACAAGGAGATGGTCCTTCTTATTCCTGTTGCTGAGCAATCATGGGCTTTGTTTCAGCACCAGCCATCCCCTCATCCTGCCCTACTTGAACTCCTGTCACAAAATAGCACAGCCTATAACCATTTGGTAACAACTTGCTGCACAGAAAAGAACTCAAAGGGCCTTGGATTTCTGATTTCTAATCCAGTGGAGCCACACAATGGAGTTGTCCCTAAGTTGCAACTCTGGGCCCTGTGGTGACAGATGCTGTACAAATGGATCAAAAAGGACAATCCTTAACACCACCAGTCTCCCCTGCCCCCTGCTCCCCACCTCCAAAAACAAGACTCAATAAACAGCAAAAAACAACATCTGAGTGCAGGCAAATTGCAAAGCCCAACAAGAACTTCACAGCTCTGCTTAGTGTGACAGGGCCACGTTATCCCATCTGTGTAACTATGGTGAGGATTTAGGGAGCCTGATGGTTCGGGTGCTGGAGAATTGTCTGATTTTGCATTTGACTGAGAGCAAGCCATCTGCTAGTTCTAAATCCAAGATAATGAAATGTAGCATGGGTATATTTTGGAAGCTCAACCAATATTAGAGAATCACAGAATTATCATGGCTGGAGAGGACCTCGGAAATCACCAAGTCCAACCATCAATACAAAAAAAATCCCACCAAACAAACACAAACAACACATACACTCCACCAAAAACCACCCACAAAAAACCCCCACAACCTCAGCCTCTAGAGCATGCCCCAAAGTGCCACATCTACACATTTCTTGAGTACCTCCAAGAATGATGACTCAACCACCTTCCTGAGCGCACTGTTCCAGTGCCAGAGCACTCTTTCAGTATAGAAATTTTTCCCTAATATCCAATCTAAACCTCCCCTGGCACAGCTTCAAACTTGGGAGAAGAGGCAAACACCCACCTCCCTACAGTGTCCTTTCAGGTAGTTATAGAGGGCATCCTCTTCTCCAAACTAAACATCCCCAGTTCCCTCAGCTACCCCTGGTATGACTAGTTCTCTAGACCCTTCACCAGCTTGGTAGCTCTCCTCTGGAAATGTTTCAGCATCTCAGTGTCCTTCTTACATTTAGGGGTCCAGAACTGAACACAGTACCTGAGGTGCAGCTTCACCACTGGCAAGTACAGGAGCACAATCACTTCCCTGCTCCTGCCAGCAGCAGCACTCCCATTTTTCCAGATGCAGGCCAGGATGTTGTTGACCTTCTTGGCCACCTGGGCACACTGCTGGCTCATGTTCAACTGTCTGTCAAGCAGCACCATCAGGTCCTTTTCTGCTGGGCAGCTCTCCAGCCACTCTTCCTCAAGCCTGCAGAGCTGCCTGGCGTTGTTGTGACTGAAACGCAGGACCCGGCACTTGGCCTTCTTGAACCTCGTAAAACTGGCCTTGGCCCATCGATCCCTATTCAAGGCTGACCATCTTCCCCAACCATTAATCTTACGACTCATGGGGACAGCCTGCCCCTGGGCCTTTCAGGTTTCCTGCTTGAAGAGCACCAAGCATTCCTGGACGCCTTCGCCCATCAGGATTGTCTACAAGGGACTCTCTCAATCAGTGTCCTGAACAGGACAAAGTCTACCCTCCAGAAGTCCAAGGTAAAGGTCTTGCTAACCCCTCTGCCTCTCCTTACATGAGTAAGAATTGAAAACTTCATTATTTTGTGATTTCTAAGCCCAAGATGGCCTCTGGCCACCACATCTCCCACTAGTTCTTCTCTGCTTGCAAACAGGAGGTGCCTCCCCTGGTAGGCTCACTTACCAGTTCTCCTAGGAAGTTTTCCTCCACACACCTGAGGAACCTCCTAGGCTGTTTCTTCTCTGATGTGTTATATTTCCAGCAGACATCCGGGAGGTTGAAGTCCCCCACCAGAACAAGGGCTGGCAGTTGTGAGCCCTCAGCCAGATGCAGGACACTTCATCTGCGTCTTTCAGAGACTTCAGCAACTTTGTGTCCTGGAAAAGTGCAGATGTTTGCTGAACTAGATGACAAACAGAAAATTTGTGTAGCTGGAGTGGGGGCTGAGAGGGAGTAAGGGGGATGTGGAATCAGTTCCTCCTCACCTCGGCTTATCTCCTCAGCCCCAGAAGACTCATTTTTATGTATTTTGCCGTATATTATTTTATCCAGTATAAATCAGTGGGGAATGAGACAGACATGTGGACCTAAAGGTCTGTTCATTTAATCATCTCCTGGACACGGTCCCAGGTTGTGAAACAAATGGGATAAATGCAAGGAAGGTGAAAGCTTCTGGGCATATCTGTTCAAAAATTTAGTCTTTGTAGCTTGCTAATGTAAACTGAGTGGACTCAAGGAGAAAGAAATAATCAGCACTTACCAAGACTTCGTGAAAGGTCTGTTGTGCACAAGCTCCCCAAAGATTAATTGTGTTGGAGTAGCTGTTGTCTGTTTACTGAGCTCTGAGAGTGAATGAGTAGCCTTGTTTGGACACATAAGTGTTTTTATTTACAGGTAGCTAGATCTTCTTGTCTGATTCATGGCTGCAATTCTGTCAAGTTAAGAAGCGAGGAAGTAAGGATGGTTTTAGATTGCTTTTTTTTTTTTTTCCTCAGCATGAAGTGACTCTCATTAATAGATATTTGTTGTGTGTGTGTATTGTAAATGGATTGATGAACCCTCTTGGTTAAGCCTTCTCTACCAAATGCATGTGCCCTGGAAGGTGATGGCATAAAGCAGAGGTGGTGCCAGGTCTGAAGTGTGTCAGGAGGAGCACACAGTGTTTTGAGTGTGCCAAGTGCTGTCAGACAGAACCGGAAGTACTATCTAGTACTGCTGCATGGAGGCAGGGACACAGCTTGATGCAAACTCATCTGCATCACCTTCTGTTCTTCATATTACTCACCTCCATGAAATACCATCCAGAAATGCATCTAGAGTTTTTCACCAGAGGCCACGTCTGGATCAGCAGGCAGTGCTCATCCGTAAAATGGATCTGTACAGCAGATCCTGCCCTCTGGAAGTTGGAGGCATGGAAGAGCTTTCAGAAATCCTAGATTTAGAGAGGGGAAAATGATAATGTTTGTGGTGGGTAGTGAAAGGCATTTATTTTCCCTTATGAATCACAATTTTTTGATAGGGGCTAAAATTTCCTGTGAGTTCTAGAGGAGTGATGTTGTTATGTTCTAGAAAGCCTGGGCTCTCTTTTGTCAAGTCCTGGGTGTTAAAGAAGTTGTTTATGAAGAAACAAACTCTTGGTGTAATTCTGTTTCCCTTGGAGGAAATTTTTTAGTCTGTAAGCTTTCCACAAGGAGAAAAAAGAGCTAAACTGCTGTTTTACTCTTTGGAAGCAGCTGCTCCACATAAAATGTTATGAATTGCATCCTCTGAAAAAGTTGGCTACCTAAGGGAAAGGCAGGCAAGGAGCATCAGGAAACCTCTAGGATTGTGGTAGGGAAGGGCTGCTGGATTATCACATGGGGCAAAAGAGGGTAGAAATGTAGTGGAGGGAGGAGAAATGAGGGAGTGTAGGGGAGATGGGATTTTGGGACTGCCTGAATGGCAGGTAGGCTGAGGTCCTGAAAGTCTGTAAATTTTGCAGTAAAAGGTGGGAGAGACTTGAAGCCATAGAATCATAGAATGTTTTGGGTTGGAAGGGACCTTAAAGATAATCTAATTCCAACCCTCCTGCATGGGCTGGGACACTTCCCACTGGACCAGGTTGCGCAAAGCCTCATCCAACCTGGCCTTGAACACTTCCAGGGAGGGGGCATCCACAACCTCCCTGGGAACTTGTTCCAGTGTCTGACCACCCTTACAGTAAATAATTTCTTCCTAACATCTAACCTAAATCTCCCCTCTTCCAGTTTAAAACCATTGTTCCTCATCCTATTGCTACACACCCTGTTAAGAAGCCCCTCCCCAGTTTTCCTGTAGCCCCTTCAGACACTGGAAGGAGCTATAAGGTCTCCTTGGAGCCTTTTCTTCTCCAGGCTGAACAACCCCTACTCTCTCAAACTGTCATATCTGTCAGATAGATAGATAGATAGATAGATAGATAGATAGATAGATAGATAGATACACTTCATGGCTATCGTAGAGAAGCTCCTCTGCTGCGTGACTGAAAAGCTGAGAACTTCAACATTGTATATTGCAGCAGCAACATAGCAGAAAAGATTGGCACAGCTTAGCACTGAACTTTACACTTTCTTACACTGAAGAATCCTACATAAAATACCACAAAGTGTTGAAAGATTTCTTGGCAAATTGGCATCAAAATGAAGAAAACAGCTTGGTTTGACTGAAGTTTGTCAAATATTTCAGCAGTCCTTTTCAGAGAACATTGAGACCATATTTTCTGGACAGTTTGTCACTCGTCAGTGCATAACAACTTACAGAGAAATATTTTTTTGAAAGATCAGTTTTGAAGCACTAGTTCCTGCTGTTAAGATGGTGTTACTGGTCCACCTCTGGTAGTACTTGAAGAGCAGCAGTGAAGACCAAAGGAAGCCTCTGTGGTTGCAGCAATGGAGCAACACTGTAAACCCCACATTTTCTGACTGGAAGACAAATTATTAGACCAAATGAATGGAATCTTTGGCTTCTACCTATTTTAAAACCCCACTTGTCTCACTAACATAAAGGAATTTGCTGTGGTCATACCATAGCACAAGTGGATACATAGCTGCATCACTCGACCACAAGGCAGTTCAACATTGTGGACTCTCTGGCTACCTGGGGACAGGATATGAGCAATTCCAGTGAAGTCAGCAAGGTCCAGATTTCACTCAACTAATTCTGCCTACCTAAGTTTCCTTTCCTGAAAGATGTGCATGTGGTGTACTGAGAGATATCATTTCAGTCCAGCCTCCAAAGGAATAAGATTTGATCATACTCTGTCTATCCCTGCTGCTAATTTTTGAATATTTTTTTTAATTTTATGAAAAATTAGAAACAAAGTAATAGTTCAAAGAAACCAGGCAGATTGGTAGAGGAATTCCAGTTGCAGAAAGGCTTCAGCAAGATTGAAATCCTCATTAGTTGTCAGTGGATCCAAACAGTGAGCACACATTTCAAAGAACACACATGAACAGCTCAACTGTGAGAAAAATTCTGTAAAATATTTCCACTTCACTGGAGAGCAGAGAATCCAGCCATGAAAACAGCTGTATGTGTGTGGACTAACTGGAGAGGCATCAAACATAGTGCTCAGTATGAAAATATTGATGACTTTGAGCTAAAAGGCATAACCCTTTGATAAATCAACAATTATGGTTGGAATACAAAAGACAAGGCTGTCATTGGATTTGTGAAGAGGAAGCTGTTATGGTTGATAGCTGCCAAATGTTTGCTGGTCATGCAAAGCCTGTAGCACACATCCAACATGGTGCACACATGTGCGTGCATGTGCAGTTACTTCTCAGAATTCTACTGCAGAACCAGGGACTGTTACGAGTATTGATTTGGGATAAAGCGCTGCTACCATCAGGCCTGAAAATTCTCTGGTATTTGAAAGTCAGACTCAATGCTTGTGTTATTTTTGGATCCTGCTGATGTGTCACTTCCAACAATAAAAATAAAAGATGTTTGGAGGCAAATTCTAACTTCTGGAGGTCTTGATTTGCTTTCTTGTCTTTTGATCACATCCCAAGAAGCCTTCTGTCCTTGCTGAGGTACAAGGCATTTGTCCTCACAGCTGCAACTCAGTGAACAATTCTTTGAACAACAAATGAGCTTGACTCACAATTTTCCTTTCTATAGCATTGTAAAAACAGCTCTGAGGAGCTCACTCACGAGTGGTGGTTTCATAAGCAGAGCTGAGGAAATGTGCAAGCATTCACATGCAGAGGAATATGTGTTTGGCATGGAAATGTAACATTTCCAGTCACATTTCCCTCTAAAGCCACAGTTCAGCAAGCTCATGTTCTCTGTGTTATCCTGAACTTTTCAGTGCTGGGAAGGTAGGCACAACTGTGCTGCTGACTGCACAGCCTTCTGCCTTCAGCTCAGCTCCTGGAAAGATGGATGGACAGTGAGGCAAGAGCCAGTACTGGGACTAAATGCTCTTCCTAATTGAGTGAGAAAACTGTACATCAGAGCAAGATCCAAAAAAGATGCTTGTTTGTGGAGGACACCCTCACAACATTCATTGCTCCTGCAAAGAACTTCAAGAATTGTAGGCAGAAAAGGAAAATGACACTTCTCCCTACTTTACAGCAGCAAAAGGAAAAGTCAGTATTGGCAACCTGGACAAGCTGGAGAAGTGGGCCCAGGTGAACTTCATGAAGGTCAACAAGGCCAAGTGCAGGGTCCTGCACCTGGGTTGGGTCAATGAGAGATTTTAATACAGGCTTGGGGAAGACATGCTAGGGAGCAGCCCTGTGGAAAAAGACCTGGGGGTACTAATGGATCAAAAGCTGGACATGAGTCACTAATGTGCAATTGCAGCCCAGAGGACCAGCAGCATCCTGGGCTGCATCAAAAGAAGTGTGGCCAGCAGATTGAGAGAGGTGATTCTGCCCCTTTACTCTGCCCTGGTGAGACCTCACCTGGAGTTCTGTGTCCAGCTCTGATGGCCCCAGAACTATATTTTTGTAGAGGATCAAGACAATGTTTTGCAGAAATATTGTTATAATTGTTTGCTCAGTTTTTCTGAGTTTCTCCAGTGTTTTATGAGATTTCTAAATTCAACTCTTTGCTGTTTAAGTATTTTAATTCTTGTGATTCTGTCAACTCCAAAGGTCATAAAAAAAAATAAAAAATCAGGAAACCCACATACACTTCTACCGATATAGTCAGAAAGATCTTTTTCTGATACCATGCTTTTCCCTGTCTGTCTACTTCATGTTAGCTGTCCTCCCCCCAGTCTTTTTTCAGTTGTTGGGAATTATTTTAGGATTAACTTCACTTCTTTCACAATAGAAAAATTATTTCAGACATAAAACACCTGTCAATATTGTAGACTTTTTAAAAATAGTATTTTAGAAATAAAACAGCACCAAGCTCAGACTGGGTTTCTTCACTGATTTTGCTGTCATTTAAGAAAGTGATAGTAAATGACAGACATAAACAGCAATTTTTACCTTTGCTGATATGTTAGCCAGCATATATACAGGTTTTCCTTTAGGGTTAAGTCTTGCAACATGTTCCAAACACCTCTAAATATTGACACCCATGACAATGGGTGTGCTTCCTTCCTAAAACACTGCCTTCCCAAAACAAGAAATTAAATAGAAACTCTAGCTTTCATTTACAAGAAGAATAAAAAATATTTACATTTTTGGACACTACAGTCACAGAAGAAAGCTGAAAATCTTGACTCAAGAGACAAGAAGTAACACAAACAAGTACAACTGCTTGCTAATTAATTCTTTTGTGTTTGTAATGCTTTGGAGGGCAACCTCATAATTTTTAAGTAGCTGGAGTTGGCAATACCAGCTATGGGATACAATATAAATGTGGGGAAACAGAAGGACTGTCTGCACTGTCATGTTCTGGTTATGTTTGTAGCAGCACAGCCAGAGGAAAGGAAAGTAGATCAGTGTTGAGAGCTTTTGCATAGTAGACTGAGCTATAGTTTGGGTGTGAATAATTGCAGTAACAGGCATGAGCAGTGAGGGTAATTACCCAGAGTCCCACTGGGTTAAACTAGGGACAGGCACAAGGCATCTGCTGTGCAGATGGGAGCAAGAATGGGCCCATGCCCTAATCTTCCACAAATTTCAGACTATCTCTGGCCATTGAATAACAGGGACAGCTAAAAGGATGTGCCTGTAGATCAGAAACCCATCACTTCCCTAACCCACCATAAGTCTGTGACATGGTTTAATCTCAGCTCTTAACTAAGCACCAGACAGGCACTCACTCACTTCCCCTCCATCTCCTCCAGTGGGATAGGGAGAAGAATAAAAACAGAGTAAAATTTATGCGTTAAGAACAGTTTAGTGATTCAAATAAAATAAATCACTAATACAATAATAATAATATGAAAAGGGAGCTAATAAAGAGAGAAAGAAATAAAATCCAAGGAAGACAAGTGATGCTCAATGCAATTGCTCATCACCTGCTGACCAATGCCCAGCTAGTCCCTGAGCAGCAGTTGCTCGTCCCATCCAGCTCCTGTCAGTTTATACACTAAGCATTAAGTCCTATGGTATGAAATATCCCTTTGGCCTGTTTGGGTCAGCTGTCCTGGCAGTGTCTCCATCCAGCTCTTTGTAGAGAATAAGCTGGGAGGACCAGGGCAACATGAGAAACTGAAAAGGTCCTTGGCTCAATGTAAGCATTGCTTGGCAACAATTGAAACAGAATTGTGTTATCAACATTATTCTCAGCACAGATTCAAAATGTAGCCTCATACTAGCTACTATAAAGAAAATTAACTCTATTCCAGATAAATCCAGCAGAGTCTAACATATAAACCACAGGTAAGTAATGCTTCCCAAAGACACCTATATCTGAAAAGAGTAAAACTTTTGGAAAGGAAGTAAGAACGATCCAGCACAAGAGGACATGCCCGTTAGTCCAAAGTTCTTGATTTCCATCTCTAGTTTACACCAGTTGAGAATCTAGTTACTGGTGCCATTCCCAAGCCTGCTCTGCCCCCTCTGGAAGAGGCAGCAAGTTTCTCCAACTCTACAGCCTAAAGTTTCCCCATCTAAAATGAATACTGTGATATTTATATTTTTTTAGAGCTTGTTCTTTGAAAGGAAAATGCTGAACATGTCCATAAGCAAGCATTAAGAACAGGGAAGACACAGATGAGAGAGCATGGCTGAAAACAAGGCAGAAAAGTTACAAATGAGGATAATGCTTAAGGAAGTCTACAGCTGGGAGAGGGAGGGGGTGTGTGTGAAGAGAAGATAGCTTTTATTTGAAACACATGTCTGCCGGTTAATCATGTCTCGAACCTGGGATCGGGTGAGACTCTGTAGTGGAGAGGAGGTGGCAGACACAGGGAAATTATTTTTTATTTCAAACAGATGTATTAACAATGGCTTTATGCTGATGAAACTCAATAAAGAAGAGATTTAAAGAGGGGTATACAGTGATGGGAATTTGTAGCTGGGAGGCAGAAGGGAAAATGATCGTTTGCGATCGACATGTAATCACTGTGTGCGCTCGGTACCGAGGCGAGGACGGGACTGCAGCTGCTAGAGCCAGGGGGAAGGAAAAGCCTGACCATTGCTGCAGCAGCAAATGGGAAGAAGGGATAGGCTGCAGGAAGAGAGGAGGAAATATGTGTTAGAGTGTACAGACATACTTTTAAATTTGTGACTTCTAGCAAAACTAAAATTGTTCCTTTAATCTACCATAATAAATAATGTTCTGCTCAGTCCTGTAACTGGTTTGTATCTCATTGCAGGGAGTCTTGTGGCACTTAGCATTTATAGCACAATGCCTGAATATGATCCTTGTGTTTTCATCAGTTATCTTTGTCATTCAACATGAAGTTCGAATTTCACTTCCTCTTCACAGTTTTTTCTTGTTTGCTTCCTGGTTTTCTTTAACAATGTGTTAGACACTTATGTTCCTAATTTGGTTTAAGGTGAGAGCTGTTATCAGCTTTAGCTCCCTGGGGTGTCTCCAATCACAAACAGCAAGAGACTTTACTTAAAAATATAAACCCATATTTCCATAAGTAAATTAAATAAATATTCAGTATAGGAAAGACCTTGGAGAACACCATAAGACAAAATGAAAGTGAAGAAATCTTCACAAAGTTTGGAGGGTACTCAGAGGTAGATGTCCAGCTGAGTGCAAGAAGTCCTGGCTTTCATGACCATCAATGAAGATCTCATGAACATTGTCAGTGCAGACCAGGATGGGATGCCTTGCTATTTGCAGGTGTTTATGTTATGAGGAGATGAATCCTACTCTACAGCCATTGACCACACTAGATTCTCCACTCCTTACAAAAGAATACAGCCACTCTCAAATGTACCTGCCACACTGGAGATGTCCTTTCTTAATCAGGTGAATCTGAAGTCTTTTGCTTTCTCACAGCAATATGTTTTGTCACATAGGAAGACACACAACACTAACATCTACTTTTAGGCATCCGAAGACCCAGATATGCAGTCAAATTCCAGTAACAAAGAGCACAGGCTCAGCTACTGTGGCTTGCCAATATATGATTACTAGTTAGCCCTTGGAAAGTCATTGCATCCCCAGCTCTGTCATAAAAATAGCTGAATTTTCAAAAACTTTCAGATAGGCCACAGCCTTGAAGCTACATATAAATAAAACTGTGATCCAATTAATGCTGCTTTATTCTCATACATGGGTAAAAAGTTCATATTTCCTATGGCTTGTCATTGACTCGATAAACAGAAGGAACTGGAAGTGTGTGATGCTGTGCTCTCCTGGAATGGGAAATAGCTGCCCTGACCCTCCAGGGTAGAGACTTCTCCTTTGGGAGTCCTGTGTTTTGCTCCATGCTCTAAACAAAGAGCTCTGAAGACTTTTAACATGATAAATTTTCTTCCCTTGCAGTTCTGATGCCAGGGAGAAAGTACAGCTGATGAAAAAAAATAATAATTGGACAATGCATTAGTAATGAAGCAAGATTTCTGAGCTTGATTTTTGTTCTGTCTTTTTAAATAGTGTTGCCAGTTTGCAGCAGAAGGACAAGTAGAAATCCATGGGAAAGAAAGCTGAGCTTACATTTTGAGAAAAGCTGTTTGCTATCAGCTTCTGCTGGTTTCAATCCACTGCATGACTAGAACAAGGCCATTTTATGCTCTAGGTTTTCCTTTCAAAATCCAGACATAGGGGAAGTGCTTGTCAAAAATCATTAACATCTTAAACAGGGTTTACTCTAGACAAAGACATAGAGATACGTTTGAAAACACTTGTATACATTAAGAAGTTGGAGAAATGTGCTTTTTGCAGTGCTCTTTTAGGACAGAAAAAAGTGTGTATTTCATGTTTCTCTTGGGATATATTCACCAGCAGTGATTTGATCAGAAAGAAGCCTCTTTCATTTCTGCAATGTATAATGAAGGAAAACTGAGATGGAAGTTAAAGATGAGGGTGAAAGCCTGACCCTAGTGAAGTTAATGGGAATTCTGCCATTGATTTCAAAGGGGCCAGTGTTTCAACCCAAATATAAACTTTATTTTGTTCTGCCTCATTCTGGGAGTTACTCAAGGGTAGTGCTATGTATGAAATTGATTTTTTTTTCTTTTTGATTCTTTGTCCAAACTTAAAAAAACCCAAACAAAACACCATAAAAAATAAAACAGCAAAATAATCTCCAGTCAACCAAACCCTATTGTTTGTTTTGTTGAACCAAAAAAAACTCAGAATACACTTTTTGTCAGCAGAGGTATTTCTTCTGACACAAAATATATTGGTTGAAAGTCTCAAATCTCTCAGGCTTCTGTCTTCATTTATTAATGAAAATAGTTTTTAAGCAAAAAAATTTCAATGTCTGTGGTCAAAGATGTCAAAACAAATTGTTTAGAGTTTTCTAAATCTTGTATTACCCAGTGTTTTTGTCCAAAAACACTCATCAAACTCAAAGGGTTTCATTTGAGTTCTTCAAGAACTTTACATTTTTGGAACAAAACCCTTTTCTGGGAAAAAAACAACCCAACAACAAACAACAAAACATAAACAACAACAACAACAAAACTCAAAAAGCCACCAACAGCAAATGAACAAAAAAACCACAAACAAAATCACCCCCAAAATTACATATATTTTTTTAAAAAGTCCAAACCAGAACCCAAGCAACACAAATGTCTTCAGGATTTCAGTGTCATCAGGACTGCAACGAGAATGTAATTAAACTTAGAAAGAAATAATGATTATATTAAAACTATTCTACCTGCTAGTGAATTTCAAATAATATTTTCAACTCAAAAAGTTACCACATATTTTGTGTAAGCAAGTCAGAAATAAGAGTAAAAAACCTCCCCCTTCACTCAGTTATATGCTTGACGGAACAATGTCATAGTAGCAAACAGATATTCATAGAATCATAGACACCATCACAACATAGTCCAGCCACAAAGGTGTGAACTGTTAAGAGTTTGAGGGTTTGGAATTGATTGGGATTTTTGTCCCTTTTTTTATATGTCAATAAAATGTAAGTTTGAGCAGTTTAGACTTTACACAGCTCTAGTAGAAATGGAAAGTCCTAACCACAGATTAAATCATCTGTATTGTATTATGAATAGTCAGTTCTGTTGAGAAAGGACATTTGACTTTGCAATGTGGTCGATATTAGCAAACACTTAAGAGAAACCACAAAACTTCATGTATTTGCCTGGAGTAAGCCTGCAACATCTGCTCGAACCCTTCTGGGTCTACACTGTTAAGAACATAAGTCAGCTTGTTGGTCATTCCTCTGAACTTGAAGCCAGATGAGCAAATCCAAGCCATTTCATGGTACAATCACTCTAATCATTTCAGTATGGTTACTGGGTTTTTTGCAGAGGACTTGAGCTTCAGAAAAATATTAGGCAGCATTTGCAACACTTCCCTCCCTTACAAAGATTAAGTTGTGTGACTTGCTGAGCTCTGAGAAAAAGCCCTTCTTATCTGTCTGGCTGTTTTATTATTTATTCCTTTATTAGGTTACATTCCCAGGCCTTGTAGTTCAGATTTGTGTATTTAGCTCTACTAGCTTTTTTGTTGGTGACCTGAAATTTCCCATTTTGTATTTTCACTGAAAGGAATGGCTACGTTTTATTGTTTAATATTTTAATAACCACTATGGGTGTACAAATATCCCTAGTGGGTGGAACCAGGTTTGTTCAGCTGGCAAGGTCAGCCCTGACCGGTGAGTGAATAGTTACTATTTTCATCAGCTGTTCCTGTTGTTAGATCCTGTGTTTCTAAAGCCACAGGGTACGTGCAGATAGTCTGGGTGTACCATAGTACACTCAGTACACTGTACCTGTGATGGTACAAGCAGCCACAATCATATTGCCATATTTATAAAAACTTATATCCATGGCAACCTGAAACATTCTGAAGACAGGTCCCAGTACTACCTACTTCACAATCTGAAAAAGACACAAAGGTGTTAAGTGATGACAGCAGACAAGGGTATGGA
>NW_009952880.1:4725422-4743255 GCF_000747805.2 Chaetura pelagica | reverse complement strand
CAGGAATGAAAGAGATGCACTGAAGGAGATAAACAACAGGTTTGTTTTGTAAGCTTTCACCTGTCTTTTTAGCCATTGTTCTAATCACCCTTTATTCTGCTGATTTATTTTACAACAATTAGGTTTGATCATCACACAAATATAATTTAATGGCAATGGGAAAAAAAAATTGCTGTCCACTTCAGACAAAAAGAAGTTCTCTGAGAACAGAATGAAAAGTTTTTCCAGTTCTGTGTCAATCTGGAAATAATATTTTCCAGGTGTCCACTGGCAACATTGTGTTTTGAAATGAGGTAGACAGAGTGATGTTTCTTGAAATCTGAGTATTGATGTGCAAAAGCTACACTCATAGGTGGTATTTTAAAATCTGATCCAAACATTTCATGTGGGTATTTGGTCAAGGTTTCTGCAGGGGCTGAAGTAAAATTAAAGTATGATTTGTAAAGAGGTGTCTTTTTGTATGAAGTGGAAATTCCAGCCCCCTCCTCCTCCTCTGAAGTTTTCCTCTACTGTAGCAAAATTGAAAAACTTAAAAATACTGTTATTTTTCCAAAAATAAAACTGGAAGAGAAGAAAAAGGGGAAAAATATATATATCAAGAAAACTCCAGTATTTTTAAAACATTCACTTCTAAATAAAAGAATTAAATTAATATGTGAGTATGTTCCACAATTGTCTTTCCTCTTAACAATCACTTTTGGAGCTGCCCAAGCAAGTATCGTGCACAAACAATACCAATGACTGGATATGCATTAAGCTGAATAAAGATTATCCTTTCAAAGTTCATCAAAATCTGAAGAGGTCCTCACAAAAAGTTGGATACCTTTTAGTAAAGTGAGAAATTTTATATCTTTCAATTATCTTCTGTTAAAAGGAGGCAGCCAGGACCATTTCTTTCAATGCTTTCCAGAAAAAAAATAATACTTTTGGCTCCTGTCTAAGCAAAGGGATTTGTATGGAAAAGGAACTGAGAGAAGCTGTAGATAACTGCCCATAAATTTGAGTTAAAACAAAGGAGATCTGGCTATCAATTATCTACTTAGACTACTGCCATTACTGATGGAAGTTTAAAATCTCAACCAGTGAAAAACAGTTCTTAATATGATCAGGAAGGAGCATAAAGAATCCAAATACTTGTACTGTCCACATGTGCTGTAGAGAAACAGCAGCAGAACCAGTGTTGAGTCAAGGAGTGGCACTCTGCCAAGCACAAACCTTCAAGGGAATTTGCTCTTAGCAGTGATAAAAATGGAGTGCACTGGTGGCTGCTGTGCAGCTGCCATGGGGATCCCCTGAGGAAAAGTCATAAGCAAAGCCCTCAGACAGCAAGGTGGTGGAGGCTGTCCATCACTATCTGCATGGACAGGGGAACTCCTGCCAAGGCCATGTGTGACTGTGCCAGGGATGTGGCCAAAACAGATCACCTCCTCCCTTGGGTATTCATGAAGTGTCAAGAACTGACCAAATATTGGTCTAAAGTAACAATCCTGTTGGTTTAGCAGGACTCTTGCATGATTTTCTCTGGAGGAACATTCAAGGAGCCAAACACAAATACACATGTTTTGGTCAGTTTGGGGTTTGATAAGGTGTATCCTGCTTTCACATCTCATGCCTGTATTTCTTTTGATTAAGTGAGGGAACATATTTTAGATATCACAATTTCTCCTTAGCCTTTCACGACTAGTGAAGGGGTAGAGGCGGCTGTTTCATTCCCACTTTGTTCCCTGCAGGAGGGGAATTCACCTAGTGCACATAGAATCATGGAATAGTTGGGTTGGAAAGAACCTTAAAGATCGTTTAGTTCCAACTAACCTACCATGGATAGGGACAACTCCCACTAGACCAGGTGGCTTAAAGCCCCATCAGACCTCTCCTTGAACACTTCTAGGGAGGGGGCATTCACAACTCCCCTGGACAACCTGTGCCAGTGTCTCACTACCCTCACAGGGAAGAATTTTTTCCTAATGTGTAACCTGGGTCTACTGTCTTCCCGTTTTAAGCCATTACCCCTTGTCCTATCACTACACATCCTGGTAAAAAGTCCCTCCCCAGCTTTCCTGTAGCCCCTTCAGGTACCAGAAGGCCGCTGTAAGGTCTCCCTGGAGCCTTCTCTTCTCCAGATTGAACAACCCCAGCCTTCTCAACCTGACTTCAGAGGAGAGGTGCTCCAGCCCTTGGATCATCCTTGTGGCCCTCTGGACTTGCTTCAGCAGGTCCATGTCCCTCTTCTGCTGGGACTCCACAACTGGACACAGTACTCCAGGTGGGGTCTCACAAGAACAGATTAGAGGGGGAGAATTACCTTGTGGAAAGGTATATTCCAGATCTCGGTAGCTTGCAGGAGATCTACACTAATAACTTAGTGTTTTTCTGCACGGGAATACAACATAGAAACACAAGTGCAGTGAATTAAATGAGCAGCTGTTTGCTTTCCATATCTAAAGGAACCTCCCAGTCTGTTGCTCATTGTTTCTGGACCACTTTTTAATCTGTTGTTATCATCTCTTCACCACCAGAAGGGAATCAATGCAGTCACCTTCCACAGTCCCTACTTTCCATATTCCTCTTACAGCTTCAACTAAAGCCAATTCCTAATAGCTTACACAGAAACCAAATACTTCTTCCTCTGGCGAAATGATCTTTAAATGAAGTTAATAGAGTTGGAGTTCTGAAACAGAAACTAAAGAAGCCCCAAAAAGGAGGCAATCCAGAAATGATGCTTGATGAAACAAAAGAGTGGATGAGCAGTCTTAAAATTAGTGATATGTTCTGCTTGTTGATTGCAGATACCCACAGTAGGTCTTGATATTGTGCATGTGTGAGAAGCCTACAACAGAGTGTGTTATTACAAGGGAATATTGTACACATCTGTTGTGTGCTGCAAGAGTAAGTTACAGGCCATCTAAGCACAATGCAACTGCTCCATAATTAATGGTCCTCCTAAGGGCACCCCCCACTTTGGTTACCAACCACCACCTCACTGAAGAGTTGTTTCTTTAGCTGCAGGAGGGCTTTTAAGGGTACAGTCCCTTTCCAGTTCAATGTAATTATCTCAGCGGGTCCGAGTTTAATTCAGCAGATCTGCTCTCTTTCAAATCTAATGAGAAAGTTAACCACTGACCAACTGATTTTCACAAAACAGACTACATGGTTAGAAAAAGACTGGAAATAGAGTTTACATGCACAAGGATCTGGTACCTTCTTCAGCACAGGGCTCTCTCCAATACAGGACAGAAGTTTGTAAATACTCAGAGCCATTATGAGACCTTTCAGAAATCTTTTATGTGTGTGCAGGTTTTTTGTTGTTGTTTTTTTTCTTTTTTTTGGTAAAAATAAACCGAAACAGAACACCCCACACCAATGTTCTTCCCCTCATTCAGAATGAATTTTCCACAACCTGGTTACCAGAGACATGTGGCTTCCTACCTACGAGGTCAGGAATCCAAATTTCCATTTAAGATTTATGCCATCAACACATTCATGTGCAAATGCTCTTTTGTCTACCTGCCATTGGCTTTGACACAGGGAATATGCATTTGGACAGAAAAGGTTTTGTTCCATACGTCTTTCTACATACATTGCTTTGCTGGTAGATCAAAAAATAATTGGGAAGTCATAAAGTCAGTATCTGGAAGGTTTCATGGGCTACTGCTGTAAATTAACCAGAAATCTGCCTCTCTCAGCTATCTGAAAGTTAAGTCTGAAGTGAGTGCTTATGTGCCTTTCACAATTAGGGATGGAAGGAAGGGGATGCCAATTTCCAGAGGGAGGTCATCTGCCCAAGTTATGTGTCTAAAATCATATACATTAAGGCCAGTTGCCATTGTAGATTTCCAGTTTTATTTTAGCCCAGCCCAGAGTGTTCATACATTTTAGGGGACAGTTAAAGCCAGAACCCATCCATTTCTTGCTCCATCTCCTGTGTATTTCACCTTGCTGTAAATGACCTTTTAGAAAAGCATCAGCTTCCACCTAAGCTTCATTAAGTCATCAGATTCTCAAAAAATTTATGTAAGTGAAGCTTCAAAGAAAAGAAAAAAATCTTGTCTGAGGGATCCTGAGGACTTGTAAGCACTGAAGGTGTATGTAATTTCATCCCTTATATTACAGGTCTTAAAGAGAGAAATCAGGATCTTCTTAATAGTTCAGTCCCATGAATAATTCATTATAAACTTTTCTCAGCCCAAACTACTGTTCTCAACACACCCTAACTTTGGCTGGTTTTGCACTCAAAGTGATCTCAGTACCTGATTTTATCCTAATTCCAGTGGAATAAATCCAAATTTCCTTTTCTAAAAGGTTCCAGATTCAATTCTGAGGTTTAGGCTGCCTTTTACTTCTAATGGCTGTTGCAGAGTGAAAAATACCAGAGTACAAATCAGATTTCTTTAGAGGCAGACACAATATAACCAAATGTTGAAAGGAACTGATATCTGAGCCAGTAATATAGGCTTTATTTAGGCATTTCATTTTGCTTCTAAATATAAAAGGAATTTAGGGACAGATCCGAAGTGAGACATGGGTGTCTCAGTCAGGAGCTAGATAGACTTCAGGTGCCAAAAGCAAAAACTTCAGATCAAAATCCCTTCTGCATTGGTGCTGTGTTAGCTACTGCCTTGCTTCTTCCTTGAGCAGCCTGAAAGCATTAGGTCTGTGCTGTTCTGCACCACACTGCTGCCCAGAAACACCAGACAAGTAGCCTGTGGGGACATCCCCCAGTCCTGAACAGCTGGAGGGACACACATCTAAAAATCAGGTTTCTCCAAGCCAGCCTCATACAGCTTTAGTCCAGATCTGGGTGAAGACTGCAGAGAAGCAGAAACAAAACTAAGTATGCATTTCTGAAATCAAAACCATCCTTTTCCTCTTTATTTGGCCAGGAAAGTGGGGATATTCTCATCTGCCATGCAATACACTTAGCAGACAAAGCACTTCAAACCCTTTATTAATGACTTCATTAAAGCTACTATCCATAAGGTTCTGGTGCTCATCAATGCTGGCACTCTGCTTTTGAAATGCTCTTCATCTTCCAAACACAACAGTTTCCAATCATTAGTAAGTCCTGTGCCAAGCAATTGAATTGGAGTCACCTGCAGACAAGGGACAGCCAAGCCAGGCCTTTGTACCCAGAAAGATTTCCATTAGAAATGTAACTATTCTTGGGCACATTTACTTGCTTTGACTGAACAGGCTTATTGTGCAATTTCCCTTGTGCACAGCCTGTTACCAGAGGAGTGCAACACAATCCCTGCTATCGCAGACTCAGAGAAGGATTCAGTGGTGCAAATGCATAAAAAGGTAAGTGAACAATTAGTTGAAGTGGTTGGGTTGTCATGTAACAGGTAATATATAAAAAGTGGTTCTCTTTACACAGTTACTTGTAAGGATCATAAGGGTCCTCTTTGATGAGTTTAATTATTTTTAATAGCTCTTTTCAGAGAGTAATTGGGTTATATGTAGGAGCCCTGGGAGCATGGCAAGTACTAGGCATGTGTTCTTTTGTTAACATTTATACTTGCTTTAGGAGAACAATAATATTCTCACATGAACTTCCCTGTACTCTTCCTTGAGAAAGCTGCATTTTTTTACCAGGCTAATGAAAACCTAAACATTCTGACACATTTTTAGTATCAGAGGTAATTTGTTGAGATCCAGGCAAAGATAAAATGTTTATACATTTCAGGCTAGTATCTGCAGTTTTGATATAAGGCACAACAAACCTTCTGCTTTAGGGCATAAATCAATTGGCTCAGTAAAAATGTCTCTTAATTAATTGAGAATATTTCCAGTGGCTTCAGATAGAGCTGTTTACGTTGTTTGAGGTCCCAACCTGGTAAAGACTTTCTCTTTTTCCTATTGGATTGGAGAGGAAATTTACTAGAAGATGATGTCCCTTCATTTGCAATTACCACTGCTGGTTATCTGGTGTTTGCCATTGATCAACACAGGATTTTGGGCTAAATCAGACACTGACTTTATTCAATAGTATATTCTTTCTAACTAAAAATGAAAATATTTTGTCTAAGGTCAACTAGAAGAATAAGGTAATGCTATTTCCTGCTTCATCTTTTAGCTTTGTTGATATAATATTGATTCCTCCTATGTTAAGAAGTAAAAATCAAGACATCATGATCATTTTTGGGTTGTGATTAATCTCTAGGATGATTTGGAAACATTAACCTTTTGCAAAAAATTCAAATATGGCTTTTCACAGTAGTTGGACAATATAACAGGAGTAACAAAAAGTAGTACTTACTGATCAAATGAGATCAAATAAGTCCATTAGTCTTCTCCATATTTTATCTAGATGGCCTCTGAGCTCCATAAATGGGGATGGACCACATTGGCAAGTCTCACATACCACACAAAGTTGCCAACTGTGATGTTCACAGAAACCCAAGGATTGATGTGGGGACACAGTGAGGTTACAGAAGAAATTAAAGCTCTTCAACATAGAGTCTTCCAGAATGTAGCGTTAGTGTCTGGGTTACCTCTGTTTCAAGATAATGTAAATTTTTCTGTGATTATAACATGTTAACAATCCAAGCACTGCAAATGTGTTTCCTGCCCAAGTAGGAACACTCTGCTTCTGTGTTCTGCATCAGATCAGAAGAGGCAGGACCCAGGCCACCAGCCCCAGGCAGATCATGTTTGTTATCAATTTCCAGAGTTCTGTTACACTAAAACTAAGCAGCTCAGGAAGACATTCTCCCTTCTCTTATGGGAGAGACTGTATGGGATCTGAACACCCTCCAAACCATGTGCTGTTCTGGACACAGATCTGAACATTCAAGCTCAGACCTACTTCTCCTTGTTGATCACTTTAACATTGACACAAATCACATACATGATGTATCTGCCTCCTTTTCTGCTTTTAAATTGGCTCCTGTGATCAGCAGAACAAAGATACAAGAGAAAATTCATGTGTTGCACTTGAATGTCCTTCGTGGTATATAAATTCTCCCCCAAATCATACTCTGCATGGGTATAAATATAAGCCAAACATAAATTGCAACTTGCAGCTTTGGGAGGATGAATTTTAAGAGAAGAAAAACATTACCTCTTTTTTACCTTGCTTGCTGAAAATGAAGGTTGTCATCTCAGTTTATGAGGCTTAGGACATATTGTTCGCAATATTGTCATTTATAGTCACAGATATTAACATAGAGGTAACAGTTATTTTTATTGGGAACTGAAAATACTGAACAACCTCAAAAAATCTTGCTTACACTAAGATAGTTGGGTAGATATTGCTGCATTAATTCCATACTTGTTAAGCTTTAAAACAGTTACCGTTTGGCTCCAGATCTATTTTGACAAGCTATCTGAATCCAAAATAAAATTATCCAGAGATATGGCAAAAAAAGAAAGGAAAAATGTTCCCTGTTTTTCCCCATTTTTTTGTGAAATTGATGGTCAAAACAATTATTTACACTGATTCAATTTTTAGACAGTGATTATTAAAAATATCAGTAATGCACTGTAATCCTGTTTTGAGGTTATCTTAGGGGTGCCAGCTGAAAGCACTGGCACAATTCCTTTTACCTGTGCTCATAATGAGCTTATACTGATGGTTTTCAAGAAGTGTTGTGATGATTCTTTGCTGAGAGTAACCATGCAGTTAAACACAAGAATGTGTGTACATTTTATGACTGGTTTGAGTAGGAAGATTTGCTAAAATGTCTACAGGTAACACTTAAAATTATTAGAGACTGTTGAAAATCAGGGGGAGTTTGTTGCAGAGATCTTATAAATATGCAGAGTCACTAACTAGCCCCCCAGAATATTGCAAGTTGACAGACAGACATAGATTCTCACTGAGTGGAAAGCAGTGCTTTTCCTGTAGTTTCTGAAGCAATAATTTGTTTGGAGACATTTCTCCCATGGCAGTCTATAACTACTTTGTTGCTACCTCCTCTTTCGTCTTTATGAAAAGTGAAGGATGAAATGGGATAAAAAAGACAGAAAGGCAGCACATACATGATGAAATACCTGTTCTGCAATTTGTTGTTGTTGTGGGAAGAAGCAATACAAGGGAAACACAAAACACAGCATGAACTTGCCTTCCAAGGTTTTTGTAGATACAGAGAATGCAAAGAGTGCTTTCATCTATTTATTATACAAGTGATAAAGCTTATTCCACTCTGCATTTGCTAGTCAGTTTCCCCACACAGACAACCCCTTTGTAGCTGCAGGATGAGTCTCCAGGTCTTGACCATCATGAGTGGATCTATGAAGACTGCAGTTTTGGTCAGGCTGCAGTAACAGGGTTTCTGGTAAACACTCACCCTGGAAAGTCTCTTTCGGGGTCTGTTTCATACTACTACATAGCAAAGACTATAGAACTTGCCAAAATATATGGCTTTTTTTGACCAAGGTTGGGCAGTGTCCTTAGGGCAAGCGATATCATCTTGACTAAAAATGGATGCCATGGCATTTGCCAACACATTATCTGAAATGTGTTCAGAAAGAAATATAAAGTAGTCTAAAGAAATCATTAAGTTAGTCCCAAAGCCCAGACTTCAGAGGCTGTGCACTAATGTCTGTATGCAAAAGCATATTGGAAGAAAGTAAAACAGGCAAATACAGAAACATTTGTAGTGTGGATGACACCACAGGTGTAGAAGCCTCAAAAATGTGGACAGATAACTAAGCCTATAAATGTGAATGCTCTCATTGGCTTGTTTTCTTGGCACATCTTCTAGAATTTACTTCTTTTAGTATTTGTTACTTATCACATTGCAAATAATTAATCAGTATCATGTATTTCTCCCCGTAGGAGGCCCTACTATATTAATATATATAAGTCAATAAAAAGTAATCTTCCTAGAATAGAGAAAAAAGTTTTTTGCAAATAGGAACAAAACTGTTTTTCACATTCCAAGTAGTCTGTTGTTCACTTTCAGATTGGCAGGCATGAAGTTGAAATCATGTCTAGATGGGTCAGGAAACAACTGCAGGAGTTTTGAAGTATTTTATCAGGTGGGAGGGGAGGAAGACCTAAAAAAAGGTAAAAGTATCTCACATAGAGGCTGTTAATTGTAGAATCATAAAATTATTTGAGTTGGAAGGGACTTTCAAGATCATCTCGTTCTAGCCACGCTGCATGGGCAGGGACACCTCCCACTAGATTAGGTTGCTCAAAGTCCCATCCAGCCTGCCCTTGAACACTTCCAGGGGGGGAGCATCCACAATCTCCCTGGCCAACCTGTTCCAGTGTCTCACCACTCTAACAGTAAAGAATTTCTTCCTAATGTCTAACCTAAACATACCCTCTTCCAGCTTGAAACCATTGACCCTTGTCCTGTCACTACACACCCTGATAAAAGTCCCTCCCCAGCTTTCCTGTAGCCCCTTCAGGACACAGTATTCCAGATGGAGTCTCATGAGAGCAGAATAGAGGGGCAGAATCACCTCCCTTAACCTGCTGGCCACACTTCTTTTGATGCAGCCAATGACATAGTTGGCTTTCTGGGCTGCAAGTGCAAATTGCAACAGTTGAATTTGGAATAAGTGTTAAATAAATATCAGGCTAATATATCATCCAGTAGTATCCCTGCAACATTGTTATATACTACATAGTAGCTGTAGAAAGAGTAGGTTTATAATGGGTTAAAAACACACTGTCAAGAAACTCAGGCTAAGAGAAGTGTTGCATTCAGCTTTTTCTTTAATCATGCCTTACAAGTAGAAGCAAGCTCTAGTTACCTTTGTACTGAAAAAAAAATAGGATCCAAAATAAAAGTAAAGGTTTGTCCTGCAAAAATAATTTCACAGCATTTCTTAACACAAAGATTTTTTGCAGTTTTACACCACTAACAGTGGAATCAGTCGCATTGGTCAGGACACTCGACACATGCAGTGGAGAAGACTCCAAGACTGACCCAGTGATTAATTTATGAGTTGATACTGGCATGATTTAGCTTGGATCATCCACATCTTCTATTCAGGTTTACTGGGGATGTCATGACAAGGCCCATTTGTCCATCGTGTTTAAGCATCCCTCCTGGCGAGTGGCACCAGAGTGGAAGTTGAGGATCAAGGAAATGCATTGCAAACTCTCCCCAGAGGAAAATATCTGCTCAAGGAAAGACCATATGTTTATTATTTCAGTTCCTCACTCTCTCTACAGGTCAAAGAAGCTTGCTAGGTGGTCACAGATACACCGATCTTGAATTCAGCCTCTTCTCCCATTGCAGCTCTGTTCCAATGTTCCCATAAAAAGCTTGTGCTTACCTTCCCTCTCATGTCATGCTTCTCCTAGAACAAGAACCCACCTGAGAGTAAAAGGGGTGTCACTACTTTATTCAGGTATTGGAGCTTTGTTATAATTTTAGGGATGTGCAGGTGTGATAAAAAAATGGTCCAGATTTGAGGGAAAATAATGGGCTCAATTCAGCAAACAAGTACATTCAACATCTGTAAAGCAGCTTACAGCACCATCACTGTGGATGAGGCCCTTCAGCAAAGCAGGCAATGGACACACACCACAGCAGGGCATCTGGATGGGGTCACCACTGGGTGTCTGAAGTGCTTGCATGCTTGTGTGCATCTATGTGTACTGGGACAGGGCTAAGTGAGTTATATGAAACACTACCAAGCAGTATAAGCAGCTAAAACAACATCTGCAAATCTTGTGTTAGATGAATTTTGCCTCCTTTATCTCAATATATGTATACAGCAATTAATTTTCTTGTTAGTTCTCCAACATGTTCATATTCTCTTTGACGTTTATTATCTTTTGTGTGTACAGAGAAAACTCATAAAGTGTGCATTTATAGATGCTGAATAGATGAGTGCATTTCCATGCTATGCATCTTTCCCTCCAGTGTTTGCAATTGCAATGAATTCATCACCAAAAAAAATAATAATCCTAAAGATGTAAAAATGCCTGAGATCACCATCTGAGAACACAGCTCCTCTTCTCTGACAGTCCTCCAATGATTATACCATATGCATAGATTATTGGAACAAATGAGTGGGATTATTTCATCTAATTCTGCTTGCTTTTGTTGGTTTTTCCAGAGCACTTGACAGTACTGAGGAAATCACCTTGTCACAAATGACTATAATTTCCATCTACATGGATACCAATGAAGAAAGATTTTTGCAGAATTTATTTTTCCAGCTATCTTTTCCTTCCACTCTTTGGAACCCAGTTTCAAAGTTTATCCCATTTCTGAGGATATCCTTGAAAAATCATCAGCACTGACAATCAGTCATTAGGCATGGCAGTCAATAGTTCCTGAACTGGCAAAAGTAGTGATGAAGCTGAGAGTGCTATGTGCCCAAAAATAATGTTGTCATCAGTGCAGACAGATTGAAAAGACAAGAGAAGCAGAAGTTTGCAGTATATCAGAATTGTCATCAAGCCAAAGTTTCTTTATGTCTTATAAAGAAGCACTTTGGTAAGCAGGCCTGAGAGGTGGGCTACAGTTAAAGTCTGCTAATGGAACAACAATTGATAGGATCCAGTAATGACTGCTCTGAGCTTAAATGGGAAAAGGACAGTTGCTAAACATTAACAGTTGGATTTGTCTCATCAAAAACTGATGGCTACATTTTCACTATTCTGCCAAATTAATAGTAGCTAACAGTGAGACTGTCTCATCCTAAAGCAGACACCACAGTAGGTCAGATGTGATGTTCTCTAAGAGAAACTGGTTGCTGCACGAACTGCATGGGTCCCCCTGGAGACAAGACAGGTGTGGAAGGGTACTGTGCCAGTAGTAAGAATAAAATGAGGCTTCTCAATTCAAGATTTGCATAAACAGGATTTTAAAGTTAAAATTTTGGACAAGCATTATAGCTACTAGAAAATCCTGGTCTGTGTCTTCCAGAGAAACCCAGCCAGTGTTATTAGACACTCTTTAACATCAAATGTTTTATATAGCCAGTTCCTTTTATAAACAACACAATGAGAACTTACTCTCTTGTACAGAAAAAAGCACAATACCCTTTGTGATTTCAGTCCAAAACAATTATTGAAAGATCAAAACAAATCTTTCCTGTGTTTGGCTTTTTCTAATAGAATAAAAAAAACATTTCTACTCCAGCTTTGTCAAACCTGGTCACATTCTCTGTACAACTCTCTTCAGGAAGAGATCCACATTAAAATGTGGCAGTATAACAACTAGTTTTCCCCAGTTGGTATCCACATACAGAAAACTGAAGCATGGCACAGGCCTGATGCTTTGGTGAAGGCTGGCAGACATGACCGAGGCAGAATTAGCAGCTAGGTAGGTATGTTTTAGTCTGTGAAATAGGAGAAATAATTATATACTAGCTTAGCAAAAATCTTGGAAGATTACAGTTCTGATTCAAGAGCAAAACCAGCAATCACAGCAATTACACCCTTCTTCTGGTGCAGAGAGGCCAATGGCCAGTGGTCATGGGGCACCACCCTTAAGCTTAGGAGTGGAATGGGCCTTCCAAGACTGTCTTCTGCATTACCCACTGTTTGTACATGGTAGTGGACAAAAGTTGGCTCTTAGGTACTGATACACTCTCCTGAGTGCAGGCAAAATTTAACCATGTTCTCTCAAGAAAGACAGTCCAGAGCTAGGTGCTCCTGCCCCAGGAAAGGGGCAGTAGCATGGACAAGTTGTATTATGAGGGGCTGTTTGCTCCTCTGGGGAGTGTGAGGATGTCACCAGGTACTTCTCAGAGGTACCCCCTCTTCAGGGACACCATCAAGCCACTGCCAACATCCCCTCCACTACAGCAGCAAAGAGGTCTCCTGCTCCCCTTCAAGATCTGGTTCATTGTTTCCACAGTGGCTTTGATTATGCTAATAACCACCACCTTCTACTTAAATATGTTATCAATCAAAATGAAACAACAGTCTATTTGTAAGCAAAAATAACTCAAAGATATGTATTTTGGTGTGTTCTGGTTTTGGTTGATTGGCTTTTAATTGCTATAGAACAAGAGAGTACCTTTACCCACATCTTTTCATGCAGTTATATCAGCATTGTTTTTGCATGCTCTGGATATCCCATCACTCTGTGGGAGAGACTGATGCTGTGGTTAGCCAAATGCATCAGCCCTTCTGACTCAAGTCCTATACAGACTCCTGAAGATCATTGCACAAGCATCTTCATGTAGGAAATGCTGTTTTAGCCAGCCTACTCAAATGGGGTCACACAGTGTTGAATTGTATCAGTTAATTCCTTCACACAAAACCTGGCTACTATGATCAAGTAGAGGCAATCTGAAAGGGAATTTCTTTAATCTCACTTACAAGGCCTTCTCTCTAGTTAAACAAGACGAGTAATTCCAGCTTTTCCTTAGTTATACATATCAAAGCTGTGATGTGAGGAAAGGTGAGGAAAAAGCAAATACCTCCAGCAAAGTTCAGATTTAAAGCAAAATGAGCTAGAAAATCAATAGACTATGTTCTTCACTGATGTGTTTTGATGGGGGACACACACATTCTTCTGAGTGCTGCACAGTTCTGGCCTATCTCACTGTACTTGCCAGTTCACTTTTCTTCAACTAAAACACTTCACATTTATTGTATATTGTGCCTTTCATCCACAGGTCTTAAGTTACTTAGCAAACACGAATTATACCTTTCAGCCTTCCATGAAGAATAACTATAGTCCAAAGTCACAAATTTGTCAATAGGAGAGAGAAATATTGTTTTGGTTCCCAGGAGCACACATTAGAAACTAGCTGAGATCATAATTTTGCATATTCATCATTTAGACCTTAAGCGGGTAGTAAGAAAAAGGATTCTTTAAAATGGCAAAGACTAATCAATGCTGTCACTAGAGAAGAGGAAAGCAATTTTTAAAAGAAAAAAGCTGACTTTTTCCATGTCAAAACAATACCTCCTGCACCCACTTCTCCAGACCCTTTACCACCACAGTAAGTTGCCAGTATTTCTCTCTCTGCTTTACATCGAATGCTACCAAAGAGCCCACTAGCTTGGGTGAGTCTTTCCAGGCTCTGCCAAACTTTGCGATTCTGATGGCAATGACAGGTCCCTGTGGCATGGGCCTCATGGCCGGATGTGGACTCTTGCATCTCTGCCTTCATAAACCTGATCTAGTTAAAGGTATCCCTGCTCACTGCAGGGGGTTGGACTAGAGAACCGTTAAAGGTCCCTTTGAGCCCAAAGCATTCTATGATTCTGTGAATTATCTAAGAATATATCCTCCAAATGCACTTAAAACACATTTAAGGTGGAACAGTTAATAACACAGCATGTTTGTGTTTTCACAACATGTTGCTAAGAGATGTCACAACCAGAGACTCTTATCTAAGCAGTCTCTCTGTTTACAAATAGAAGAGCAAAATGACTGAGGTATTTCTCCCAAGTACCCTAACAGGATACGATGAGAAACAACAATATCATTGTTTGCTTCCAGTACATTAATGTACCCAGTGTTGCTGTGTTACACAGTATTAAAGAGTTTATCTTTGCTGATACCATTTCAGTTCCAACAGCATGCACTTTGTGAAATTTCTGTCATGCAACTGTCATTTGCTCTCAGTTACGGAAACTTAAAGCCAATTGAATTTTGAATGTTTCTTTTTCAAATGCAGATCAATTCAAAAGAGATACATTGGTTTGCAACCTGAAACACAATGCCCTGACATCAGTACTCAGGCACTTTGCACTCCAAAGTTCTCTCTTTTGTGTCTGATGATGTTATGCCAAGTCATAGACCAAAGGCCAGATTTAAGATTTTAAAAAATAATAGTACACAAATTAATTTGGCAATTTTAACATATAAATCTACACTAACAATCTGCACTCCATAATGCAACAATAATCTTCTGATCTTTTGGACTAATTCCTGAAGGCAAAGGTTTTAGCTACAGATGAGACCAATAGAGAACACAGTTCAGAGGGATTAATGAAGTTATTGTTTTGTACAGATGTAAAATCTATGGAGAAAATCTTCATTACATGCCAAAATATCAATTAGTGATTTTCCTTTTCACTGCCTCCTCTTTTCCTTCCTTTCACTGTACATAATACTTTCCCATGTTCTCACCAGGTTTTTGTCCTAGCAGAGTAACAGAGAGGGTGGATCACCCTCTGCAAAGAAATATTCAAGCTGTATAGTGCGTGTACAACTTGTTAGCCAGCTGGTAGCATATAAACATCCAAGGTCATCTTCAGTCCATGCATTCATGACCTTGGAGCATTGTCTAAAGCCTTTTCACTGACCCCAGACACACTGGTTCCTGAACTAAAACCAGCGTAATATGTGTGTAGAAACCTCTGCCATCCACACTTTGACCACATTTGTTTCATCAAGGCACATGTCCTTCCAAGTTTCACTCAAAAATCTGCAACCCAAGTGAAGAAACAGTCAAATTAAGCATCCTTCATGCAGAGCTGATTAGGTAATTTTCACTTGGATCTTCACAAGGGAAGAATTAAGAGTTGTGTTTGCTGACTTTCTTACATTGTGTACTTTAGAAACAAAACTTCTAACAGACTGGTCATTTTATAGGAGAATAGATAATACTGCCAACAAGGCTGCTCTCTCTTGAGAAAAAAGGCACTGACTAAATCAGTCTTTCCTTACACCATGAAAGGACAGGGTTGACAGGGAACACATGAGATCTTTAACCTTCCCTCCTGGACAATCACTGAAGAAAAGCATCAGAGATCTCAGTTTATAATAAACAGCTCTTTCATGTTAGGCTGCATCTAACAATACAACACACACACAGCATCTGCTGCTGTTGCTGCACTGAAATGTCAGTATTGGTTAGAAGCCCAAATCCCTCTGTGGGATCTGACCATCTGGTATGGAGAACAGGACACAGTTGAATGCACAATGTTATCTATGGACAGGGAAGTAAATCAGTAACACCAGAATGAGGTGGTGCCTAAAACATTACATTCTTACAAAGGAAGAATGTGTTAACTTATTCTTTTATTTCATCACCTTGTAACTGTAGAGAGTTTCTTGCCCAGATCCACAAAAGAAGCCTGTGAAATCTTTCAACATTTGTACCCAAGTAATGTGGGGTTATCCATATGTCCAATTTTTTCAGTTTCCAGACTATTATCCAAATCACACATCATCTTCCAGAGCTACTATAAACCCATGAATCCAAGTGAGGCAAACAATAAACTAAGTAAATTTCAAGAAAAAAATGCAAATACTTCATTTAGGTATTTGCAGAAAGGAGGCAATGATTCAGCTATGTTTGCTGAATTGTTTAAAAGTGAATTTGGAACAGCCATCTGTAACAGACTGGTAGCTTTTTGCAGAGAAATAGGCTATATTAGAATAATGTTAGAATAACAGCAAGTAAAGTTGCTGTCTTGGAAGAGGAAATGTTGACATAGAGCACTTTCTTCATGTAAGGAAGATTTCTTTGACCACTTTTTCAAGTCTATCTCTGTACAGTGTTTCCAGCTCAGTGAAAGCCAAGATCACTGACCGGAAAAGTGCTAACCAGTGCAAGACAATGGAATATGGAAATGCATCCAAATTTTGTGATTATTATTAAGCTGAAAATGTAAAATATTATTAAGTTTAACCATCATTAATTTGCATAATGCAACACTAAGGCAAAATACACAGCTGATCCACGTGGAATAAACCAGCATTTTGCCACTCGTTTTTGTTTCTTTGGGTTTGAATTAATTCTGCTTTGTTCTTGGTTCATAGCCAAATTGAATACAGATTTTAACTGATTTTGTTTTGTTTTGGTTTTTTTATTATTTTAATTGGATAGTAGCTTGTTAGAGCTCATTGCTTAGCTGTATTGTTATATATAAAGCCCATCACGGACTCTGTGACAACAAATAGACTTTCTATGCACAGGGTGAAAACGTTTTATCAGCCCTCCATAAGCTTTCAACTAGAAAAGAGCATGCATTGACCTGCTTAAGACATGATGTGCACAGCTTTTGAAATGTTTTCCATTCTCTATTTCAGATTTCCCCTTCCGAGTCCTGTCTTTTCCCATAGGAAAAGAACAAGAAAAGCCCAGAGGTCCTTGTCAACAGGGAAGGGGCCCTGGCTCCTGCAACCCCTGCAGAACTCCAGCCTTTTGTCAGCCCAGGAAAACCCTTGTAGGTCATAAACACACATCCCATGTCCCTCTAGCACTACCAGAGAATACATTGGTGGAGTCTGTGATTTTTGGAGGTGATAAGGTGATAGCAGCAACATGAAGCATTGCTCACATTGAGTATGTTCTTTATTTGCACAGGCTGTCACAGAGGGAAAAGAGTCCTTGCTTGATCACTTGTGTGCTCACTTCATTATTTTTCTTTCTATTTTATTTCACATTCATTAATTTAACCAAGTTATTAAAGTAAGGCAATAGGCCAAGGAATTTAGTTTAAAATATAAAAGATGTGGAAAAATAACACAACAGTGCTGGGTGCACACTTTCTTCCCTAAATGGTTTAATCAAATTAAATAGCACACAGTAGAAGGAAAAGGCAAGTTTAACATGTCTGCATTATTCCATTGCACACTTTAGAGTATCCAAATTTAATTTAGTCATCTGAAGTCTGTCACCATGTGATAACTACATTTTGTTCAATTGTATTAGGTCATAAGCAGAAAGAAGTGGGGAGAAAAATGGCTTGTCATGGTTTAGAACCAGCTCAAGATCAAAGCAGATGATTAGTTATTGGCAGAAATCAGCAATCTATGTATTTAGAATCATCAGAGAAATCACAGCACTACACACTTGACACCCATTGTCAGCAAACACCTCTGCTCTGCTAATCTCTTCTCTAACTAGCAGTGACAGCAGAGAGGCATACTCAGTTGCTTGCACACCACCCTCTGGTGATGTACCCCCCCCCCCCCCCCCCCCCGGGGGGATCGGGCGGCTTTCC
>NW_009952880.1:4677826-4725227 GCF_000747805.2 Chaetura pelagica | reverse complement strand
CCCCCCTCGTATGTTGGCCCCCCCCCCCCCCCCATCCAGCTGGAGATCAGGGTGCTTCTGCTCTGTGTGTGCCCACACCAATCCCACACTCTGGCAGGAGAGACCCAGGAGGTCATGCATGTGAGTCCTTGTGTGCTACCCCATCCCATCACCACACTGATTAGGCATAGGCTCCTGGTAGCTTCTCAAAGGAGGATGTTGGGTAAGGCTGGGTCAGCACCATGACGCTGGTAGGACATCCCACAGCAGTGTCAAACCAGGTGTCAAAACAACTGCTGCTGCCATTTCCTCTCTGACATCTCTCCCCACATCACAAATGTTCATCCTTCTTTTGTTTCATGCTTCTTTTATTTATTTTTGAGCTGACTGCTTCTTTTTTAGGAAAAAAACCAACAACAACCAAAAACAAAAAAAAAATTGTTCACAAAACAAAAAGAAAAAAACAAAACAACCAACAAACCCAAAATACAACAAACCAGCTCTTTTTATTTTCCTGCTTAATATTTAATCTACCTGACAACTTCCTTCCTCTTGACTTACATATTTTTAACAGTTCTAGGGGACCCGTTCACCTGTCATATATAAAGGGTCTCTCAACTTACCAGCTGTTTTTTTCCAGGTCCTTTTGCCAAAAGAAAAATAAGGGCATATCTGCAAGAAGTCCTAACTTCACAGACTATACTGTGTTACATATACCCTTCCCAGTGCACTGCTAAAACTGAGAGTGCTGCTGTCCTCTGATGCAGTCAGAAAGCATTTTCTGTCGCTTGCTCTTCAAAACAAAGCGTAAACCAATGTCCAAAGAAAATTGCCATGAAATTTAATGCAGCAGATAGAGTTTTAGATGTATGTGAATGTTCAACAAGAATAACCACTGGAACTATTTAAATACTGATGGTCCATCATCCATCTATTCAGATCAAGACAAGCTATTCTTAGAAGATACACCATAGGTCAAACAGCAGTTATTACACAGGAAACTGATTTTTCTTGGCCTTTGTTAGAGAAATCAGATTAAAGAGGAGTAAGTATAATTACCATATGCTTAAATTTTCCAAATATACACTGCTTCCACATAGTATTTACGTAAAAACCTGTTAAGAATTAAATTATTTGTGCGATTTTTCTGGAAGTCTCTGCTGCACAGGTGTAGAGGACTGCATGAGTGCTGAGCTGATGACCTCTGCATGCCATGTAAACCCAAAAGACCTCACCGAAGCCAGACTACACAGCCCCAGGCCAGCAAGTCTTTTTTATGCAGATTTGTCGTGTTCATTGTATATGTGCACATGTGCTGTAGGATGCATATTTCTGCCTAGGAAATCCCAGTCAAAGTTCTAGGAAATAATATCATAAGATCTATTCCCACCTTAAAGTAACTGACATTTTTTAATCTACCCCTTACAGATAAACTTTTCTGAGACTGCAAAAAAAGCTGCTAGCCATAGGCAAGGGAATACAAAGAGAAATTTCATTAACTGAGTAGAAATTGAAGGACAGCATGATGTCATTTATATAGGCATGAACCAGATAAGTGAGATAACATTAATAAGTTAAAAAATAAATAAATTCAAACAAATCGCCTTGTTTTCCAGTCCCTTGCTCAGCTGACCACATTTCTCTTTATCTGCTTATTGATGTGTCTTTAATCTGGCATCATTTCCTCCAGGTTGGCCCTGATCAGGAGAGTGTAGAGCTCTGAAAAATAAGTGAGGGCACTCATGCAGCTCTGTTTCTCCAGACTAAGTAGACATAGCTGTCTGACTGGGGCTTTTTTGTTTGCTTTTTGTGGTTTTCTTTTGTATTTTCAAGTTCTTCATTCCAGCTGTGCCTAAAAGTGGAGGGGACAGTTTAGTCCCATTTAAGCCAAGATCATGTGTGGTATCCGCTCCTAGTTTCTCTTCTCAAAATGGGAAGATGGCCAAGGGACATCCAATCAGGAGGAAAATGATCTTCAGGGAGGCTCAAGCGAGGATCCATCAAAGCAAAGAGCCAACACAGCTGGAAAAAATAGGAGAGAACAAGACCTCACTGAAAGCCAGATGTTCAATGCACATCTTCCTTCCTCTTTTTTTAATTATATTTTTTAAATAACAACAGAAAATATGCTACTTTTTTTTTTTTTTTTTTTTCTTAAAATAGAGGCAGGAAAGGAGATTGCTTACGAGTTTAAGTGAATGTGTTTTATTGTTCAAATTACTTTGAAATAAGTCGAGATATAAAATGTTATCGATTGGAGAAGAAACATATGCTTCTTGGCTCAGCCAGCACTCAATGCAGTCAGCATTAGATTTGTTTTCTCTTTGTGTACTTTCACAAGATGCCTGTTGATTTTGGATTAGTTGCACTGTAGAGTTAAATTTATATGAAGGGATTTAGCAGACAAAAGAGAGACCCTTTAGAAAAAAAGTGTTTTCATGCAGATTTTGATGGAAGAAGAGATATAAAATGATGGGGAAGGGTGTAGCTAAAGAATAAGAAGACTATAGGGAATGTTTCCCTTCACCACTTAAGAGCTTGGTAAATCAATCACTGAACTAATGTACAGGGGATTATGACTGAAGCAATGCCAAAAAGAAGGGAGGATCAAATGTCAAAAAAGCCAGGGTTGCACTGGAGAAGTCAGTCTGGGGGTAGACTGGTAAAAGAACTTGGAAGTAGAGATGCCTTGTTCAGGCCAGATGTCTCTGTGTCTCCCTACAGGTGTGACTAATATTTCCCCTGATACACAACAAACTTGAGGAGAAGGAGCACTCAACAGGGATTCAAGAGTTCAGCTCTTGGCTCTGTTATTGACCTTTTCTGTGTGTACAGCAAGTCCTAATCCTCCCTCTTACGTCAGTCTCGGCTGAGAGCTCTCCTAGAAAGAGAGAGTGTCCTGTTGTCTTTGCAGCTATTGTACTGGCTAGGCATGTTTTCAGAAGCATGGCAAAAGTGAAAATTTTCCCTAACAGTTCTATTCAGAAACTACTGATAAATTGTACAGTTTTTTAAAGAAGGAGAGGCACATGATGGCGAATGGAGCCATTGTAAAAAGAGGTGTAATGTCACTGTATATTAGGGATGACAAAATAATTATTAGATTAGACAGAAGACAGAACCCAGAGAAAACAGTCAAAACATGGAACAAGATCTGTATATGGGGAAAACTCCTAATTAGCAATTTTTCTGATGATCATGCTATGGAGCCCAAGGCCAAATTGAGACCTTAGTAGAGTCCTGAATTATCGTGGAAAATTCTAAACCTCTCTGGCACAACCTGACAACAAATGCTATTGATTGTGACTTATCCTTGGTGTTCAATTTCATGGGGAGATTAAAAACAAAAAGAAAGAAAAATGTGCTTAAGTATTTTTTGATAATCCATTTTTGATACAAAACTGGACATACTTCATCTACATGGAGATCAGCAAGGTGTTTGTTATGGGAACTTACTAGTGACAACAATAACGGAGATTGCAGAGGAAAGTGCTGGGGGGAAGCAAGAAACAGTTTTGAAAGCTATAAAAAGTAATCTGAAAAATGCACATATAGAGTTCAGTCACCTTAGGGCTAGTTTGCTTAATCACAGAATAAAATAATATTTTCACAAATGAAAAAAAATAAGATTTTTTTTAATGAAGTCTGAAGTTGATATTTCCAAGGTTTGTATCAACACAGGCCAAACATCACACCAAAAGCTGGTTGTCAATAAGAATTACAGATAAGGAATCAAATAAAATCAATTAGCACGAAATGCATCATTTGGAAAGATGCAGATGAAAATGAGGAACTATGTAGAGTTTTTTATCACTGGATGAAAATGAGATGGTGAGACACTGCTCTGGAAAGTCATTGCAAGCCTAGGATGAGTGAAGGAGCTAATTCAGGCACACGTTGGAAAGTATTAATGACAGTGGGTATGTTGCTGATGACATCTCACCTTGGAGACTAGAGATAACTATCAAGCTCCTATTTTAAGAAAAATGTATTGAAAATCAAAAGAAGAAGCAGAAATGTAAGTGACAGAGGGAACACACAGCTTGCATGGCAAGCAGCAGAGAAAGAGCTGAGCTAGATTGCTGTTGCAAATGAAAGGCCCAATGAACCTTGGGCTAAAAGCTTTTCCTCTCTAAAGTGAAAAGATCCACTTTTTTTAAACACAGTTTCTGCCTAAGAACAAGGACATACAACCTAGCAGAGAGAAAATTTTGTTTAGAAATCAGAGGACTTAGTCTTCTGGAAGTTAGACGGTGGTTTCCAACAGTTAGGAAAGGGAATTTTCAGCAAGCTAGTAAAGGGATTGCAGTAACAATAAAAAATGAAAATTTATTATATATATCTGCTTTCAAGGTAGGATTGTTGCATTTATCAAACAAAATTGAGGATGGCAGGGACTAGAGAAGGGAACCCAAGGAATCCCACCCCATGTTATTTTCCAGCTTCCTGCCACAGCTCCTTTTGTCCTCCAGGAAATGTTCCACTATCATCTTATCTTCAAAGCCATCCAACTCTTAAATTATAATTGGAGTCCTTTCAAGTTTTTTATAGCCCTTTCCTCAAGCTATACAATTACTGTTCCGAGTTGTACACCTTGAGATCTTCATAGTCCTCCTACTTTGGCTGAACATTTTCAACCCAAGCCTCTCTACCTTTTAACCCCCTCACCAAAGAAAAGGAGCTCTCAGCTCTTCCCCTGAGGCCTGTATCTTGGCTAAGATCTTTTTTTTCGACTCAGCTACTCTCAGACTAAGCTCAGATTTTTCCTGAAGAATCACTTGTTCACTCAACACCCTTAATCTGTCCCAGGTGAGCTAGCTCCTCCAAAAAGCTGTTTTGGATCAACAGGGGAGAGGGAAGCCTTTTGAAAGGTCTCTGGTCCTGGGCCACTAAAGGAGCAAAAGGCTTTTTCTACTTCTAGAAATACCTTTTCTCCTGGAAATAATTTCTTCTTTTCCAATACTGAAGTTTAATCTCAAAGGACTCTCCCAAAATTAGCAGTTTGGGTGCATTTAGAAGAGTGTGTCCAGCAGATCAAGGGAGGTTCTACTCCCCCTCTACTCTGCCCTAGTGAGACCCCACCTGGAGTATTGTGTCCAGTTCTGGGCTCTGCAGTTCAAGAGGGACAAGGATTTGCTTTAAGAGAGTCCAATAGAGGCTACAAGGATGATTAAGGGACTGAAACACCTGCCTTATGAGGAAAGGCTGAGAGACCTGGGGTTGTTTAGTCTAGAGAAGAGAAGACTGAGACGGGCCACTCTCTTTTTAGTCATGCCCTGTGATAGGACAAGGAGCAATGGATGCAAGCTAGAGCACAGGAATTTCCACCTCAACATGAGGAAGAACTTCTTTACTGTGAGGCTGACAGAGGCTGACTGAAATAGGCTGCTCAGAGAGGTTCTGGAGTCTCCTTCTCTGGAGACTTTCAAGACCCATCTGGATTAATTTCTGAGTGACCTGCCCTAAGTGGTCTTGCTCTGGCGGGAGGGTTGGACTCGATGGTCTCAAGAGGTCCCTTCCAGTGCCTACCATTCTGTGATTCTGTGATTCTGTGATTCTGTGATTCTGTGATTCTGTTTGGGGCCTTCATATGTCCTTCCACAACATGTGGAATAAGAATCATTGGTGTTGAAGACCTCCACTAACTTCAGAGGATGGTTGAGTATAATGCTCACTAAAAAATAGACCTTTCTTGGTTCAGCCCCAGAAAGCAGAAATTACAGGTATGTTTGATACATAATAACTTGAATCACAAAAAAATATTTTATCTTTTTTCTCCCTGTTGACCTTTTTGGCAAACTTTAAGTGGCAGTGCTACCAGAAAAAAGTGTTATATATATAAAAAGGTGATATTTTGAGTTGGGGTCGTAGTTACTTCAATTAATGTCAGTTATTTATAATAAACTGAGTTCTATTTTCTAGGGTAACACATAACAAAAACAGTAAGTTTAGAGAGCGTTTTTTATACATACAGTAAATTGTGTTTTGAGATTATTCTGATCTAGGTGACCTCCCTTGCCCCCTGAAATATTTTGTATTTTAGGCGTTTTAAGATCTCAGGCAAAAGAAAAAGAAAAAAAGAGGTTCTGGTTGAAAAAGTCCCAGATCAACAGTAAGAGCAGTGGATCCTCTCCTGCCTCAAGGAATAAACAGACTCTCCAAGAACTGGCTGCAGCTCTAACAGGGATGGAGAGTTTGCATAGGTCATGGCCACTTGTTTTCTGTACTACTTGCACAACCTTGTAGATATCTGTCAGAATTTTTCAGCATCTTCCTGCATCATCCAGCCCTTTAGTCAGATATTTTATTAAATTAGGAAAATCAATTTATGAAGACTGTTTTTGGTCTCAGAATCAATGTTTCTGACCAATTGCTCCTAACCTTGTTCCTTGAAAGCTTCTCAATCCTCTTAGTGTTCCTGCCTTTTCAGTACACTTCTGTCACCAGAGTTGTGCTTTCATGTAGCACTGTTACTTTTCTGTGCTGTTTTTAAGCTGTGTGTTTTAATCACAAGCAGCTGCCTCACTCAGTGAAAAGCTAATTATCCCCTAGAGCAAGAAAGAGGAGAAGAAAAGAAAGAACAAGACAATAGCATCAGCTCTATGCCAGTAGGTAGGGCATGACACAGGGACCCTTTGCTTTATCCTAGGTAGGCTGGGATTTTGGGAAAGCCACCTCATTTCTCTGGAGTTCAGTGTTCCTAGGCATAATGATACCCATAATGACACAGTCTATGATTTCCATGGCCTTTTGGAGAAAAAGAAGTGTTGTATGAGAGCTTCTTACATACAGTTATAAAACCAGGAAAAATGTTAATATTCTACTGGTACTACCAAGGTAAAATAAACCATCCTTATAGTACTCTGTAAAAACATGAGACACATAAAGGACTTCATTTCGAGCTTAGGTAGCAGGTGTAAGGTCTAGACTTGCTGTTTAAAGGAGAAAATAGATCTTCCCCTCATGGGGATGGAAACAGGATGAGGAAGGGATCAGTGGACCTTTAGTAAATGTGCCAGCTTTACTAGAGACAAGTAAATAATGGAGGTTAAAGAGAGATCTGTCCCACCCAGCATTACTGTTTTTAGAGCATCTGTGCTTTCTCTTTGCTGGAAGACTAAGATAAATTTAAAGAAAAGATAGATTAAAAAGAAAGGTAAATATAAAGCAGTGAATGGTTTTTCCAAAAGTCTGCAGGACCAGATGGTGATAAGCAGAGGTAGATGTGTTTTCAAGGATGCTGTGCATATTTTCAAGAAAACATGGCACATACTATATATCACATCATAATATACCTATTTAGATATGACTCTGAAGTTCTTGTTTCAAATTAGAATGCCATTACTTTTATTAGAAAAGACAGAGAGTGAAACAATTCTGTGCATTCAGTGAGGACACCTGGCTTACTTGTGTGTTATCACTTTAAACAACCAGGGCATTCCTATCACCTCCAACTACCTTGGTTTAATTCTGAAATCTCAGACTGGTTTTTCCAGAGTGTGTCACCTCAGTCATTAGGGCATTACTTCTATAATTTGTTTTCCTTTTTTCATTTTTACTTCATTAGAAAAACCCCACCAACACCCCACCAAGTAATCAATTTTTAACACCATGGAATCATAGAATGGCTTGAATTGGAAGGGACCTTGAAAATCATCTAGTTCCAACTCCCCTGCTGTGAGCAAGGACATCTCCCATTAGACCAGGTTGCTGATACATACTCACAAATCTGGATGCTCAACTGGGCAAACTTGGTACGATTTCTGAGGTGAGTGACAGTCTCCCACATTAACTGGGCTAGTACTGAATCATTTTTTAAATAATACAATATATTCATACACTAGTGTCACGATAATCAGGTCAGTTAGCACTACACATCACTACACAGTGATCACAAGATGGCTCCAAATAGATCTCAAGTGGTGTAGACAAAAAATTCAGTGGTGTAATTAAAATGACAAAACATTTTAGTGTAGACAAGATGAATGTTTTCATCCTTCCAAGGCTACTTTTAGTGCCATGTAACATGTGGGTAATGCAGTATTTCCAGAGTGCAAATTCCTAACTCACTGAATGGAGCACATCCCATTGGTTGGCTCACTCATCCTGCTGTACAATTCTCCTTTCCAGCACTGAAAGCTGCCAGTTAACATAAATATTTGGCTCTTTCAGTGTGATCATACAAATGTCATCTGAATCATCACTCTTGAATGCCTGGAATCTCTGTCAAGCAGAGCTGCTGGTGGTTCCCTTAGGAACCTCTCCTGGGATGGGTAAGTGACCACAAATGATGAAAGAGGGGGCAAAACCAGCTTTTTCTTTTAATATTTGTGCTTCCTGGTGTGTGTTTGAAGATATGCCAGTGTCTTGTAAACAGAGCCCGCTCTGCCCTGCTAAAGATCTGCTCAGGCAGACAACAAGCTTGATACTTGATCAGTTTCTTCCGTAATCTAAGATCAGATGCCTAAACATCCTGTACAAGATCTGAGGTGTTTTGTTGACCATAGTGGGGCTGAGGCACAGATAAACAGTGAGGAATAATCCACAAAGTCCTGCCTGGCAGCTAGGACCTTAAACTTTCCTTGGAAAGCTCTCTGGTGCTTAAAGTTACACAGTGGCACATTCCCAGAGTTGCCATTGTCTTGGTGAATAGCTTCTGTCCAAGAACATTTGGGCTACACAAACTCCTGAGACTCCCAGGTCTCTGCTTTTTTTCAGCCCCTACGTCCTGACCACCAAGGAGCTCATCTTTGCATCCAAGAGGTGTCAGGAAGTCCTACCTGATACCTGATCCTGCCACATCAATTTTTTAATTTATTTTTTTTTTTCTCATGAGACAACAGCAGTTCTTTCAGCATAAGAATGTAAAAGGTAACAGTAATTTCTGGCTGCAGGTGTTCAGACTTTTCTGCCAGCAGCAGCTCATGTGGCAGGGTCAACAAATTTACAGTGTTAGTCATCGTAGCTGGTTTTTGCCCTCTGGAACCCTGGAGGAACCAAGGTCTTCCAGGAATTACGCCTCACCTGAAATGGTTTTTAATTTAAACATACAGATGTAGAGAAAAATGTGTGAAGACACACGGGGCAAAAGAGAGCAACACTTTCAAAAGCTGGAGAAACACCACTCCAGAGAATTTCCACTGGTAGTGTGGGATTATAAATTCCAGCACCAAAGGGACATCAGCAGTACTGAGGTTATTATGCCCAAATCTCTTTATGGATATGGATTTATCTGCCTAAAATTTGTCAGAAACAATAAAGCAGGACATTCCTCTGTAAAAGGGAGAGAAGTCTGAGATTTCAACCTTCCCTATGCAAAGGACCCTCTAGTCCTCACAAAAAGGGCAACTCTTTCAGGTAATCTGGTATTCATGACCAAAATGTTTCATCATTCAGAGAAGAAAACCATAAGTGGGTCGTAATTAAGTAAAACTAATCATTTGCCTACATCAGATCAATTCTGATGTACCATTTATAATTTTAAACTACAATTATAATTTTATAAGGGAATGTCAAGTATGTTTAAATTACCACATGGGACTATCACTTTCACAGAGGACATATTTTAATAATTGTTTTATTATTTAATAATAAAACATGACTATAATAAAAGATTTACATAATAATATATATAGAGAGAGTACTTTACAAATAGTAATTTAAATTCCATAATTTTCCCTCAACATTCATTGTATCATAAGTATGGTGAACTTTTGAATAAAATTACTAACAAGGGAAGAAAGTCATGCTGAGGGGTATTTTTGGCTAATATTTGAACAGAGACATTGGGATATGTTCATCCTGATTTCCTAGGTAGAGTTTTAGTGGGTCATAATAATGAGGTTTATTACTGCAGGTTTCATTTGTACACAGGGGATCTCAGAGACCCCGACTACAGCTGAGATCCTAATTGAACCACATGCCCAAGCCAAGCTTCAGAAACCTCCAAGTGTAAAAAAGATAATTTCCTCTGCCCTTTCTATTCCTTTCCCACACAACCTGCTCAGCCTTCTCATCCTCCAGGCTCATTTGCTCCTCTACGACTTCAAGTCCCTTCCTGCCTTTGCTTTCAAATTTAAAAAGTGCAGGTATTATTTTCACCTACTGCTTACACTGGATATCACTACCCTTTTCCCCATCCCTTGTCCCTATAAGATTTTATACTTTTTAGGTTTGGCCTCTACATTTCCTCCTCGGAAATTTTCTGTACCAACAGGAGAGCTGGTGCAGAAATGACCTGAGGTTGCTGATGCTGGTGTTCAACTATATAGCTCAGTGATGTCTATTTCTGTCTGCATGAAATCACATTGGAAAAGTCCCTTAACAGTAAAAAAGTCTTCCTAGATATTTCACTAGCCCATTACATGATTACTAGAAGAAATTGTATGAACTCTGTTACTCTTACTTAAGGCTAAACTAGAAAACATTAATTGAGCATCTCTTCTCTCTCAAATCTGGAGAGGTAGGATTGACAGGTATCTTTTAGATTTGTTGATAGATATTTTTCCTGTATTTGGAGTCTGATTGTAGGTTATTTTGAATATTACTTTTTTTTTCCTGGAATCCTGTGTGATTGGGCAGTCTTGACATAAAATAAAGCGGTGAACTACACCGTGCTATGAAACATGCCAGTGATAATTGCTTTCCACTTCAGTCTTCCCAAACCAAATTTCCCCTTTTAAATGGTTTCCTGAAAAAAAACACAAACCAAACAACAGACACACACACAAAACAACCCAACAATAAAGTGTCATTTGGAAAAGAGATGCAAACAACAGTGGTCACTAGAGTTTCTTTTCTAGCCCAAACAATTTCCCCGGAGGCAATTCCACAAAGGAGTCAACAGGCATAAATCATGAGTGTGCAATCACAGAACCACAACACTCTGTATAGCAGCTTCGAGAGCATTAATCTCTCTATGTGAGTCAGAACTAAACAGTCCTGGAGGAGCACCAAGAACACAACCTTTAATCATGACCTAAGATCACTTTTCCTCTTTTTCCTCGATTTTTCTTCTTTCAGTGAAAAATGCTGCAGGAACTCTACCCTTCAGCAGAATTTTGGGAAAAGTTGCTGATAACTTTTCTTGCTCCTCTTGTTTATGCTTCCACTGTTAAAGGGAATAAGTAAAACCATTTCAGACCGATATTACAAATTTAGACATAATTCTTCATTCAAAACACAAAAAATAGTTTTCTCCATTAGGTAGAGCGTACTTATTAGCTATTAATGCATACCTAGGAAGAAGAAAACATAAAAAGAAATAATATTGGTCACGTTGTCCAAAAACACATTAAAAAAAATAATCATGTAGTATTTGCCAGTTTCCAAATAATTGTTTTCTTCTTTTTGTAAAACATTCTGTTCTTACTGCTGGTTTTCTAGGGTTCCATGCTTAACGTACACTGTTAGGAATCAGGCAAGCTTACTATGTTACCATAGTGTTTCCCCACATGGACAGATAGATGATCTTGAAAGGCATCAGAAGAGTATTGTGTATGGACAGTGTCCTGGTTTGAGCCAGGATTAAGCCAATTTTCCTTTTACTGATTTTTTTAATTTTTTTTTTTCCCCCAGCAAGCTTTCTTTTGACAAGTCACAGTGTGTTCTAACTAAGACTGATAATAGTGGAATGTTTTTCTAACTGCTGAGTCTCCACGGTCACACATTTACTCTGCTGGCTCAGATACTACAGGGAGATCTATGACCTCCCGTAGGAGGCTGAGTTAGACAGACAGCAAAATTGGCCAGAGATATTCCATTCCATACATCTACGTAAGCTCAGAGGAAAGGCAGAGATCACAGAAGACAACTTCCTTCCTGCTTCTTCTTCCCTTCTCTTCCATCCATGCCCAGTGTCCGGGGAGGACTCCGATCATCCATCACCATCGACCCCCAGGCTCAAGATCTCCTGACCCTCATCACTCTGTGCTTTCTCCAGCAGCTCCAGGTTTTTTTGGGACTGTTCACAGCTCAGGAGATGCTGTGGGAGTTGCTGGGTGTGGGGGGAAGTGAGAGGCATTCATATATATATATATATATATTTGCATATAATTGTATATATTTTCTTATATCATTTGTGTTTAATTAAAGCTGTGTAGTTTAGTTTTCAATCCAGCCTAGTCTCTCCCTTCTACCTGGGTGGGGGGGGAAGGGGATCGAGAGCATTGTTGTCGAACCTGAGTCAAATGGTGACAGAGAGCAATGATCTAACTCTTTGTGAATTCAACCATGAACAAAATTATTATCAAAGGAAAACAGACTCATAAACGTGATGTAAGAGATGAGGAAGAATCAGAGAGGCAGAGTGTATAGATAAATGAAATCTATTAGACCAACCATTACGGATGCTGAAAATGTGAGGTTTTGATGCACTGACTCTTAGGTCTGAAGGGAAGAAGTAATCTTCCAATGAGAAAGCAATTTTTCTGAGACTTATTAAACCTATATTAGTCAGTCTGACCTTACAAGAGATGGGGTACTTGGTATCTGTGGAGGAGAAGGAAACATCAGCCAACAGACATAGAAGGTGATTTTCTCTAAAGGAAGAGATATACAACCAGGGCTGTCTCTGCAACAGAGAGACTTACAATTTTATAAAGTCAGGAAAAACATTATGCAATACAGTCTGTACCTTGCTAAGTCCACAATTTTTAGTATTTTTGGTGAAGTTATGTAATCTAATTTGGAGATTTATCTTTCAGCCTTTTTTCTAGGATCTCCTGTGAGTATAAGGATTCAGATATCAGGGACAGGATAGATGTTTTTAAGAAACATTTCCTGGATTTTATATGGGCATTTATAGTCTTTGTTGGTTGTCTAGGTGACATAATTCTGGGACACTGTGGTTGCTCAGTTCTAGCCACATGGTTTCATGATGCCATTGGATGGCCAGGACAAAATGGAATGAATTCAAAGAAATGCAAATAGAGTATGCACAGATCCTGGTAGTTTTCTTATCTTGGTTGTTCATTGTGATGGCTGTAGAGGTGTCTAGGGAATGTAGACGTTGTTGTCTAGATCTATTCTGTGTAGACATTTAATATACAGATGTTTGTTTCTGATGCCCAGTCTACCTGATTCCATGGCCCTACTCATTGTGTTCCCCTACTACAGACCTCATAATACTATTATGCATCTTCAGGAAGCTTATCTTAGCTACACTGTTAGTAGGGTACTCTTTTATTTTGTTTTTACATTACCTGTTAAAAAAATGAACTTTTACCATGTACTGTAATACAATATGTCTGTACCACAGTTACAGGACAAATAAATAACTATAACATACAGTAAATAGCATAGATATATGCACTTGCAAACACACACTTTCCAGTTTCGGGACTGTCTCCATCCTTGTTATCACTGTTCATTCCAAAGGTTGAATTCTTTGCAATAGAGATAATCAGTGATACTGTGAATGGCTACGGTAGAACTGCTGCAGTGCACTTCCCTGCTTGATACTGTGTAGTTGCCCTGCTCACCTTTGGTGGGTTTGGAGCCATGTTACTAAGATTCATTTGGCTCAGGTAATTCAGACCCTTATTGCTGAGCTGTTGTGTTAAAAAGCCATAGAGAAAGAAGTCATTTATGGAGCAGCATGTAGAAGAAGAAGAGTTGTGGATGCTTTGAGGAGGTTGTGCCATCAAAAGTAGTAGTTGAAGAAACATGATAGAGAGAAACATGACACAGGTAGAGCTAAAAGCCAATTACATCAAAATGATCATTGACTCAAGCTGGTCTTCTTGACATGAATGCTGATCTAAAACAAGAAGCAGTAAAGTTCTGCAATCTGTCATATTTCTATCACAAAAAGTATGTAGATGTGGTGTTTAGGGACATAGTTTAGTGGTGGACCTGGCAGTGTTAGGTTAATGGTTGGATTTGATGATCTTAAAGGTCTTTTCCAACCAAAATGATTGTATTATTTTATTAAAGCATGATTAGCAAGTTATGCCTTTGTATGCAATCTACAGTTTGATCTGCCTGAAAAAAATATTATCTTGGGATTTTACCATTGCCCCAACTAACAGACAGGTTAAGCCTACGAACTGACAAAGTGAGTTATGTTGTAGCCAAGGGATTAATTCTGGGCCAAAGGGACATTGCATTTCCAGTGTTGGAGGAAGGAAACACAGTGCTTCTCTGACTGGATTTGAAACCAAAAAATTATAACTAAGGGACAATGGAAGAAATTCTGAATCTGAAGATATCCCCAAGTGAGAAGCTTAAAAGAAATAATGGGATTCAAGCTGCCTCTAATTTCCAAGAAAGTAAAGCTGAGGAGTTAGTCAAGCAGCAGGTTCTCAGCTTCTAAGCAAAGGAAGTATCATAACAGCTTTTTAGCTGGATGCCACTGAAAGAAACTTAAATCTAAGTGCTAGGTTGTGTAGGGTACATTATTTTATCTTAATTTGCTTTCATTCTTCCCAAGACTTTTGCAACAATGTTGTCTCTCTTTGAATGCGTAAATACACTCCCTATTATATTTTACTGCAAGTGGCTCTGGATCAACGGTGCTTTTATATTAGTAGGGAAGTTGGGATAATGGAAATGCCTCAGAACTGTCAGGAGAAAATCCCTGTAGGCAGTAAGGTGAGGGGCAAAACATATTAAGCAGAAACAGCAAGATAGGACTGATAAAATCTAAGGGTGAATTGGGAATTCTGGAATTAAATAGGCAAATTAAATGTATCTCATTCTAGCAGAAAACAGGTGAAATGAACTAATAATACTGGCAATGTTAAATTCGATTTGAAAATTAATTAAAACTATTTATTATAATGATAATAATTATAGAGGTAAAATATTTTGAATGCTTGCACACCTCTGCTTTGGTTCTTTTGCTTGTGAGTGACATTCTCTTTTTTTTTTCTGCCCACCCTTCTTTTCACACTTGTGTATTTCTGTCACTTGTGACTGAAAGGTCTGTGGGAGAGAGGCCATCTGCTCAATTCTGACTGAAAAGCCTGGGCTATGTTAGAGTAAAATGAATGACCTCACAGAATTTAGTAAAAAAGATTGTTCCCTCTGTAGAAATAACATTAAATAAGGTATTTTAATCACAAAAGAGAAGGAATAATTTTATCCTGATTCCTTAAGCGTCAAGACAATAATTGATATTTCTTTCAATAAAGCAAGAATTTCGCTTCATTAACTTGAGAAGAAACTAGTTCTGCACCTTAGGGTGCATCCTTTTCATAAAAGAATAAAAGTGGGAATCTGAGAAATAAGAGCATAGATTTCCTGTGTTTGTGTTTTCTGTCTAGAAGAAGGAAAGGCTGGACAGGGTTGCAGTGGTCCCCTTACCATGTCCTCATTGGAGCAAGGGGTCAGGTTTGCTGACCCGTTCCATTTTGCAGCCTTGTATCTGCCATGTCTGCAGGCTCCCAAATGATAGTGAACTGGCCAGGAAGTTTTGAAAGGGAGAGAGTAGAAATAGGATACTTTGGCCAACATGACTGTGACATTTCTGCAATCATGTTTTAAATTACATTTTTATGTGCATGAAAAGACATAACGGAATTACTGTTCCATTACATCAGCTGGGTAACTTTTTCAACCCAATTTTATTACTTCAAGATAAATAAAAAGTTGCTCCAAATTTTTTTTAAAAAAATAGCACTTTATTAAAAAAAAAACCAAACAGACAAAACCATAAAAAATCCATAAACAAAAAGCAAACACCAAACAAGAATGTTCTCCAAATCCTAGACAACTGGAGAACAATAAAGACCAAAACATTTATAGTAACATTAGTTCCTCCACCAGCTCACTCTCTGGTACAATAACAGTCACCAGTGCATTAGAGGCTGGTTGCAGAATAGTGGATCTCCAGTTTGCTGTGCAAGTTCCATTTGGCATGATAGGCAATTGTAAGCCATCAACAAACCCCAAAAAATCAGGTTACTTCCTCCTGATGACTAACTCTATGACAAAGTTTTTACCCTTGTTTTCAGTGCTTGACCAGTTTCCAGACCTCTAGAGCAAACGGACACCAGCAGCAAGTTTCCAAGTTCACCTGAAATGTCACTGTGGAAGGGATCCCAATAGACCATCTAGTCCATTCCCCTCCATAACAACTGCAGCAGTTATCTCTTTGGCTTTCCTGGCATGACTGTCTAAGCATACTTACGAGCACTTCACAACAGAAAATCCACTGTCTCTTTAGGGAAGTTATCTCAGTGTTTTATTATCTTTATCTCAGAACTGAATTTTCTTTTCTTTGCATACTTGAAGATGTTTGGATACTCCCCCACAATCTTTTCTACTTCATGCTAAACAATATGGGGTTTTTTTTCCATCTCCCTCATAAATAATGTTCTTCAGACCTTTAATGACTCTGAACTACTCAAACCATTGAAGTGAGAAGCTCCAGTTGAACACAATAATCCAGCCAAGACCTTCCCAATGCTGAGTGCAGCGGAAGGATTTACTTCATGTGTTTACAGGCTCTTTGTACTGTTTGTATAGTCCAACATGGTGTTTGGAGGGCTTAGCAATAGCATTAAATTTTTAATTACAGAAAGCATGTGATCTTCTGTAACCTCATATACTTTTCTGAAGAACTCCCAGCTAATGAGTTGGTCTTATCTGCTTTTTTAATGCAATTGATTATTTCAAATAAATATACTGTATGGATTTTGCCTCTAGTATTTTTTTTAAAATTTCCAGTTTTCTTGGATCAATGTGGCATCATGTTCTCCACAGATTTCTTGAGATCAGCATTTCTCTATGTCAATAATGAAATTATTAAGGAGAAATAGACTTAAGACAGACTCCTGCAGGTACTATTTTAAAAACCCAGCCTTATACCCTAATAACGAACAATACAACTTTTTTCATTTTTTCTGTAGTGCAGTTTTATAACCTGCTTGGCATATAGCTGTTTCACAAAGAACACATTTGTACAGCTTTTTAAAAAGTCAGAACTTTAGTAAAGATAAGATGTGTGGGATTTTCAGCTTCTTATCACCAGACATATTTGTTGAGGAAGGAAAAGTACTGTACTTGAAATGTTTCGTTCCCAACCAATCTGTATTGTCTTCAGTCTTTCTTCTTTCAGATTACTAAGCTTTTGCAAAACATTTGGAACATTTTTTCCAGAATTTTGCTAGAAATTGAACTCCAATTGACTGGTACACAATTCCAGGGTCTTCTTTCTTTTCTCATTTAAACATAAGCTTGATTTTTGGCTCCATGGCTTAGATTTGGTGGTTTTATCTGGATTTTTTAAAGTGTTCTTATACCATATCAAGTGATCTCCAGGCCTAGTGTTTATACCCCTGCTGTTTTGCTGTAGGGTCCAGCATTTGTGACTATTTGCTGTTCTCTCTGGTATCTGCTTGCAGCTGACCTGCTGACTGAGACAACAAGGCGTTGAGTATCTGAGCCATCTCTACACCTTTCTGGGTAGGACAGTAGAATTATGCTTTGCTTTGACTATCTTCTGCTCCTAGTGTGTACAAAGAATGATTCTGTATGGCCCTTGCCAGTTGTGTCTCAGATTTGTGCCTTTATGGTTTCCTCCCTCCCTTTTCTTTTTTTTTTTTCATTTGTTGTCTGACTGAGTTTCTGGGGTTTGTATGTTTCTGTCTTGTAATTGAGGTCAATAAAGAGCTATAATTTAGCCAAATTAGTGGCACAATGTGTTTCCTATTCTCCCTCCACTTGGGATGATTTGTGTTTATGTCCTTCACTTGGGGAATTACTGCCAATAATGGGGAAAAAAATAACACTCCCTTGGTCATTTAACTTTTTGTCTAATCCCAGCTTCCCTTTTGAATGCAGCCTGTTATCCTGACCCCTCGTTATGGTGGATCCAGTTAGTTACCACTATCTTTTCATGTATCCTTTGCTGTATATACTTGTGTTGAGGTTAATTAGGGATCTTTCAGCCTGTTGATTTCTCCTTTCCAATCTCTCCTTTCATTTCTTAAGAAAACATTTCAGTCACCTCTTTTATATCAAGAAGTTAAACATCTAGTGTCCTTTCCCCCTTTGGAAAAAATTGTTTCAAGATATTGAAATGTGTGTCACTGCTATCTGGTATTAGCCTAGAACACCCTACAAACCATCAAAGGAAGACAGAAACCTTAAAAACATTTCTAGATGTTTATGGGGTCTTCCACTCTAACAGACTCACTAGTAACTAGGTTTCAGATAATCCAGCAGTGCTAGTAAAGTGCAGTCACCCACGGCCACCAGGCTGCACACAGCCCAGGAATCCCTGGATGACACACACAGTGGAAGAACTAAACCACAGCCATTATCTGGCTGAAATGACCCAAAATCAGTATGACCCTCAGGGAGCTGCTGAGCTGCTCAGGAACTGGATGTTATCCCACTGCATTAAAGGGTAGAGATGGAGCCTTCTTCCCAGGGCAAGCTGACTCTTGAAAAGGTTGCAGAAGTGGGTACAAGATAAGACCTCAAAAGTATGGACAAAACCATAAAAAATAGATGAGAATATAAAATTGTATTAGCAAATTCTGTGAGTCACCATCACCCTATTTAAAAAAGAAAAAAACCTACAGGGCATATTATTATTTTGTAGGTGTATTTCTAGCAGTACATAATAAATAGGTTTTACTAAAACTGTAAATATAGAAATAAAAAAGGCAATTTGAAAGATTCCTTACTTGCAAAAAAAAACGGGTGGAACTGACAGTACACTTCAGTTGGAATCAAGAAAAAAATAAGACCCTTTTGTTTCTAGAAAGGCTTTCTGTGCTTCCACAGTTTTTAAACAGTGGGCCAATTCACACAGTCTTCAGCTGCCTGTTTCAGGACTTTCCCACAAAAAAATATCATTGGTATAGCCATTGCACATGAGCTCTCTGATAGCAGTTAATCGGTCAATCCATCAAAACAAAATACTTTAGGAGAACCTTTCAGCATATCAAGAATATCTTGTTTCAGACAACTTTCTTAGGATGAATTATTACAGAAATACACTTTTAAATCTGTCAAGGGAGCCCAACTAAATTCAATCTAAGTATCTAGCCCTCTAAATCCCAGCCTATATGTAGCTAAAATTGTTTGGATCTCCACAAAGAACTACCATTGTACAACCCCCAACGTGTGTCTGCTTTACAGAGCTTGCAGACAGATAAAACACCCTTCTGTATCACTAAAAATATTGTAGATATTGTATCTCTGCTTTTAAGACAATTTTAGACTCTGTGTACTTTTTTTAGTCTTCCTTGCAGTGCATTATTAACCAGCTGGGTTATAGAGTGCCCATTCTAGATAATAAAGCTTTTTCTGGTCAAGAGGCCTCATTAACTTGTCTCTTACTTTGTTACTTACAAGCCAAACTGTGAAACCATAGTATTTGTGAGTTAAATTTACACTGCCATCTTCTGCATTCCTAAATGTCTTAACCAAGACACAAGCCTGCTCATACTTGTCCTCTAGAATCCTGTTTGCTACACATTGAAAAGAATATTGGAGTGCACCTTTCCTATAATCAGCACAGAAAGCAATTAAATAAAAATTAGTTGTGCTTCCCTTTACTACCATGAGTTAAGCTATTCCCATTTTGAGTGTTAATAACATTAGTTCAAATGCTGAGTTTTCTTTCCTTTTCCCCTAGAACCCACTTCCCAGCTAGAGAGAGCATGGCATATGAAGAGTTAAACTGCAGCTGTTTCTCATATGGGTGAGCTCCAGAGCTGTTATGAGGGATTCAAACCCTGGGAGGAGTCAGTCACAGAAGGAGAAAGCTCTGTTTCAAGTTATTTCCTGCCTTCCTAGTTATTAGAAAATCCTATAAAAATTATAAGTAACTTTTAATTAAAGTTTCTTTATGTTGTTTTTTTTTAATTTGCTCTCTCATGTTTTGTTTTGTTTTAATTCAAGAATTTTAAATACATGCTTTTTTTGTTATTTTAAAAAACAGGACAGAAAATTACATACAAGTATGCTAACACATAATCTTATTCACCATATAAATAATACATACTTTATAAAATAAGAGACTTTTCAAATAATATGCAGCCGTTGCCAGCTGTCTGCAACAGAACCAGTACTCAGAAAATACAAATGAGATGGCTTCTCCCTATTTCCATTGGTTATACTGCTTCTAAATGCAGTTGTCTAAGAGAAAAAAGCTGATATTATCACACTCCCCATCTGTCTGTCCTCAATTTCAAACTCATTTCTATTTCCAAATAAACTTAATAGAAAGGGAGAGGCTTCAAAGGTAACTAAGTTCACCCAGATTGAACTGAACACTATGGTGAAATCAAGCCTTAAATACACATCAAATTTGTGATGAACTTAACCACTTCTAAACTCCACTTTTCCCTCAGTTGAACACAGGAAGGAAAGATGCAAATGTCTGCTCAGAGGAGTAAAAATCAGCCAGAAGCAGAAATGTAAAGCATAGGCCTTGTTCCCTGGGTTTCAAGCAAGAAGGAAAAGGCATCTCAGCAGAGACGGGTGAGAGTTGTCACTCTTGGCTAACACCTCATTTGCCAGCGTGGGAAGGACACATCCCTGGGCAACAGGTCTGGCTTTCAACCTGCAGCCAGGAAACATTGCTTGAAATGTAACTTAAAGCAATCAAGGGTAGAACAGAGAGACTATTAAGAGAACATTGCTCATGGCAGTTGACTTTGTGAAGTTTTACTGTAAAATAAGTGTCATCATAAAAGACTTTTTTCTACTTCCTTCCTCTACCAGTACAGAGTTCTCTAAAGACCACTTAGCACTGCTTTGCCTGTGTGCTTGTAAGAGGAACAAAGAACTGAGCTCCCAGCATTTCTCTTATGTATGCTAACAGCCAGTAACAGCACCCACCCCCACCATCACAAATTTTACACGCTTCTTTTCAGCCTTCTTTTCCTGTTTGTCCTCCATTTCGGTTTGTAAAATGCCTCATTTCTGGTACCTTCAATACAGTTCAAGGGATTAATTTGGGGGAAATAAGAGGAAATAAGTGTTAATGATGTCAGAGCCAGCTTTTAAAAAAAAATAATATTTTATTTTATTTTGTTAAATACACAGCATAGATTATGCATGGGAAGGCTCCTAGATGGCTGGCTGTGCCTGAAGTTCACCAGTATTCAAGATATCCCTGCATAGTCCTGGTGAGGTCTATATCCAGTTCTTGCTAAAATATTGGAGATACCTAAGGTTATGCTTATGTTTGACACCTGCAACCTCCTTGGTATTTATCTCTCATGTAAGGCCAAATAACACCATCATTAGAAGAATTCTTTCACCAGTCCCAGAGTGGAGCCAAATCAAGTCCGTGCACTCAATCTGCCTCTAACTCTCTCTGCTCAGCAGTCAGCACACTCATCCAGAATACAGGAGTCAGGAAGGCAGAAGCTTCCCTAGCCAACAAAATATGACATTAACATGCCATGATGTGAATGGCTGTAGGAGCTTGATGTAGGAATTTCCTCTGCACAGGCAATTCCACTTAAACATTCAGCAGCTGAGGACTAAGTATGCAGCTGGGAGTGAGTATGATGGTGTAGTGTTGCATTTGGCTCATTTACCTGGTGCTGTGGAAATCTAGTCTAGTACCTGCTCAATGACCTTAATATTGTAAGGTTTGTACATGAACAGGGCCTCTGTCCCCTTCCAGGTGCCTATTCATTAAAAAAATTAGAATAATTTGTTAGGGCAGATACACAATCACAACACTTCACTTTCTCCTAAGTATCTTATACAAAGTTGGAACAACTTTACCAGAATTATCTGAGTGTCTGCAACTTCTTAATTATGGAGTATTTCAGAAAGTTAGGAGAACGTTTCCTGAAATAATGAAGTTGGACAAAAGAAGGGGGAAAGGGACACTTCTGCACCTAATGATTATCTAGGAAACCTGACCATCTTTCCAGAGTTCTACATGTTTACAGAAATGGAAATAACCTCAGTAAGTCAAGTAGTCCACTTCCAGTTATGAGTGGAGATAGAATTTTTGATCTTGGGAAGAAAACATGTAGGCACCTAATTTGAGATGATGGTTTATAGGAGGACTTAGCCGCTCATATTGTATTACCTGGAAGTAAGAGGCCCGAGCACCACACTGAGAAGGCAAAGGAAAGCAAGCAAGTATGAATTCTTGCAGTTGGCTGAACATGTTCCATGTTAGCCCTGCCAGCAATATCCTTCCAGCATAAATTAGGCTTTTGATCTCAGAAATTTCTCTATGCATATATAAAAATGACTGAAACTCCCTTTACTTTGTCTTAACTACCTTAAATGCAATAGGGCACCTAAAATAAAATATTGAATTAAAACTGTAAGAGTCTAGTCCTATCACTTAAAAACTTCTGCTACCAAGTAATAAAAAAAAAAAAGTTTTGCATAAAACTGCATCTCTCATCAGGCAGTCTGTCACTGACTGGATTTTTCTGCCTTCTGCCAGCATGAAGAGCCCACAGGGAGAAAGCTTTTTGTCAGCTATTTTAGACGTCTGAACAAAAAACCAACATGTAATAGTGAAAATGAAAAACAAAATCAAAAAAAATGTAAAAAAAGGAAAGGAAAGCGAAAATAGCTACGTAATTTTGCTACTGCTTAAGACAGGGAGTGACAAAGTGGAAAAAAACCTGGTATTCTGAGGGAAGGGAATAATACATGATGGAAGCAAAAGGCAGAGGAACAGTCTTTTTGGAAGGACAAAGTTCAAGGGTGCTGGAGTGATGGGCAATCGCCATCATTCCTACCACCAGCAGAAAGCATCTTCTGAAGAGAAGAATCAAATGGAAGCAAAAAGAGAGAGCACGATTGAAAGTGTTCCAGGATCATTGAATTTGCAAGCCATTTTCAAGTTTGCTGCTGCCACTGTCTCCTAGAGAGGGCTTGCACCTCAGGGACTCTGCTGCACTTGTGCCAGTGTATGGGGACAAACCCTTTAGCACAACAGGTTTGCTTCCCAGCCAGCAACACAACTGTTTGCTGGTTAACACTTGTCTCTGCAACAATATGGTTATTATTAATAAATTACAAATTCAGTAGGTGACTTCCATGCAGAGAACCATAGTCTGCAATTGTAATTTTTTTTTCTCCTAATTTTCCAAAAACATCAGTTTGAGCTGCAAAATTCAGGTGATATCTGAATTTAAAAAATTCATAGATGTTCATGGACTTTCTGTGCTCTTTAACCTCATTTGGCATAAGTTGTTCTATTTATTTTACCAAAGTTTATTATATTTATCTCATCAAAGCAGAGTGCAAGATCACTGCAAAGTCACTTGTAACTGAGTTCACAGCAGTTCAGGAGCTCAAGACATGGGTCTCGAGACAACAAAAGATACAGGTTTTAATTCATCTCTATTCTGTCACTGCTAAATACAGTTTTCTGTTTCACCGAGTTAAAATAAAACTTTCTTTAGGGCTATGGCCAGGAAAGTTTGCTACTGTCTGTCCTTTAGGGACTCTACTGCAGGGTACTGAACCCATTTATCATGAAAATAGGACATTAAAGGAACTGTGTTTTTAAAAGATGGCAACAGCCTATTTCATAGACAATAAATTCAAGATAGCAATGAGGACATAGTATTGCCTCAGCTAACTGCACACAGACTGGTAGGTCACATATTTGACACAGATCTAGTATGGCCCTTATTTAATCTATATTCTTGATTAGAGTTACTGTCTTTTTAGCACTAAATAGCTTTGAACAGAAAACTAGATTATTTCAAACAGGGTTAAGAGAGTAACTCTGTTCTAAAAGAAAATAAGCTTTAGAAATTTTCAAACAGGTTGTAAATTTCTGGTTAATTTCTTCCAATAATTTTCTATACAAAAAGCTCACAGAAATTCTTTACTCAAGGATTTGGAGACAAATATAATCTCTAAATACAAAATCCTCAATGAAACAATATGTGGAATAATAATAATAACAACAATAATGATAATAATAATCTGTAGTATTTTAGCCTGAAATCACTATATTACCTGCTTTTTTTTTTCTTCCTCAAAAATTTTTCCTTTTTTACAACCTTTTTTCTCTATTTTTTCCAATGAGCACTTTTTCAACTACAGTGCCTCTGGTCTATGAATTAGCCTGAAAATACAGAATCACTTTCAGGTGCAAACCAGCAGCACACAAACAGAACAATGAATCCCACATTATTATGGCTTAGATAAGAAAGCAGAAAATAAAATGTCTGCAAATTCTTACTGCACATTTAGAAAAAGTAAAAAGTTTGTGAAAATGAGCTATAGGGCTAGGTATAAATCTAAATTTATAAAGGTGATAAAGCCATATTTTCCTCTTTGCCAGGAAAGAATTTTCTTTTTTTGATGAATCTTTATTTAGGTAGTGGAATCTCTGAATGATGTGGTGAAATTCAAGCCAGGGCCAGTATGTTCTTAGAAAGTACAATCCAGGACACTTGGTAGAGTTACTGAAGAGGAGAAAGATAGATATCACATTATCTCATGTTTCTTTTTCTCTATTTCCTCGTACCTTAGCACTTCCCACAACTACCACATATGCATGATATAGACTATAGTGGACTCCAAGGATTAATCTAACATGGTAGAAGGATCTATCCTCAAAAGATACAGCTTTAATTTTTTTATACTTTGCCATAGGTTTCATGATAGCAAAATATCATTGAAGACAAAGTCAGGCCATAGATTAAACATTGAATTTAACTGGTCTCCTAGGGCAGGTTTTCCAGCTGAACCATCTTTTATGGGATACTTTACATTCAACTTTTAAGCATACACAGAACAAACCAGATTGACACGAGGATGGGAAATTCTGTCTCATTTGAAAATCTAGATAAGAACAGATGCTGACTGGGCTATTAAAATACCTGTTGTCTTATAGGGGGACAGTGTTGACTCTGAGTAGCTCTTCTATTTAGAAAAAAACTAAACGTTTGTGTAGAACTACACAGAAGACTCTCTAAGACATCTACTTCGAGCTGCTGTGTATGACACAGGATCTATCGGATGCTTCTGAAGCTACCTCCAAGGATGCTGGAGGAAACCAAGGATATCTGAGGAGCACACTGTAGACCTCACTGCAAGCACATGAATAGCCTGTACAGAGTATCCAGTTCCTAACAGGTAAATACCCAGTGCGATTTGGGAGGTCTCCCTACTGCCTGAGACACTCAGGCACAGGAGACCAACATGCTGCAACAGTTACACCAGCCCTGCCCTGTTCAGGTGTATCCAGGTGAGTCTCCTCACAACAACATGAGTGATGTTATGAAATCTCGTTTCAGACACCTGAGCCCTGCTCTTTTCAGCCAGGGCTGAGCCAACTGTCCATGCATAGGGACAGTGGCCTCCTAAGCATTACAACAGGGATTAAAATAAACATTTGGTGCAATGTGACATGTCTGTGTGTATCTGTCCTGTTTTATCTAGTACCACATCCACAACAGACAAAGTGTGGAGCCCCACTGACAGGACACTAACAACAAGCTGTTGCCAGTCATTTTCTAAGTACAGATTTTTATCTAAAGACACTCTGGTTTTGCCCAGACTAAGTTTCTCCACTTTGCTTGGTGCTATTTAATACAGGAAAGCTTTATTTAAAAAGCAAGAGGTTCAATGTTCTCTTTTTTCCCCCTAAAACCTGATGGCAAATAAATCTTCATTCCTTCATGACAGTTTGACAACTCTGTATTGAAAGTGAGTATCTGTTCCCCTCCTCTTTCAGATAAACACCATGTTTACTTATATCAGTCAGCTTGGATCCGACATGTAGGTAGTGCTCAGAAAGATTTGCACTCTTGACCTGTGTTGAAAACACTCTGATTTAGGTTCTGGTGGGGCTGTTCTATGATGAGTGCCTCACATCCATCTTCATCTTGACAATGGCTCAACTGTTTGATGCAAGGGAGGCTGCTGGGAACAGGAATCCCCTTTGCACTTGAGATAAATTTTTAATCTAGCGAATGAAGAAAAGTGATGACAAGTTTCCCAGAAAATTAGAACTCAGAGTCTTACAGTGTAGAAGTGCAGGAAGATTTGAAGTAAATAAAACTCAGGTTCATTTCTAACAACACCAACAACAACAACAAAACAAAACACACCTCCTCCCTCATTTTCTAAATCTTCCTTCTTCTCAGGAGAAGCTGATCTGTGGCAGCTGAAAAGAAAAAATAGTCTTAAAAATCTGCTGCTATTGAGGGGGCTGTGCCAGGATGTGTTAGGCATCACCACTCCTAGAATCCTGAGAGTTATTCAGTCTTTTACAGAATCATAGAACCACAGAACCATCAAAGTTGGAAGGGACATCTAGACATCATCTAGTCCAACTCCCTCACCAAAACAGGATCACCTAGAGCACATCAGGACTGCATCCAGGTGGGTTTTGAATATCTCCAGAGAAGGACACTCCACAACTACTCAGGGCACCCTGTTCCAGTGCTTTGTCACCCCTACACTACAGAAGTTTTTCCTCATGTTTAGATGGAGCTTCCTGTGTTCCAGGTTGTGCCTGTTACCCCTTAAAAAGAGTCTGGCTCCAACCTCCTCACACCCACCCTTTATTTACTTATAGACATTGATAAGATCTCTTCTCAGTCTTCTCTCCAGGCTAAATAGTCCCAGCTCTTCCAACATTTCCTCCTGAGATGCTTCAAGTAACTAGCTGGAGACCTCAGTCAGGTTATGCCCCTTGTCAGTCCTGTGCAGACAGCTCTAACATCAGAATACATGTGTGTCTTACAGGGATTAGAAGTTCCCAGTGAAAAATACAATTAATATTGCTTGCATTGAGCCAAGTAGAGGCAGAACTATAAAAATGTCAGTTGGCTGATTTCTGAAGTATTTTGGGGCCATTCAATCAATTTTAAATTTTAAGTGTCTAAAAGCAACTGTACACTTTCCTCAAGTGTCTGCTCTGTGTCCCCTTATAGTGTTCTCCATCTGTGAATACACCTGTAGCTCAAAAATAAATGTGAGCATTTTAGAGGACACTTCAAAGTTTAGAAGTCATATTACATACTTGCAAACCCATCCATTTCTTCCATTAAGCGTTACTGCCCTTGGGATTCCAACCCTTGGAAGTCACTTGTAGGGATAAAAACCCCATGTCCTGTGCATAAAATGAAGGGTGTAAGAGTCTGTAAATTTCACTGGAAATTTCATCCCATTTCCTGGGACAAGCAGGGACTATAGAAGATTTGACATTTATCTGATTTAGCAGAGAGGACAGATCAAGAAGGTTTTGACATCTATCACCATTTTGTATTTTCTTGCAGCTGCAACGTGGAACAGTCTGCTCTGCTCAGAGCAACCTGAGCTTCTGCTGCGTCCCCTGGGATAAGAAGTGTTGTACTTAGGAAAACACCATCCAAAACAGGGAAGAGACACCCCAACTTCTGCTCTGACCTAATTCATTGTGAGTTATTGCTCGGCATTACAAATCAGTGTGTTGGCAGGAGCTTGTAAGAGAACAGGTGGGAGGATGTATAGGGCCAAATGTGATCATGAGAAACCTCTATCCTAACAAAAACGAAGAAAAAAAAAAGAGAGAGAGACAGAGAGAGAAAGGAAGAAGAAAATTAACAGGAAACAGAAAATTTCCTCTTAATTTACTCCTTCTAAAAAGGAGGAAAAAAAGAGCCTAGAGCAAATTACTTACGATAGACTTGAACTGACAGCACATAAGTTCCATAAGGATATAATATCATGTAAATGCTGGGGCAACAATTCATGGATCCTTATGCAGTACTTCAAAACATTTTTACAAATTAAAAGCATTTCTTTGTGCAAGCTATTCTGTGTTTCCCTTTCAAATCACTTGGCTTCTCTGCCACCTCTTTGCAAGCCATAAATCCAATTTGTTTTCATCTGGCCTTAAACAGGGGCTGCAAAAATAAAACACCTTCCTTCTGTGAGGAGATAGGTGGGTTGTTCCTCAAAAAGTGTTAACACAGAGAAATTATCCCAATGCTTGAAAAATCAAAACACAGCAAAGATTCTATTGTTTCCTATGGTGTTCAGCCCAGCATCCTAATGCTGTTAACTCCACTCAGGCAGGCTCAGTGCTCCTACCTGAACCCCAGCAAAGGTTTCATTCACATGTGCTGCAGGTGTGAGTTCCCCACAACGTTCTTCCACCACTCTCTTCTGTCCATAACATGTTCCTGCCTCCTCAGACCCCACAAGCCTGCCTTCAGCAGACAGAGCAGTTTGGCTTGTAATCAGATATTGGCCAGCACCAGGTATGAAGCCTTCTAAGATCTAAACTCCTACTGATGTGAGGAGAGCTAGGTGCTAGGAATTATGTGGTTTAGGGGGATGCAGAAGGACATATGATCTCTCATGCCATCTGGATTACACTTTACCCTGCCCAAGAATGGCATTATACTCACAGTGGGAATGGGTAGCATCCTAACAGGAATTAGAGGGTTTAGGCATCAGAGGACACTGTCACGGGCACCACCATGCAGTCATCCCATTTGGACAGGGAGGAATCCACAGTTTAGAACTCCAAAAATGCTGATTGCAGAAGGAAGAGGGTTTCACTGAATCAGCACATCCCAGGTGATTCAAATATTGCAGCACTGGGGCAGGTCCCAGAGGGAGCTGCAGGCAACTGCTTACCCAGGTACCTAGAGACTCAAATCTGAAGGGCCAAAACCTTCCTGCTTGAGAAGATTTCCTGCACCTCTCCAGGGTGGACAGAAAGACAACGTTATCCTCCCCATTGCAAAAAGACACAAATAAATATAAAAATATCCTAGCTGATTCTTACATTGTTTTTCCTTGATTATGCTATGGAGTCATTTCAGTGGTAAAGAGTGTGAGCCAGACCATGGCAGGCACCAGCAAAACACTTGGGGCTTGGTCAGGGACCAGATGAGAACATCTGGAACAGCCTGCCAGCTGCTCTGAATTCTGCTTGGGCACAAATATGACTAGAAGTGCAAGCACTAGTCTCCTTGCCTGACCCTAGAAGGGTGCTAAAGATGGCAGAGAATACGGCTTTTCATTTTCAGCATAACTTAATAGTATGTAAGACATGAACCAGTACAAATTCAAGGTGATACTGGATTGAAACAGAATGCTACCAAATGTCAGTTGATTTCCTGGTGTATTGTTTGCATGCCAGACCAGTTTTAACTTAAAACATATTTTAATTATTTTAGATTTTATGACATTGTGTGCCAATGGTGTATTTTTCTCTAAGATTAAAAAAAATATTACTTTTTCCACCTGTGGTAAGAGGATTTCTGCTATTATCCCATGCAGTTTAGTGCCTTTGAAAATATTGAAAAGATAAAGATATCGTATTAAAAAAAGAGGGGATATATGCTACAGTTCATGTTCACAAGGTATGGGTAATTAAAGCAAGGCTTTTAAATTGTGCTGGGTGTTAAGCCAGACCTGTGCATTCAGAGAGAGCAGTAAGGAGTTAAGCACAACACATATAAATACAACCTCTTACATGGATATATTCCAGATTTAGGTCTTTTTGGAAGAAGAAAGAATGGAATTGAGATTAAAGATTGTCTGCAGAAGAATCACATTGAAACTCAGCGTCTTCCTTACAGATTTTGGATCTGAAATACAAATTTGTGTCAAGTGAAATGCTTGGCTGAGGTGTTGGTTGGACAGGATCTGAAGAATCACACACTGTGATGTATGAACAAAGAAACAGATTACAGACTCACTACGCTAATTGCCAAGGCCTCCGGTTACCATTCTCCATGTTTTGATGTGTACTCTAGATTTATAATGGCCAAGGGCCTGATTCTCATTTGCATCACCCAACAGTATAAAGTGAACTTACAGTGGAATAAAGGGGCGTGGTTGCAAGTGAGAATCCAGCCAAATACCTTTATCTTTTGAAGTTTTGGCTGGCACCCAGAACTAAACTGGAGAATGAATCTTCCTGGTTATTATCCAGTTGCTGTAATCCAGATGTGCTCAACATAGGGCACAAGCTCCCAGCTGGGGGAAGGACAATCCCCAGACAGCTGGTGAGCTTGGCACAAATTCATTGATGAAGTTGGTATTCAGTGGCTGAGCCAGAGAGGTGGAACTCAGGACCAGGCATGGGGGTGATTGGAAACAACACAGTACTGTAGTCCTGGACTGGTCTTCCTCTCCCTCACAAGAATTTAGAGGTGCTCTGAAAAACTGATCTACCATCCACACTTCTCCTCAGGATGATTTGTCTTCAGAAAACACAGGAATCTAGCTGTATCATATAGCAGGTTTATCCAAAAAGACTATTATAAAAGCCTGTCTATAAGGCCCACTGAAGCTTTACCCATTTTTGTGAAATGCTTCCAAACAAAATTGCTGCATGCCATCCTATGCAACAGCTTTTACAATAATTGCTTGTTCAAAGCTGCTTTTTTTTCCCATCTCTCCTCATGGAGATAAAAACTGAATCTTCCTATCTCGGGTATTAGCTGCACATAGGAGACACTGCCTGCTTCTCTTGGGAAAGCAGAACATTTTCTTCAAGGTAAAATTTTTATGAACTAAAATAATCTCTGAGCTCATAGCTCTAATTGATAAGGCTCACATTACCCCTCTACATGACCAGACAAATACAGAAGATTTGTATGCTCTATTTGGCTTGTATTTTAGATTTGAAGAGGGGCTTGTAGATAAAAACCTCATCTGTTTTTCCAGCTATATCCATTGCTATTATGAAAGATACCAGCTCTCTGCAAATCTTCATTTGAATCATTAGGTCACTACAGCAGAGCAAGATGCTTCTTAGTGTTCTTGAATAATTTCAGGTTTTCCAGGAAGGAATGCTCGAAGCCTCTCAGAGAAAGCTGTGTGACTTCTTCTAAGCAATCTTAAGCACTTCAACTCAGCTTTTTCCTGTTTTGCAATGTTGAACAATCACTTTCTGCTGCCTTCATCACATTTGAAGAGGCTACAAAATTACACAGTTCCATTTCCATGGGTAACATCACAGGACAGACACAGAAGGTGACCTTTCAAGGGGTGAGCCATGCCTGGCTGCCCCAGCTTGTCGGGATCAGAGTCCCAGCCGCAGCAGACACACTGTACACAGGACAAACAGTACCAAACCTCAGCCTACGTGTGTGTGCCAGAACTCACTGCAAATTAATTTCTCACTTAGTTACCAAAAAGTAAGAAAAGGAGTGGTCATAACTGTTTTTCAGAAAAAAACAGTCTGGCTGACAAAGCATTTGTTTGCTCTCCCTGTGTCCATTCCTATGCATGTTTACTTCTGTCATCATTTGCCATGGTGACACGCACTACAATCTGAAGCACTTCACCTTTAGGACTATGTTTCCAATTTGTCTATTTGCTTATTTTCTAATTTTGTTCCCAGCTCATCTTACTAACGGCAAATGAATCTCAGCAGTCCTTGTAGGGGAGCAAGTATATAAGTCAATGGACTGAATCAACCTCAGTCCAATAAAAAGAAGTTTCAGGACCTTGACGCAATGTAAGTGATCATAAAATCCTTTAATCCCATATTGAAGGAGAGCATATGGTGACCGCAGTGCTTAACTGTTATTTGAATTAAAGAAAAAAACCCAAGACGTGTTCATGGGTGGCTGCAAGCTGTAGTGGCTCCCAGTATTCAAAAATCTAAGTCACAGCTTTTGAGCAGCAAAGCACAGACCTTACTCCTTAAAGCAGTGGGTTTCTGAATTACTTTTCAGGGACCATACCAAATAACCGATGTCTTGAAGGAAATACTGCCCTATTTTTAGGAAGCTAGCCTGACACTCAATAGACATAACATAATGGAACACCTGGGAAAAACTCCTTTTATGGTCCAGCAAGTGTAGATTAATATCTTGGGTGGGATTTTGTGACTTCTGTAAGAGCATAAGAGCACGACATGTAATGTCAAATGCTTTCCCATACCCTACATTAGCATGGCTACTATTTCTTCCAGGGTGGAGCAGCACAATCACTGCACTGCACAGTATACTAAAGGCCATGTAACACCAGCTCCAAAGGGGGAAAAGCCACACTGTGCTCTTGCTGTATTTGTACTAGCAAAACTCTAGATCTGAAAAGAAAGGAAATGACAGTTGTATGGACAGTCCAATAATTTCTTCCACCATGCCAACTAAGAAAACATGAATGAGATAAATATGCACAGATTATATTTTCAAAAACTACTTCCTGATTTACATAAGAAATTCCTCCTTCAGATGGAAACAGATTAAATATACAAAACATAGAATACATGAAACAGGACTTACTTTTTTAAAATCCTGAGGATCTAAATGAGAGACCTTTTTAGTGAGTGGCAATCTCCTCACTGACTGCTGTGTTTGCTCTAACAGATTTTATTTGGAGGATTGCTTTAGCAGGACCTTCTGGTTTGACCAACTGTATCTTTTTATAGATTTTGAATTGATTGTCAATATCAGTGCAGTGGTAGGGAAGTGAGTGTATACTACAGTTTTTTTGTTATGAATTGAGGGACAATGTGTAATGAGTGACAGACAATTCATAAATAAGAGAAAATAAAAATCCTGAGTTTTGACCATGGCCCAGCTCCTTTTTACAGGGGTATATCACATAGAGCTGGACTCTACTTATGTTCAGAGTGGTAAAGGAGCAGAACATCTCTATTTATAGAATCATAGAATCATTAAGGTTGGAAAGGACCTCAAAGATCATCAGGTTCCAGCCCCCCTGCCATGTGCAGGGAACCCCACCACTAGACCAGGTTGCACCAAATCACGTCCAGCCTGGCCTTAAAAACCTCCAGGGATGGGGCATCAAAAACCTCCCTGGGCAACCCATTCTAGTTCCTCACCACCCTTATGGTGCAGAATTTCTTCCTAATATTTAACCTTAACTGTCTCAGTTTAAAACCATTACCCCTTGTCCTATCACTATTTTCTCTGATGAAAAGTCCCTCTCCAGCTTTCCTGTAGCCCCTTTCAAGTACTGGAAGGTGCTATAAGGCCTCCCCGGGGCCTTCTTTTCTCTAGGCTGAACAGCCCCAATTCTCTCAGCCTGTCTTCATAGCAGAGCTGCTCCAGGCCTTTGATCATCTTGGCGTTCTTTGGTATCCCTTTATGATAACATCTTTTAGGATAACATCCATATTCCCAACAAGAGTCAAATGTGCACACATGACAAGTTTAGCAACCATTGAAGAAGATCCAGAAGAACAGAATTTCTGTCTCTGCTGACAATTTATGTCTAAGCTATCTCATAGGACACCAAAATAAGCTTACAAGATGGCAGAACCTATATTTTGTTTTTCAGTCCTCCCACTTCCATGTAGTTTCACATTTGTTTTACACTAACTGCTGCAATTCCATCCACTCCTGTGCCAAGATTTAGATGTTTAGATGTGCCTAGATTTATGATAGTTATATTGTAATCTCACCAGTTACTAAAACATCTAAAGATGAAGACCAAATATCCTTCCTCAACAAGCCTCTACTGTTAGACTTCTCTTACTATTAGAAAATGTGTCCTAAGATGTAACCAGGATCTTCTGCAATGTATTTTAAGCCCCTTATATCTTGTTGCATCCTGCCCAGTCATGAAGCATAAATTAGCCCCTTTCTCTTGGAAACAAACTTCTAAGCCTGTTGTCCTTCCTTGTCCCTCCTATCCCCAAGCTTCCTTTCCTTAGCTTGATAACTTTGGTTCTGTTTATCCTTCCTTGTGTTATACTATCTGGTCCTTTGATCACTGCTGGTGTCTTCTTCCAGCTGGTCTGCATCATTCTGGAAATACAGTGCCATGACCAGGACAAAAATATCTTATCATCAAAAAGTGAAATGGAAAGATCAGTTCATCTGATCTTTCTACCACCATATTTAAGCAACTTTTTTTTTTTTTTTAATTTTGGCAGCAGCATGAAATACTCTGCTTCTGATGTCCATACAGAATGCAGATCCTTCTCCAAATTATTGTTTTGTCGTTGTTTCTTGTCCTTATATAGCTGAAGGGTCTTGCCAAAGATAAATACATTTTTATTGTTCCTTTGAGTTTTGTCCTGTCGTTTTCCTCATTATTTCTGCAACTTGTCCAGGTGATTTTGGATTTCATCCCTGTCCTCTAATGTACCTGTAGCTCCTCCCTGACTTCATATCCTCTGCACACTCAATATTCAATCACAGAGACAGGAATGAAAAATATTGAACTGAATCAGACCTAGGGGGAAAACCTTCTGAATAATCAATATCAACTTCTCTTCAGTCACCCATTCATAACAGCCCTATGAGGGCATTTTGAAACAATTCTGTGTGCTTCATATAAGTGCCATAAAAACCCATATCTTGTTAGTTACTAATGAGAGTGGCATTTGAAAGACTTTCAGAACCTTCTTGCTGCTTTTATGACACTTTCTGCTTTTCTCATGTTCCCAAAGCTGCTTTATATCACATAAAATCTGTTTCAACATGAAATTTTATTGACAAAGATATGCTGTCTAATAGTAATCTCTTTGACCATTTGTAGATTCAACACTCATACTTATCAGGTTTTTAGCTTTTGCAAGGGTTCCTGGCCTATTTAACTATTTATGAAATTATTTCTCCAAGAAATGAAGTTAGATTGATAGGTTTCCTCTTACTTTCTCTTTTTGCTTTTAAAGTCTGTTTTGAAAAAGCAGATGCCTTTTAAAAGCCTTCTGGTCCCTTCCCCAGCTATGGTAAGCTGTTAAAGGTGACCAACAATGGTGCAGACACTGCTTCAGACTGTGTTTTCAGTATGCTGTGTAGCAACAACGAAATTAGCAACAGCAAAATTCAGCCTGGAGGCTTGTGCTAAGGCTGACCATGACTCCACATGCTCATTACAAAATGAACAGGAGCCCTCTGAACACTACATCTGTGTAACCTGAGCTATCTTCTGACTATTCTTCTACTCTGAACTTTCTTCCTTCCATCTGTGACTTAGAGTGAGTAGCAGTCCAGGTGCTTACACCTCATGCCTACAAGTTCCCTTGAAAAAGTCACAGCAAGAGAGCTCTGCTCTCATGAGATAGCTCAGAAGCCAGTGTTCTTCCTTCAAGTCCTTTCTTTGCCTAAAATGAGATGAGCCAGTGCCCCCAAGTCTGTCATGGGTCTCCAACCACTGGACCCAAATTCTTCTGGACCAAGTCTGGCAGGTGTGAGTCTTCCTTGGAAGTCTCTAGACTGCATTTAAAAAGAATTTATCTACCCAGCCAGAAAGAAACCAAAGAATAATTTAGTCTATGATAGTGATTTTGGACATTCCTTCCCTAAAAATAGGGGAATGCCTGATTTAAGGACTGCTCTGTATTTAATTCAAAGGCTGTTTCATGTAAAATACGCAAACAGCTTTGAAATGTAGTAAGGCTCTGGGAATATTTGTCACAAACCCAGCATCATTGTGCATAAAAGCACAGCAGACTGCATGGATAACCCTCTCTCTCTCCAGCTCAGACTTTCCAGGAGGTGGAGAACCACAGTCAGTGTGTCCTTGCTGAAGGAAGGACTGAAGAAAGGTGTCACATATCATGGCTGAACATCCCAACCACTGGATGTCAGCACACTATCACCACGATTTTTTATCTTCTGTTAAAAGTGAGGCCTCTCTTTCTCCGTATCAAGTTGAGTTGGTGGTTGAGTCAATATCCCTACAGGTATATAAATGACATGTAGATGTGGTGCTTAGGGACATAGTTTAGGTCTTTTCCAACCAAAACGATTCTACAATTCTATGATTCTAAAGTTTGAAAGAAAAGCCATTGGCTGGGGTGTTCAACTAGAGAAAGGCAGAATGCTCAAAAATCAGCAAGGAGACAGAATGGAATCCTTCCCTTTGCACTTGGTCTTTTATAGTCAGCAGCTCTTTCTACTGGCTGCACAGTGTTTAGTGGGTCACACCCTGAGGCCCCCCATATGCACCCCCATCAGGCACAATTCCAGATTTTTCCATTGCAACTAGATGGCTAAAAATTGGTGTAATTGGACTTGGGGCAGAAGCCTGTTCACAACACAGCAACAAAATACTTTCAGCCCGGAGGTCAGCCTTTCACATTTTTCTTCTTTGACTTCTCTGGTTCCCTTTGTTTGTGTTTTGAAATAACCTTTTACTTAAGCTTAATCTGGCTCTTAGTTCTGCTGCAATTTCCATTTCATTTGTCTCCCTAAAAGAAAGTAAAAGTCATATTTAGACCATTTTCTCAGTGTTTGTTAGCAGACCTCCCAACCCTTCCTTTGACTCACACCCCTGACACACACGTTTTCCTAGCTGACTTGCCCCTACACACACACTGCTCTCCTATTATTCCCAATGGGTTTGCTCATTTCTTGCTCCTTATGAAGGTCACATTATCCCTGTGCTCATTTCCTTCGCCTGGGGACAGGGGCCAAGGCTGGCTCAGGTGCAGTTTTCTCACAGGGCTTGCCCATCCTCCTCCTCCAGCCTGATTCATTCAGATGTCCCAATCCAATGTTTATGAAACCCTCGTTTTGCAATCACCATGGCAGCGAGTCAAACGTCACTGATGCTGCTTCATCGAGTGAATCAGGCAGGAGAAGGATATAAAAAGGGAGAGCTACTATTTATACACGGACATTATGGTAATCAGCAAGGCTGAGAACACACGTGGAAGGCGGTCATGAAATGTCATGTCCACCCTCGTGTGGTATTCTCCAGCAGGTACCAGGAGCAGCAGGAGTAACCCCCTCCTGCTCACCAGACTCCCTGTGCAGCATTTCTCTGGGGGTTTTGTGTCTTCCCAGGGGGAACACCTCTCACCCTGGGAGAACAGCACAAAAGCAGCTGACCTAAATAATCAGGAAAGCTGCAGTGAGGGGCTGAGTGTGGGGAGTGTCTCAGCTGCAGGCAGGTTATGGGAGAGTGAGGGAAGAGTCCTGCTCAACCCACGGCTGCCTTATGTCATGATATCTGGCTCTGAGAGGTTTGTTTCAATTTGGAGCGCTCGCTGATTGTGATGGAGGGAGTTTTCTCTCTTGTGTCATCATCCTTAATGGTTAAAACATGCAAGTCTGTGGAGGAAGAGTGAAGCAAACTCTCCTTTCAAATTGTGTTCTTCTCACTTAAACTGCTGTCATTCTGGAGCAACTCCACCTGACTCCATTAAATTATTACTGATTTATACCAGGACAAGTCACAACAAGGCCAATTGCAGGTCAAAAGTGTTGTTTCAAACCTTTTCTGAACTTCCCATTCCTCCTGTAGATTTCACTTCTCACCTATGCTACACGACACGTTTCTCTCACAGAATCTGTATGACATGGTGTCATAGTGGCCTGGACATGACAGCCCAGAGGTCCAGCCCAGTCCTGGGTCTCTGTGCTTGTCAACAAGAGTATTGTCAAAAGAAAGGAGAAGACTAAAAAGGAAAAACAACAGTCTCATCATACAAAGCCAGTCTCATGAGCTTCTCTTGGAAACGTCTTAAACTCAGAGAAGTCTGCCCTGCAAAAGCAACCACAACTTGACTGATAGGTCAGGCTTGTCAAACAAGGGCTGCTATTCGTTAAAAATAGCAGTAAAAACAGATAAAAGTTTGCTTTAAAAAAAAAAAATAATCAAATTCAAGGAGATTAGATTACCTTTTAATGATTCTTCCTAATGCAGACACTCAAAGTACTTGATGGAAATTGAGATTTGACTTGGCTATAGCTCAAATCAGAAAAGATTATGCGATATCATTATTCTCTGATTTAAAAAAACACACATGTGAACACAAACACAAACCAGAAGAGTCTCCAGCTTGAAAAGAATATTTTTTTGACTCTGACATGTGCCAGTGAGCATAGGAGTGGTCCATTCTGAATTCATATCTTGTATTCATTAAAACCAAATCTTCTTGGATAAATAATACAATGTTCACATGTTTAGGCAAACAACTTCTGTCCTGAATTCCAGGCAGAAGAGCTCATTTAGATGCAGTGCAAACTGGGATTGACTTGAATGGAGTTTTCATTGTTCACTATAGGACTATAACCCCTACACCCCCAAATTATATTTAAGTATTTTAGAACAAAATAAGTAAATTGGGATAAAAATTTCTGGATCAAAGGTAATAGAAGCAAAACTTCTATCTTTAAGCGCATTAGTTTCCCCCTTGCTCTCTTCCAGTCCCTCACCAACCATAATAAACATCTCTTTTCTGTTGTTCATCCCAGAGTGAAACAGCAGGATGGATGCCAAATGGAGGGAAATATGCCAGCAAGCAACTAAGTGTTTATGTTCTGCATGAGATGTTAATGTGCCATAGACAGTTACAAATATGAAGCTATACCTCCTGCTGTGAACAGAGCAGAAACAAAACCATGCTAGTCAACCCTGAAGGTGTAGCATTTTAAAAGCCACCAGGCATTGGGCAAACCAGGTCTGGCTCCCCTGCAGAGGGCAGAAGCTGGGGGCCATTCCCTTCCTACCCCAGCAAAGCTCCACTGCAAGGGTGGAGGCTGCAGCTGATCTTCAGGAGCAACACAGGTACCTGCCCATGGGCAGAGTCTGCAATCTCAGCATCACAGCTACATGGAGGAGCAGCAAAGGTACCAACATGAGCTCTTGCCAGAGGGCAGTAACTGCATGAAAGCAACTATGGTGCTACTTATTAATCCTATGATCTGCCTTGTGCAAATTAGTGTGATGCTTCTCTCTGTGGTTTTAAGGTATATCTACACTGTAATTTACTTGCCTTTCCACCCAGATGGATAAGTGTGAGTTCCAAAGTAGAAGCCATGGGGCACAGCAGTCAGCCAGGTCAGTTAGCCCTTCTGGCACGTTAGCTGGGGATCAGTGCTGGTCTAGTGCTGTTAATAAAGCTGCTGCAGCATGGCAGAGCACATGAACTCTTAGCTGCACTGCTGGACCTTTGAGGGACTGCTTTGTGGCTTGGTTCTTCAGGCTTTTTTTTCCCAATCACAGGACAGGCTTGCAAGAGCAAATAGACAGGCAGGTAGAGTCCATCCTGAGACCATCTAGATATGGTTGAACACCTCACTATATTAAGTCCTTTTACCCAAGTGCATCTTTAAAGACCCCAAAAGGGACAACAGTGGAATTCTTGTCCCCACTCCTACCGCTGTGGCCTGTGAGCATGTTTCCATATGTAAACAAGAGCTTTGCTGTTTGCTGGGCAGCACAAGGAATGCATCCATTAGAGACATCCTTCCTGGGAACACTTCAGTGAAGAACTTCCTACTTGACCAAGGAGATGACAGAGGGCTGTAAACACAGGCAGGGGGAGAGATCGTGACTAAGGACTTTGAAATGTCAGTTCAGAGATGGAAACAAAGGAACACTCAGGTGCTCAGGAGATAAGGGGCTTCAGAGCACTTCAAAAAGGTGAAGAGTGCACTTCAAAAAAAGTAAGTGGATATGGATATTTGGATGTTCACAATGCTTATTTAATGTTTTGGATGTTCATAAGGCTTATCTTTCCTTAACAAGGAAATTCCTACTTATATCAGGCAGGTTGGGACAAAAAATTTTATCAGTGCAATTAAAATCTATATTTAAAACATTTGCATGGGGTTTTCAGCTTTGTACAATAGAACATCAAATATCTTGGTAGGAAGTGAGTCCCCCTCAGAAGCTGACAACAAAATTCAAATGTTTTTACAACTTCTGTGACTCAGTCACATCTGTAGAGTATCTTCTACAGCACCTTTATCTTTTTACAAATCAGCTTGTTCCTCAAATAGCAACACAATTCATCTTTTAGATCTCTTATGAAAGATTGTTAGAAGTTGCATTGTTAGGAGGATTTTACTGAGATTTTTAAGGCTATTTTACCTGTGTGTTGTCACCAGTATTGATCTTCTCAACTTCACAGGCTTTTTTCTCCAGCAATTTCTGTTTTTTTACATGTGAGGGTCCAGCTATATCAGTTAAGCCATCACCACCTGCTCTAGTACTGGCTTCCCACTTGTCAGCAGCAGGACAGAGGGTATCCTCTGATAATAAATGTTTTTCATAATGTGTTTGCACTCCAGTAGATCTGGAGCTATCAATTGCAAGAGTAGCTTGATCTTCTCTATCTCTCCTACACCTGGTTTTAGAGTGAAACCTCCAAGCTCCTAGAAGGCCTTCCACACCTCTTTCACACTTAATACTTTTGTTTGTTTGTTTGTCTATATGTTTTACATATAATTGTTTGTAGCATCTTCCTTTTACTTATCTGGAATAACTTTTCTCAGATATTGAGAAGAACTGCAACTCTAAACCATTTTAACTAATTGCATGGGTTTTGTTTTTTTTTTTACATGATGAAATAGTGTCCAGAAGAGGGTCACAAGGCTGGTGGAGGGTTTAGAGGGGATGCTGTATGAGGGGTGGCTGAAGGCACTTGGTCTTCTCAGCCTAGAGAAGAGGACACTGAGGGGAGACCTCATCACATCTTACTGCTTCCTCAATAGGGAAGGAGGAGGAGTAGGCACTAACCTCTTCTCTCTGGTGACCGACAATAGGACACAAGAGAAGATGTAGGAAGATGTGCAGAGGGAGGTTTAGGTTGGGTGTTAGGAATTGATTCTTCACCCCAAAGATGGTGGAGCACAGGAATAGGCTCCCAGGGAAGCAGTAATGGCACAGACCTGCCAATATTCAGGAAACATTTGGATAAAACCCTCAGGGACATGGTGTGAACTTTGTAGTTGTCCTGCTCTGGGGTGGGAGTTGGGCTGGGTGATCCAGGCTGTCTGAGGAGGCACTTGAGACACCGTCCCTGGAGACATCTAAGAAGACAGATGTGGTGCCAGGGGACAAGATTTAGTGGTGGACACTGCAGAGTTAGGGTAGTGGCTGGACTCAATGATCTTGAAGGTCTTTTCCAACCAGAATGATACTGTGATACTGTGAAATACTGGGATGCTTTCAATAAGAAACCAATGCCATGGTAATTAATAAGTTTTTGCACTACAAAACCAGTGACTATCTGGCCTACTCTTTTTCTCCCTAAATTTAGGATTTTTAGAGACTTCTGTGAAAACCACTCCCATCATCTCTTTTCTAACTTGAAGATTTTAGCTTAGCTGACTATTTTCAGTTCAGGTCAGAAAACAATCCATATGCCTACCCATCTTTGCTACCTTTCTCAGTACTTCTTCAACCTCTGTGTCTTCCCTGGCAGCAGAATAATGAGAACCATGAGCTGAATCCAAAATCCCAATCTATTGTAGACTTGAAGAACATTCTTTTGCCATCCATTCTTATGTGCTTTTGAAGTCTATTTGCTTCCACAACTGCTTATGACTCCAGAAAATTATCAGCAATGCCTTTTCCATCTCTTTGCCAAGTAATATTTAATGGTCCCATCTGTGAAAGTCAGTGGTATTTTTCTAAATGTGGGTTGCTTTGCTTTGACACCCCCTCTTCTTGCAGACACTTAAAATTGCAAGATAATTTTTCACTTTTTTACATTAGCTTTAGGTTTCACTGAACTAACCCACGTCCTAAAAGGTTTTCATAAATGTGTAAATGAATGGCAAGAGTTACCATGATGCTTGAGACAGGCAGGACTTGGCACACAGAGACAATGAGCACCACTAAGACATAGCAATAGCCTAAAAAACAGACCTTCAAATCAAATTACAGAATAATAGCCATTATTTAATTCTATTACACTATACGTTTCAGCATTTGCTTATTTTGTATAGTTTACCCTTTCCCTTTCAGGTAATTATTATTTTTTATACTTATAATGATTATGTGTTATTTTGTATGAATTAAATATTCTATTTACTACTTTGTTGTAACTTACTCAGGAGTAATAGTCTAAGGAAAAAAAAAAAAAAAGGATTTTTACACTGAAGAAGGTAAAATAAAAATTATATATTCTTCTTGTATGTAACAGATCATGACTTTACCCATGTTCCTAATGTTCCAGTCAGATAATGTTTATGCACATGGAGCATGATATTATCCTGAGGATATTTTCATACAAGCACAGTTCAGTGGATATCTAATGCCAATTTACACACAGGTAAATACAGTATGTAAAATATTGTCCCATTAATTTAGTGATCAGCTGTGGCCAGAATTTCTCCTACTGGGAAGCTCAGAAAAGCAACTGCTGTAACAGCACAGAGCATCTGTGCTGTCACAAAGCAACCAGAGGTTCTCTTGAAGGTTTATATTTAGGTGTTTTCTTCATTCTGAAGAAAATATTACATGAGCTAACCAGGTCTTACCTCCTACCCCTGACCAGTGAACTGCATCTTTATGTCCCCAGCATTGCAACTCTAATTAAGTCCATTGAAAGAGACACTTTCTGAGAACTGCAGGTTGAGAGTCAATTGGATAAGCCATTGTATTTCATTATGCTTAGTTGCTGCAAGATTGAAGAGGTTACTCAGTTTCTGTCTTTTCTATACTGAGGAACATTGCTGAAGGATCTAGAACAGGCTGAACTTCTTGTTCCACGCAGATCTGCAGACAAATGGTATCCATGTAGGACTGGGGGGAGGGAGGAAAATCTCCACATATCCAGCACATGGAATTTGCTTCCCAATGAACATGGACTGGCATGCACTTTCCTTGAACCCCACTTGGAGAGAGGAAGAATTTGAAAGCTCAGTTAGCAACTCAGAGGAGGTGACGTAATTTGTTTTGGTGATATTTCTCAGTTACCACCTATTTAAGGCTGGCAGCTTTAAATGATTTGTGGTGAACAAATGGACTTTAATCAAACTTCCTTTTTAAAAAAATAACAAAATCTAGTACATCAAGTTGACAGGGAAAATATATGTTTAATTGGGGAAAATTCTGTAATGTTGGCTGGAATACTTATTCACTTTGTAGCAAGAGACTATCATTTGTGCACAATTGTTCAGCACAAACAAAAGCTGTCAGAAAAAGTATTTATTTGTCAATTGTTTTTTGCCTTTTTTTTTTTTTACTGATTTTTGGAAACCTTCCTTGAAAAAAAAAAAAAAAGGAAGATATGAACATGTGTACTAATCATTCAGCATTTACAAAATAAGTTTTAAAGAATGTACAAAGAACACAAACTGGTGAAGTCAGAGCCTCAACTGTGTCTTCTTCAGATCTGAGACAACCACAAGGAAGAGAAGCTTGTGAGGGAGGTGTTCGGACCCCTCAAAAACTAATTGTTGAAGTCAACCCAGTTGCTGAACCAGTTGCTAAAAAACAGGGTAGTGGGCTGCAGCTCTCTGCCCTCCCTTCAAGGTTCAGCTGCGAGGAAGGCTCCCCTCACTCTTCCTCTCCTGCCCTCATCTTGCTCCAAGTTGGTCCTTGCCCTCCTTCTTGCCCAGGGTCCCACAGCGTTGTGCAGCCTCCCGACACCTTGTCCCCCCACTTTTCCTTGCCCTGCCTCCCACTCTCTGGCCTCTCCCTGAGAGAGATTCATGATCTTTTGACATGAAACATCTGATGTCAGGAGAGGAGCATTTCCTAACTGAAGAACTGACAAGCTTCTTGAGACTTTTCAAGTCTCTGAGGAGGCACATTCACAAGAATACCTCTGTGTCCTATTATTTAAGACAGTTATGCAAAATAGAGATCCTCAGCCTCCTACTCCTCTTCTTCAGCAGCTCCCCAATTCTGTAATTGCCTAAAATTTCAGATGCTTCTCTCAAATTCCCCAGACACCAAACCTTCTATTGCTAGTTACACCCAGAATTGCTTAATTCTTGACAGTGATGAGCAGCCAGACACTGAATTCATGGCTGAATTTTGTCAGAATTTATAATCTAAGTTTTTCCCCCATGTCTAGCAGCACAACACTGGCTTTTCACCCTGCCAGACAGTACCTCACACAAAACAAAGAGAGATAAGAAGGTGCTACAGCCCTTCCTCTGCTTGACCCCAGCAGTCAGGTCAACTAAGACATGGTGCAATTTATCAGCAGAATTAAAGGAACTGTAATTTCTCCCACTCTACAAAGAAATCCCAGTAGAAATCCCTGTAGCACCACCCAGAACATCATACTACATACTTGCTTCTGTAATATGTGACGCTGTTAAGAGCTGAATAGCCACCCCATTCACGTAGTCTACATCTGACTCAATGGTGCAACATGAATCCTTAATCCTATAAAACTAATGAACTTTCCAAGTAACTGCAGAGCACAGGAAGTGCTCCCACTGACTGACCTCAGCCTCTCCCATCAAGGGGCTATCATGCCCAGAAGCTGTGAAGTTCTGGACCTCTTCTTACACTCATTTCTCTAGACCAATAGATAAGCCATGATTTGCCATGAAATTAAATCTGTGCAGCCTCAAGCTGGGACTCTGACTTCAGCTGGGCAGGAAGTGCCTAGGAGCTAGGTTCTCCAAGGTCTATGCCCTTTCATGGATTTAGACCACCATGCAAGTGCATTTTTGAAAATGATCTTAAGTAATAGGGCTAAGGCTAGGGTTGGAAGGGATCTTAAAGATTCTCTAAATCCAATCCCAGACACCTCTTTCTGGATCAGGTTGCTCAGGACCACATCTAGCCTGCCCTTGAACACTTCCAGGGGTGGGACATCCACAACTTCCCGAGGCAACCCGTGCCAGTGTCTCACCACCTTCATGCTGAAGAATTTCTTCCTAATGTCTAACCTAAATCTCCCTTCTTCACATTTTAATCCATTCTCCCTTCTCCTCTTGCTACACATCCTAGTAAAAAGCCCCTCCCCAGCTTTCCTGTAGCCCCTTCAGGTACTGGAAGGCCACTATGAGGTCTCCCCAGAGCCTTCTCCAGGCTGAACAGCCCCAACTCTCTCAGCCTGTATTCATAGACGAGGTGCTTCATCCCCCTCATCATCTTTGCGGTCCTCCTCTGGACTTGCTCCAGGAGCTCCACGTCCTTCTTATGTTGGGGGCTCCAGTTCTTTATTTGAGCTGGGAAATAGGATTTAATTTCTTGAGCTGCTTTTGGATACATGACTAGGCAGTCATTTACATTTGTACTTTTTATTTCACTTGCATCATTTGCATTTTCACCCATATTTTTTCAGGATCTCCTATGGGGCATTTTTGAAGGTGTTACACATGCAGCTTTTTGCTCTGCAAACCAATCCCCAAGGGTGGTGTGCCAGGACAAAGGTGCTCCACCTAAGTCATTTAAAGGGCACAGGACTGCCATAATGGGCTGGCTTCAGCAGGCAACATTTGCTTGCTGCCTCCATTATCTTACCCCATATTACTTTATAGGCATCTTTGCTGTTAGTTTAGTTTCCTGCCTATTTCAGACAGAGGTGAGGTTGAGAGATTAGGCCTCAAAGGGACTAAGTCTTCCACTCCGTTATGCAGATTTATATGAAGGCAAATGTGTTGAATACCAAATTGACACCCTGAATTTTTTTTTGCAAAGGCATGAAAATGTAAAGACGTATCCTGCCTTTCACTTCCAGAGCTGCTGTTCAGGCTAGCATGGGGGCCTTCATGGGAGTAATATTTGCTGCTACAATATTGATGTTCTTAATTAACTTTTACTTACTGGAATCCTTTCTCTTGTTTCATGTAACTTTATCTTCTCTGTCTTGTCTTTTTATCTCCTTTTTGTCTGTATTTCTTACGAATTTCCATCAGCTGCCAGAGGGTAGATTTGTTTGCATTATGAATAGATTTCCAGTGTTAGCTTTATTTAGCTCTGTACTGTTGTGTATCTGGTCAGATTGTTTCTTTATTTTAATATGTTTTTAATCTGGTCTTACTATTCGATGCTTTGTGATATATAATTATAGATATCATACTTAAAATCACAGAAATGTTGGAGTGTTGGTTGAAAGGGACCTTTGAAGTCTGTGGTCTGATCTTCCACCCACAGCAGAAGTAGCACTGAGTAGATGAGATGAGCTGTAGATTTGCCTAACATAGCATTGAAAACTCCCAGATAACCTCCTTCATCACCTCCCTGGGTAACCTTTTCCACTTCTGGACTACCCAACCAGTAGAAAAGAACAGTAGCTTCCCTTGATCAGCTGATCAAGTTTTTCACAATGCATCTCAGTGTGACTTTTGCTCTGTTTGCAATAAGATTGCAGCAGTGGTCACATTTAACCTGACATCTGCCACCATGATCGGCTGTTGAGCTGGTCACTTCCCAGACTACAGCAAAGCAGGGAGATATTCCTCTAGATGCACAGCTTTTCTTCACTGATCCTCATGGGGGCTTTGCTGGTGCAGTCAACTGTACAGAGGAGTCACATCAGCCATTGCCCTGAGCTGAGGATCACCACAGGTTTGCGAAGAGCATGCTCACTGTTCGGGTTGCTGATGGTACCGAACAACCATGCACCTCAGTATCAACCCCTGGCACAGTCCCATATTACTGGTACACCAAGATATGCTGCAAGGCTTCATCATGGGAACCCAAGATAAGTTCCCAAGCCTAGTGAGACCAATGGGAATATTTTCAATGATTCTGCCAATGCCCAGTGGTTGGGGTCCCTAGACATGATTAAGCTCAGACTTGTAGCTTCAAGCTGCTTGAGCATGTGCAGAAGCAGTTTCAAGCAATTATTCTCATCACTGAGCCACAGACAACAGCATATAACACATTTGGCCAGAAATTTTACTTCTCTGGGTTAAGGGCCAGGCATTTAGTCACTGGAGGCATCTTGTGCCAAAAACACATCTTTACCTGTAATGGGAGGTGATAGAATGAATATTACACTAGAGCTTTGCTGTTCCTGAGTGAAGTGTGCCATACTGTAAGATTATGTTTTCTTCATTACCAGCTAAAGTAGTATGTTACAATCACCAGTTCTGTGAGAGTTTTGCCACTCAGTTAAAAGAGAGAGCAAGATCACATCATAAATTAATACAGTAACATCACATTGCAGTGTCCCTTTTTTTTCATTTCTTTTTAAGAACAAGTTAGTTTTAATTCTACATATGAATGGATAAATCTGAACAATTGAATTTTGCTTGAAGTGATAACATTTTACTGTAAGAGGACATCATTTAGGCATACCTTTGTATAGTTTCCAGGAAATAAATTCTTTTTTTGTGTTGTAAAAAGCCTCACTGAGGATTGCCCTGCACTATGCTAGGGAATATGAGTTAACTGTTCCACTTCAGTATTCTCAACAATTAAGCTCTCATGACTTGTAAAGGTGTCTAAGTTTAAAAGAATGAAGTTCTGCTTCCCTGCACATGAATACGTATCTGTTACTCACTTGCCATTAAAAAGAGTCTGTGGTAGAGAGCAGCATCTCTGCACAAAATTGTGCATGCATTGTGAACCCCATTTTCTGTAGTAATTGCTTAAACTCAATAATAACATTTTTTTTCTTTTCCACCATGAGAGAACAGAAGAGAGGGGAACACCTGGACAGTGGTTTATTAGAAGGAATACCACCTGGAGTAACTTAGAACGAGTGAGTTCTGAGGACAGTGATTTGTTGGGATGGGTCCACCTGGTGGCTGATGCGTAGAAGTTTAGCAAAAAAGATAGCAAAGGAGAGTTAAATTAAGGAATGAAATCTAACTGACAAGAGACCATCCAGACCACATGCCAGAAGACCAACCTGGAGGAAGAAAAAGGAGAAGTGACCCCGCCAAGCCCAGGACACTCTTCAAGGAAAGACTCAGCAGGA
>NW_009952880.1:4599648-4677791 GCF_000747805.2 Chaetura pelagica | reverse complement strand
CAGGAATGAGGTCAGATTTGGACCAGAGAGTGGGGTGTCTAGGAAAGAAGTCTGTAACTTCTCTAGCACTTTAATTATTATTTATTAATGAAAGTGAATGTGTTTGAAAAACTCTTCTGACAGTACTGTCTGCCTCATCTATTCAGTACACAACTGCAGAAAGTGCTGATCAAGAACAGGGAGATTCCCAGCTTAGCACTGGCTTTAGGGTTGTGGAGTCCAAAAAGGGCAGAAAATTTACGTTCCAAAAACACCTTGGAAACCTGGATTAAGCAAAATTGACCTGGCTTTTCCCAGGCCCACTTGGCTCGTGAGAACGTGGGATTCAGCAATGATTCACAGAGCACTGGTATTCATCCAGAGCCAAGCTGCAGCTTCTGCACATCTTGTTCCCTGGATGGATACAGGATCCACGCCAGTTACCAAACTGAAAGCATCATTTAGCTCATTTGTTACACTGCAGCAGAGTTGGGTGAGGCTTCATGGAACTGTGCCAGTTTATAGACACCACTTGAGATCACTGGGGTGAAAGATTTTATTTTATTGCTTCAAATCATCTTATATTCTTGATTATTTTCTTATTAGAAAGAGTAATTATATTGAATACTTGGGCCTGAGGCCAGAAAGTCTCAAAAAATATAATTGAACAGGAATATTTTAGAGTGCTGTGTCAGCATAACAAGAATTCATAATCACATTAACATCTATTCCCCTCTCTATACCACCTTTTCTAAGAAGATCAACCCAACTTTAAGGTCTTCGCACTTCTCCAGGTTCCACATAAGCTGCTTTCCTTGTACTTGAGTGTGGTTCAAGGAGCCGTGTTCTAGACCACATTCAATACCATCACAACAGACTTTTTGCTTTACACTAAGCTCATCCATGTAGGAATGGACATTTCTCATGAGCTGGTCCATGGTTACAGAACAAATTTTGGAAGATGCATAGAGCTGAACATATCCTCAGGTTCTATCCTATGGAGTAGAGTCAAAACAGGCTGAGTCTCCCAAATATTAGCTTCATTATAGAAACAATGAAGTTGTTCAGAATATTTTTGCTGGGGTTTTGGTTTTCAGTTTTTATTTTGTACATTTCCTTTGGAACATCATCACTGAGGCTGCAAAATGCTGCTCATCCAACACAAGAAAAAATGACTCTTCGCTCAGCATATTTTTTCCCATTCTTAAACCATTAGCAACACTAAACCATGTCTACAGCATCCAGGTGTTTCCTACAGCTACACACACCTGAGACAGATGTCTGCTCCCACAGGCCATCACTTTTATATCTGCAATGGAGAGGAAAGTATTGTTCCTGACCTGGACATAACAACACCCTTTTGTGCAACACTGAAATCTGTGCCCTGAAGAAGAAACAACTTCAATGTAAACACCAAACTGGCTGCCAGTTGGCTCTGCTTGCTGAAACAACAAAAGCAAATCCTTTCCAATGTAATCTTTACCTCAGGAAGAGGAAAAAAATAAATAAAAAATAAATAAATGCAACTAATAGCAAACAATGTGAAGTATCCCTGTGGTGTACTTTCCAGCTGGCCAGGGAGCAGCACTGAGAAGCTGATTGTTAGCTTTTCAGATTCAAATGCAGATTAAATTATAACACTTCAAGCATGGGAAAGAAATGCTTTTCCGTATTCCTCCTCTTGCCTTTCAAAGGACCACAGAACCAATTCCCCTTTTCATTCAGAAATAACGTGCAATGGGTAATTCCAGGCAGGTGGCAAAAATATCTTTGTTGACAGGAGGTTTTGGAAGGGACAGAAGTTGTTCCTCAGAAGAACAAGCGGCTGAAAATGAGGGCATTGGTGTTGAATGTATTTAATGGATTTTCCTTCTGACCAGCTCCAGGCTGACTGTGATAGCTGAAGCACACTAGATGCCCCCTCTATCACCTTGCATCCTGAGACTACTCTGATGTGAAGCAGAGCTTGGTTTGCCAGGACAAGCAGGAGATGCCCTTCAGACCTGCTCTCCTGACTGAAACTGCTGGCAAACACTGAGCTACTGCTGCTGTGCCACGGCATGATACGGCCAGGTCATCTCACACCCCCACCCACAGCACTTACTGTGGAGGGACGAAGATAAAACCTGGCATGAAGTTCTTGCCTTTAAAATATGACACACACATACGCTTGCATCCTGAAGAGGAATCTGCAAGAAAATTTGCTGGAGAGTTTATCTGTTGTGCATCAGTGAAAAAGTCAGAAGAGGAAGATTTTTCCTCTCTGCTGCTTCCTCTACTTTGTTTTCTTCCAATTTGTCCTAACTACAAAATTAATTATTTTTCTTTAGCAAAGAAAAGGACTTTTTTCAATGAGGAAAAGGACCGTGAAATATTTTTTTTGCCAGATACCTAGATCTTCTTTTGAACAATGGAGACACATAGTTCACAGTGATTTTTAAATGAAAAGCTCATTTGAAAGATTGTATGTAAAGGGAATGGAAACGCCTGGGGTTTTTTGAGTTAAATAATTTATTTTTTTCTTTTCAAGCTCTTCATTCCCCTTTGTGTTTAGGAGGGAAAAGCAATTAATCTTTTCACAAAATCCCTTAGAGGATTTTGTCTAAATGACACAAAGTCGTTTAGAGCTCTCCAGATATAGGCAGTGGTGAAACCAAGCAGAACAATATCACCATTGATTTGTTTTGGTCTGCAGTTGCTCAAGGTTTGACACCTCTCTAGTCCATTTCTGAAGCCTGGAAATAAGTCCAGGAATCCTTGAAAATCTGAAGCCCCAAATGATGGAGCCAGATCTGCCAGAAGCCCAGCTCATAGGTACCGCAGCTATTAATGAACCCAGAAGAGCAGCTGACAGAAATCAGCCCCTAGGAACAATCTCCTTTCAAAAATATAACTCCTTACATACTGTGTTTTGAATTTGATAAATACTGAAACCTCCAGAGAGAAAAAATAGATTTTCCCTGCAGCTATGCCAGTTTACTAGTACTTTTGGCTATGGCTAAGTAAGAATTTAGCCTTCACAGACATTGACATTGATGCTTTCAAGCATCTTGAGCACCAGCCCGCTGGACAACAGCTCGTTTGAGGGTGGGAGCCACAGGATGAACCTCATTGCCCCTCCTACAGACAAAACCTCTTCCAACTCTTCTGATTTCAGAATACTTTCCAAAGAGAGGGGAATGCCAGAAACGGATTTCATTGCTAACTGTCCCCAAACACCTGTTGCTGTGGTGAACTTGCTTAATAACTTCTCACGTGCAGTGGTGGGTACTCTTCTGCCATATAATCAATGCAAGTGCCCAATTTCTTTTTGGAAAACAGCTTTTCTCACAGCACTAGCTGGTCAGTCCGTCACCCATAAGGACATTTGGAAAGCTTTTAAACAAACTTAAATGTAGATTAGCTCAATTTAGAACAGGAAAAGGAAAGAAGAAAAAAAGAAAATTGCAGCCAAGGCCTCAAAGTTCTTGTTTTGTACAAGACCACTGAAGTCATTGTTACTCTTTTCATCAAGTTGTCTGACAGGGCTGTCTCTGCAGTGTGCAGCTAGTTTTGAATATACCATTTGAAGCAGTGTGCCACAATTTTAAATGTCACAACAATAACTGTTGCAATTGTGAGTGGATAAGGCGGAGCCCTTCCACCTTCCATTATGGTTTATATGTCTCTTGTGTCAAGGGGATTCACTTCCCCCTCTTGCAGCTTTGTACTTCTGAACAGAGAGAGGGTAAGAAGTTCTTTCCTTCAGCCTTCTAGTGCTATTATACTGGCCAAAATCTAAGGTGTCTATTTATTTTCAAAGGAAAAAATGGACAAAACATGAAATGAAACTTCAGGCTGCATCTATCCTCTTGTAATTCTTGGGCCACAGAATCACACTTATCCCTTTCAGTCCCCACACTTATATCCCAAAGACCTGCAGAGCTCTGTCAGTGAGGGTTGAGGTAGTGGTGGTTGTGATAGATCCAAGTGCTCGAGGAGAGCCCAAAGTGACTCTGACCATGAGGGATCATGCCACAGTAGACTCATGCCTTGAAATTAAAAGAAAATTCATAGGGGTTTTTTTTTGGTTTTTTTTAGGAATTAAGAACTACAAAAATTCCTGCATTTAGGAAACTACAGGCAGCTATTTGACAAATTTCATACGGACTGAAGTGTGAAGGCATAAAAAAAATAACATATATATATATATGGAAAAATGACAGAATTGTGGAAGTACTGACTTCATGACTTTTCTGCTCTTATGGCATAGCCTTTTCTGCTTGTGGCTACTTGAATGTAAAAACATGAGTATGACCTCAGTGTCTCTTCTTAGAACCTTGCTGAAGCAGCCAAGACAGCTGCTCAATTCCAGTTAGCCACAACTGTGCTTTCTCTTCCTGCAGAGCCTTCATGCCTTTACTTAAAGAAATTCAAATGGATTATGCATTTTCACATGAGATGCTAAAATTTGAAGTGTTGATACATATGAACACCAGAATAAATGCAAAATACTCATGTGTTAGTGGCTTTTCTGAATTTGATCTAGGAGAAAGAAGGAAATACCAGAAAATCTGCTAGTAGAAAGCTTATGTTCTCTAATCCTAAGAGCTCTGGAAGAGCATCAGAAACTATGAGCATGTTTACAATCTCTTTTCTTGCATATTTTAGTTACATCTTCCCTATTTGTTACCCTTGAAGCCCACTCAGAGATTAGACTCTTCCTGTCTCCCCCATTTTGTGCCCTTACTCTTCCTGCAGCATCCATGTGATGACAAGTACCTTCTACCCTGATGACATGCACTGTGGTGTCACCTACTGCCATGCATGGTCACAGAGAAGTCTTCTGCCAGCTTCAGAGTGAGCCACAGGGACAGAAAATGGGAGAGGCAAGTAGATAAAATTATGCCTACAGCTGCTTCAGAATCATAGAATGCCAGGTTGAAGGTAACCTCAAGGATTATCTGGTCTAACCTTAATATTTTTAGTTGATTTACTACAAACTTTGTCTATACTTAAAGGGCAAAGTTTTTTGTGCAGATGATGGTTAACTGTCATGATGTTTTGTTCCACAAGCACAGGGGAAAATACTGCTGAAACTTTCTAGTAAATACCTACTGTATGTGCATCTATGAGGTGGCAGGTTCATGAGGGTCTTTTTCATTTCTAATAGAACCTGAGAATCTTTCATGTAAAATCAGCAGTAGTTTCAAAGTTCCTGGTGGACTTCACATACTCAGCAAGATGTTTGAACTAGCTAAGGTATTAAAAAACATCTCTCTGTACAGACTTGATGTTTACTGTCTTTCACTGGTGGAATATCCTTAGGAATTTCAAGATGTGTGGTGTGATTTATCTTCTGCAAGAGTTGTGGGGGTATTCACTAGTCATCAACAATTTATTATACTCCACATGGAATAACAGGATTTGGAAAGAGATAAGAGAAGGATGATCTCAGAATGGGGCCTATTAGGAGATAAGGATCGTGATTCCCCACCCTCCTCCTAGGAGATTTTATTCAGACCTGCGTGTTGGATATAACTCACAGAATACACATAAAATTAGGGCCAGTCCCACTGAAGAAGAGGAAGAGGAAACTGAAGCTATATCCCTGGAGTAAAATACAATCACTCTGGACTTGTATAGCTTCATTGTACGTGGCAGTCCCAGCCACCATTGATCCCAGCAGGAAGGGGAGGATGAGTATTTCAGAGCAAAAGGGGAAAGAAATCAAATCCAGATAGAACAAGATCACACATTTCATTTGCATCTGCATCATCTTTGAAGTTGTGGTTGCAGTTATTGAACGGAGATGACTGGAAACGTCTTTCATACCAAAAGGACCTGATTGCACTGAGTTTCTTATTTAGCATGTCAAATCAATTAGCTGGTGTTTGGACAATGCTTTGAAAAGAGGAAGCAAGATATTACATACACACACACACAGAGGCACATGTGTATCCCCACAACCTTCTGTGCAATTAGTATCTGTAAGAAATGGAAATGGAGGTTTTAACTAGCAGAAGAAACATACAAAGCAGATATTTAAGGCTTAAATTACTTTGCAGATGTTATTAAATTTAGCAGAACAAAGAAATCACATAAGTTTTGAGAAAAACAAGTGAACAAACAAAAAGAATAAAAATAATGAGAGAAACTTTCTGAAAATATAGCTGATTTAAAAAGTTTTCACTCTAAACCAAGTTTAAAACTATAGAGGTACCAGCTCACTACAGTCTTATAGGAATAGGAATGTAATGCTTGTGTATCTTGTTTCAGTCTTCCATCTTGTTATATCAAGTTGCAAGTCTGGTTGTACCAAGGCAAGACTTACATTTTGCTTTGCTTATTATGTCATAGTCAAAAATAAATGGAATAATGGGTAACTATTAATCCCTATGTCAGCAGAATTAAACTAGGTGAAAAGTATGGTGAAACTTTAAAAGAAAAATAAGATATTGTAGTGCCAGATTGCTACAAAATGCCCTACAATTCAAGAAGACTTAGCAGATCTTTGAAATCTGTTACATGAAAGGTGCACTTGGTTGGCACATTTTGGTGTCTTCTATTGAAGACTTAAACTAAACCTCTGGCTCTGATGTTATTCTATAAGTTTTTCCAGAATGTTCTATCAGCTGGGCCCTATAAAGTTATTCCTGTCAGTGCAAACACACATACATATAAGAAAATTGTTTGCCTCTTCTGACAAATCACTTAAGACTGATGAACATACATTTATAACTAAGAACTCAATCAGAAAAAAACAAAACACAAAACCTTGAAGTAATAATTATGCATTTTGCTAATTTAATGTCGTCATAAAAAATTGTACTGAAGTTATGCAGAAAAGGAGGATGTCCCTACATTAGCACTACAGTTTGGCTCAGGAGGACCCTTCTGAAGTGAACATTCCAACAGCCTCAGCAGCCACATCTGCCATCACAGTGCAGTCTCAGAGAGCACACACTGCTCTCTCCTGAGATGAGATAAAAGCAGAAGGTGTGCTCCAGATGCTAATGAGCTCCCAGCCAGCAGGACCAGGCTAGAGTAGATAGGAACACCCCCAGAACAATGCACACACCTCATAGAGCAGATCCTCAACACCACTTCTCATCAGCTCCTGCTAAGCATCATTACTGGCTAATGTAGCCAGTCCTAGGGAATTATTTCAGTTCCTCTCACTTCCCCATCCTTCTGCATAACACTGATTTTACCAATTCATACTTTATTAATTTATATTTTCAAAGAGCCTAGGAGTCCCTGTGGAATCTCAGGACTTATCTGCATTAGCTGCCAATGCAGAAAACAAGAGCTTCTCCCCAGATGTTTTCTAACAAGTTAAACAGGAGACATGGGATTAGATAGAGATGGATAGACCAATTACTGTGAAGTTACAGTGCAACAGAAGTCAAACTGGTCTGATCAGAGAGAGAAGCCACCTTCTCATTACTGGAACACAGATAGGTGAGGGAGATTTAGGTGAATAAAACTGAGAACAAAGACACAATTGTGTTTGACATGACAGAGAAGTATCACCAGGGAGGACAGAAAGAGGGGTCATAGCTATGGTTGAGGAAAATGCTTTTTTTGCAGCAATAGTCTAGATGGATATAAATGACCCAAAGCTAAAAAAAACTCCAACTCTGTACCCAAAATGCAGTCTGAGTTCTGTGTGACCTGAACTAAGGGTAAGGCACAAACCTTTGGCATGAGATAACAATTCCTTCCTCTATCCAGAATCACTTCACAGATGCAAACGTCCTCTTTAACACTTCCATTACCACACATATTCCATGTCAACAGCGGAAGCACAATCTTGAAATAAAAATAGAAACATTCCTTTTCACTTGAAATACTTGGACAGTGGTGCTTTCAGCTGGAGAAGTCTTGTGACATAAAGGGACCTGTGAATACTCAAACAAAAATGACTATGTAGCAGACAAGTGAAAGAGGATATTGATAGGGCTGTTATCACCACAGTGAAGTGATTTAGAAGGCATGAATTTAATGTACCAGCTGTTCCATTTACTTTTCCTGCTTTCAACACAACATGCATAAGTGAGGACACTGTGGAGCTGTCTTCTCCTGCCCAGAATGGGAACATGTCCTGGTCTTTGAGGAAGAGAAAACAAGAACTCTGATGACACAAAGCTAGCTTGGGTTTCGTCTAGAGACTGAGTCTCCCTTAAACTCACAGCTCTTCACCCTGACAAAGGGAGATCTCCAGCAAAATGAACACTTGTTTCAAGTTCTCAGTGTACTTCCAAACTCACAATAAAGAGCCTTAGTGAAAACAAGGTTCAGGACTGTAAGTGCAAAGCAGTTTGTGGTAGAATATTTCTTATTTTCAGAGCACATCAGTGAAGAATCATATTATCCTGTGCACTTTCACCACAGGAAACATTTTGTAAATATCCACACATCTTCCAAATGGATGTAACATAATTCCACATTTTAAACCCAGACAATATATATGGTCTGTTTTTTACATCTGCAGACATTGACAGCCCTATCAAATCAGGTTTAGTGTTTGTTTTTTTTTTTCTTGTTTTGCACTTTGTGGCAAGAACTTTTAAGATTAATTTATGAGATGAGGATGAACTTAAAGTTTGTTCTATAGTTACAGTAGGGTGCAGTTGTTATCAGGGCTGTGGCTGGGTGCACACCCTGCACACTTTGGCATTGGTCCTCTGGGTGGTGCCAGAGCTCCCAGCTAGTCTCTGCAGAGATGGCAAAGAAGACTGAACTGAGATTAGGTGATTATCTGAACTCTAAGCTAGACTCATAGGAAAGCCTTTGTCTAATTCCCGCACAAGGTACCCAGATGGGAGTTTTGGGAAGTCCCAGAGACTTCATTGGACAGTTCCTGCTGTGCCTCGACCATTTGACAGGCACTGCTCCTGTGCTTCAATGTGTTAGCATCTAGGATGGAAAATCTAGGCAGGACAGGGACTCCCCCAGACAGGCCCTGCTGTAGAATTAACCAAAGTGCACACAGATATTTGTAAACAGTCAACAGAAACCTTTCCTATAGGTGCAAAAAGGTTCATGTAGGGCAATCTTTTGTACAGAGCCAAAACAGAATTTGCAAGTACCTTACCATAACCAATAGTGCTGTTACTTGCCTGTAATGGAGTGGTCAGGTAGGACCCCAGCCCAGCAGGATCACATCAGCTGAGCAGAAGAATGGTTCTGTCCAGTTGAAGATGCCATTGCAAGGACCCTCACAGCAGAGACTCCCATCACCTTCTAGGCATGACTGGTCATTCTGTTCAACAGCTTTGATTTCTCACGTAAGTACGACCCTGTGCAAAGATCCCAATAAATTGGTTCAGCAAATGCTTTATCCACAAGTGTCTACAGTAGTTCTGGCTGTGCCCACTCTCACCCTGGCAGCTCCAGTTTTTCACAGCAAGAGCTGCTTTGCCGAGCTGCCTACTTTGCAGAATCAGGCTCCAGAAAATATCTCTGAAACATGGTAAAAAGTCCTTAGGAATTTCTACTTGTACTTCTACAATACTTTATGTACACAAACTGTGCCACCCAATGAGCTCACTGCCCCTAAACTCCCAAAGATGACCATCTATTGTGCAGCTGAACTTTTAGCTTTAGTCCTGTATCTGGTCTGAGTTTTGGACAAAGATGATTATTGCTTTTACTGATATTTGGTAAAGGTGTTTGCCTACTTTGTGTGTTCAACCTGAATGAAAAGGTACAGAACCAAGCAAGTTTCACCTGGTTCTATCACAACAATTAAATTAAAAGCTCAATACACAATTTCTTGGCCAAAGTCCAATTAACATTATGCTGGTTTATATCACTATATTATTCTATTAGACAAAGGATAAGGCATCAAGTTTTAAAATTAATGAGTAATCCTGATTTCTTTGGCAGCTTTAGCTGGAACTTTGTAAAGGTGTTTCTTGGAAACATTAGGATCACTATGCATTGTAATTCAGGTTAGATAAAGTTGCAATTCATTGACATTATTTTATAGAACTTGGCTGCCCAAGGTAGTATTTTAGCTAAACTAATGCAGTAAGAGTCAGTTTGCCTGTGGAATTGGCTTGTAAAGGAACAGGGTAATGTTCTTCTTGCATGGAAGGATTAGGTTCACAGCACTTGTCTCTGCAGAAACATTAGAAGATCCGTGACCCAAAATCGATGCTTCTCCAAAGCTTTCACTAACCCTCAGAGTCTGCAGAACATAAAGCTTTCCCAGAAATGTCTTTTTGTTATCACACTTGTTAATTACACTAGTAGTTTCACAATTACTGGCTGTATGTCTATTGCTATGGCTGCTTCGTTAGTAGTTTGTGTTTTGTGTTACACCATCCAGCATAAGAAATCACCAACCTTTTGAATGCTAAACACAATATGAAAACACAGTATTCAAACATCACGTAAGTAACACAGAAATAACATCTTGATGGCCAAATTCCTTCTGACATGAATTTCACATAGCCTTTATTTACTGTCTGGCATCAACTGCCTTGTTTTTCTCTTAGAAGTCACTGTTTAATTTAAAATCCACTTCACATTGTTTTGTTTTATATTTCGGGGAGTAGTCACACAAAAAGAAAACTGTCTGCTAGTCAGATGCTACATAATATTTTTCTGATATCTCCAGATAGCATATTTATCTTATCTTCCTGAGCAATATTGTCATGGTTAAATCAGAATTGTGCATCTGTTGTAGGAGGTGAAAATTAATAAACCTTCAGCAGATCCATTCCTGTATCAGTTAGTACAAAGTCACAAACATTCCAAAAAGGAAAGTAAAAAGAATGGGTAGAAATGAAGCAACCAAACAAGACCTAAAGCTCTGTCCTATAAAAAAGACAGGAAAGATATCAACACAACTGCCACCACCACCCACGTACTAAGGGAGTGTACATACTTTTATAACAATACCACTAAGCACTAGAACAGCCAGTTGACCAACAATACTGTAATTAATAACAGATGATAATAAAACCAACTATCACAAACAAACAAAATCTCCAGGGTGCTAAATACATGTAGTTTAAAAAGAAGATTTAGAATAACTAACATGCCACAATTTGTTCAGAATTGAATTTTTTAACCCTTAAGAGGTGCCAGGCCAAAATAAAATCTAAGTAAGTAGTCACCTGACTTTTCTAGTTGCATCTCAGTAAGAAGTAATTTTCACACTTTGAAGAACTAGTCAAAATTTAACATAATCAATTATACATTCTGAAATGTAATAAAATCAGTATCTTTCACAGTGTTTCATGAAAAACAAAATATCTGCCCAAATAGCAGGTTACAAAGGAATTCACACTGGATTTAAATTAGAAGCAGATTCAAAACATGAACTCAGTTCAAATTCTCATATTTCCCCCATGGGTGCTATCTCCACTGGACCATGTTCTGTTCTATTGTCCTTATGTTACTGTCATCTCTGGATTGGACCAGAAATTTCATCCTCAAAATAAGCACCTTTTCTCAAAAAATCACTTACTCATATTGATCTATTCCCACACACAGAGCAGAAAATAAAAAGGAAAAGAGTACTGACTTTATTGATTTCACACTGCAAAGTGATTTCCTCAGAAAAATCTGACTAGTTCCTAGAATTAGTTCACAGCAGGTGATAAAACAGCATCACCAGCATTAACTCAGGGTCTTCCTCTGGGTTTAGCAAGCAGCCTGGAAGAAAGTACACCCTTTTTTATAACTAAGGCATAAATCATTGAGGCAGACAGCTTAGTAATTGTTTACAGCTGATCATAGAAACCAGCTATTGCTCTGAAGAAATTGCAATTTGGTATTACTAGAGAAGCAAAGAAAAGGGATTTATTTATTTATTATTACTATTATTATTAACATACAGCACATATGATGTGACTCTGTGACTTTACAACAATTTCATACTGGTGTGACTTTATTTCAGGTAGCTGAAAGTGGCATGAACCAGTATACTGAAGTAAAGAATTACCCGATGAAAAAGATACCAGTAAGTACAGAGGAAACTGTAAATATGTTAATAATCACAACACATCTGCTAATGCAGGCTCTGCCTTTATGTCACTACTGATATCAAACCAGAATTGACAACTGTTTACTAGATGCAGATTTTATTATGGATATCACAGAATCACAGAATGCTAGGGGACTTCTGCTGATAATTGAGTCCAATTCTCCTGCCAGAGCAGGACCATCACAGAATCTAGGACAGATCACTCAGAAATGCATCCAGATGAGTCTTGAAAGTCTCTGGAGAAGGAGACTCCACAATCTCTCTGGGCAGCTTGTTTCAGTGCTCTGTCACCCACACAGTAAAGAAGTTCTTCCTCATGTTGAGGCAAAACTTCCTGTGCTCTAGCTTGCATCCACTGACCCTTGTCCTATCACAGAGCATGACTGACAAGAGATTGGCCCCTACTTCTTGATACCCACCCTTCAGATATTTGTAAACATTAATAAGATCCCCTCTCAGTCTTCACTTCTCCAGTCTAAACAGCTCCAGGTCTTTCAGCCTTTCCTTATAAGGCAGGTGTTCCAGTCCCTTAATCATCCTTGCAGCCCTTCGTTGGACTCTCTTAAGTAAATTCCTGTCCCTCTTGAACTAGGGAGCCCAGAACTGGGAAAGGAGGTCCCCTTTTGCTTTGTGCAGCGGGATACAATGTCTTCTTATCATCAATGGTCACTTTCAGGCTGGAGTGTGGTCACTGTTATTATGGCCATCATGCCATTGCGGCCACCATAGCATTAAAATTACTATGGCAGCACAGTAATGAATTTGAAACACAGACAACCTCACTTATGGTGCATTTTAAAGTGTCTCTCAGGCTCTGATGGCCAGATGTCCACACATGGTTCTCATCTTCCCATTTCTCCAGCCCAAGGATGTGCATCTCCTTTTAAGAGTACTTTCTACACTTTCATGCTCCATCACTATTTATTGCAAGTGTAGGCTCGGAAGTGCTGCCTTGCAAAGTGCCCTTGGTCAGACGCCTACATGTGTATCCTTGAAGTGCATTTCTCAGGTGCCTCTGTGTGGAAACTGCAAAATGAGCAGCTATGGGAGCCAAAATAGAAACTTTCAGGACGTCATCCAGCCACTCCACTATTAAATTAGGGAAGAAGCACATGGAGGTACCCACACTATTAGTATATAATTGCTGAAGGAAAGGGTATGAGATGAACACACCAAACACTCAGATATTCCCAGTCTCTAGCATGAAGTTTTATTAGTACAACTTAAATTGACAAAACTCAGAAATTCTAGGTAAGCTGTTAAAGTACGTGAAAGCCAATTTCTCTTGCCCAGTGTGTCCCTACATTCAGGAAGCATACTGAAATTTTACTCACTATCCCATTGTTCCCCAAGCTGGAGCCTTGCAATGATGACATCAGGATGAAATTAGGAATCTGGAAATCATACAGTGAGTTTCTTGGGGGAGGGAAAGTGAGAAGACAAGAGAGATGGGTAAGATCCAGTGCTATTAGATAGTAAAATAGGATCTGCAAACATATATCTCTGTAAAGTAAACGTTGAGTGTGTCTGCAATTATATGTCGCCAGATTAGACCCATTGGCTAAACCCTGGAAGTTTAATACAGGTAAATTATTCTTTTAGAATTTAAGCTTACGTAAACAAATGTATTTACAACTAGTTAAAAATCCAGTTACACAAGAGAAAAACAAATAGATAACCCCCCACTACTTTTCACTCAGTTGGGCGCTGCAGAGCTGAAAAGATGTCTATTTTGGAGGCTATCTGAATGCTGTCAGTGTCAGCAATGCGCTGTGCCCTAGAACAGATCCCATTACTCCTCAGTTCCTACTGCTTTCCAGATGTTCCCCTGACTGCTCCTTCTGGCCTGCTCGGGGGCAACATTCACTCTTGGCACTTAGTCTTGTGTGCAGCCACCGTGGGCAGTCCCAGGTACCTCTTCCAACCTTGTTTCCTACCCAGATCACACTGATGATCCAGCTCGTGGGGCAGTGGGCTGTAACCTCAGCTTAGCCATAGCAAACTTCAGGGGCAGGTGACTTAGGTGGAGGCATCACTGCGTTAGTAGAATAATATTGCTCCTGATAGATGAGCTGGTAGGTAATTTAGAAATGTTTGGAGTATCTGTGTGTGTCATTTCACTGGGCTCTGTTAGACAGGTGCTACAGCACACATGTGTAGGTCCAGTTCCATCTCTCACAAGCTTTCTGCCCAAACAGAGCTGAATGAAGGTGATAATGTCCAATTAGAAAGGTTGACATGGAGGTACGAAAATGTGGCCACCTTTCAGGTTAACTCCTTTCTTCAGCTCTGAAACAAAAGTGCAAGTGTCTACTTGTGGGAGGTTGGAAAGTAATTACAGCCAAGATATCAAATAGACTGGACATATTTTATCAGCAAGGATAAATAATACCTGGTAAAACATACCAGGGTTACTGGTGAATCCTCACCATGTGGCAATTTTTAAATCTATTTTTTTAAGTGGCAAGTAAGAATTCAAATAGGAATTCAGAGTGGGCCTGAGAGCTGCTGTCCTGGCTGGGCCTTGTGGGTTTTCCTGGCCATTAAACCCAGCAAGCTGCTTAACATATTAATGCCAGAAGCTGCAAGATTGTGGCTTGAGTGTGGTGTCAGAAGAACATGTAGGCAGGTGGGTCCAGACTGGCTACTGACAGGGGGAGTGGCTTGCAGATGTATTCTGTTGACTTCCAGATTTCCACCCAAAAGTTCAACCCTTTAATCCAGTTCTTCCAGCTGCACACAACACTCTGGCACTGAGATAAATATTTTGCTTTTATAGGGACATTACAAAGTTAGCCTCCTACCCTCCTTCCTAGTTGTCTCTCCCTTCATTTAAATTTCCACTTTGAGATTCTGTTTACTCCAGGACAATCTACCACACCATCTGGCTGCACCATTTGACTAAACTTCAAAATGAAACACAATAGGCTGGAAATTACTTCCAGGCTCTCCAGGACTCAGGTGGCTCCAGCACATTCAGGGGACTCTGACTGGGACTGAGTCAGCAGAATCACCCGCATCTCTTTGTGGGGGGAGTGCAGCTGCAAGGCAGAACACAAAAACAAAAACACCAACAATAAGAGCTTCCTTGTCAGCCAGCTGAGTAATAGGAACATTTCCACAGCACACAGGACACTCTGCCCTCATTTAGAGCGTCCAAGAAATGCAATATTCACCAGGTCTCCTTCACTACCGTGTGATACCTTTGCTGCTTGGTGTTGCCTTAAAGACAAATGCTATTTTGCTATTAGAATTAAAAACAGGTCCTTAAAAGTGTGGGTAAATCATATATTTTCCTCTGATGCTGCAGAGACTCTGAAAGCCAACATCTGATAGGTGGAAGCAACTCTGTTTTTCTCAGTTAAATTTAAATAGCTCTATGACTCTTCAAGGAACTTTTCAGTCCCTGCAGGGAAACACCATGAAGATCAATGGAAGTGAACAGTGTTTGGCCTTTATACCTTGAGCAAATGAAGCCTAGGTGAAACTTCTCTTTTCTTACCCCTGAGTACCACCACTGAGCTTGCCAGTAGAAATACTATTGTCAAGAGAGGCAGGCTTGCCACAGGGCAGCTCCAGTCCCCAGAGACTTCAAATCAAACCTAAAAGTCCCTCTGAACTAAATTCATACTGTGAATTTCATAGTGTGAACAGCCTGAGGTTTTGGACAAGGGCTCAGCTTCACTTCTTTGTCCTCACTTCCTGCTGGTGGCTTCTTACTGCCCCTTTTGTTTTCTTGAGAAATGAGTATTCTCGGCTGTCTGGTTTCCTTCCAGGGGAAGGGTGATTACACTAAGACATCTTCCTCTCCTTCTTCCTTGCTTCTTGATCCTCACAAATTTGGCCAAACACTGATCTGCAAATACACAGATTCACCTGGGGCCACTGCATGGACCAGTACTTCACTCTCTAATGGCACTAGTCAGTAAATGCTCATGTAAATCCAATTACTTTTTCATCTAAAACACCTAGAACCTATACAACAGACTAAAATTTCATATTATATTTCCTTATTTCTCCCACAAGAAAAAAAACAACACAGTTATGGGTGTCATAATTCATGTAATTTCCAGTGAAGATCATTAGTAAGTCAGTGAGACTTATCAATAAATGCACATCAATAAAATCATTGGGCTAACTGGGCTGTTGGCTTGATCTGTCCACAGAAAAATGAGATTTCAGTGTCTGTCTCCTTACTGAAGAAGTTTGGTTTGCCTGAGCTGACATCCTGCAGTAAGGAGTAAAGCCACTGCAATGATGAGAATAAAAACAGTAGATACGAAGGATTTAGGATTATAAGTGTTTTGACTACCCCATGTATTGCTAAAAACTATACAATTTCTTAAAGTATACGGGATTTTTTATTGTATCATTAGCAAGATTAAAATGTATTGACTCTCATAGGACTGTCTGCTGTTCTGCATATTCTTTGCTGTAGTACTGAAAAATATTTCAAAACGCATATTTTTCTGGATTGACTTCCTTTGTGGTGTATTTCAGTGAGAATATTGAGTTATTCTTGGTGTTGCTAGCAGAAGAACAGCACCTATCCAGGCTCCTGTGAACTCTCTGTCCCTCAGACCAGTTGATCCCTTTGTGTTTTCTTTGGTCGTAGTGTCAGAATTGTACAACTTATTTCTTGGTTATAGAAATCAAGCAAGTTGGCTTGCTCCAGAAGTCTGAAGTGCATGAGAAAAAAAACAAAGCTGAAGCACAAATGTTTGTTCAGCTCCCATGGTTTTTCAAAACATTGACCTAAAAACGAGGCGTTTGCAGTGGAAACGGCAGCCAAAGCCCAGAAGAGAGCGCAGCAGACGCAGCTCAGGCCAGGTCAGAACTGAGGAGAGGGCTGAGGGAGCAGGAGCTGGATCTTCTGAAACACACTTGTCTTTGGCATATTTTAGGACGACAGAGACATCTCCTGGACAAACTGTGAATTTGCTCTTTACTCTTCTGTAAGCTAAATAACACACGAAGAAAGTTACAAACATCTGCAATATAGTTGTGTGCTTAGATACGAGGACCTCTCCCGGTTCAGTATTTTATTATTTCAAATTAGCTTAGAAGTATTGTGTCATTGCTATGAAGAGGAAAATAACAGGGTACCTACAAGTACTTTATACACCCCTAAACTCCAAAGTCCTCTGATGGCTCTGTAACTTCTTAGATTACCAGCCACATCATATTGCGATTGCTTAGAGGTAAGTTAGTTTCCTCTCTTATTCAGAACAAAAGTTATTGTGCCATATTATAAATAAAGGCATTGCTTCTTATCTTATGTAGTACCTCACCAGTTCCATGAGATGCAGAAAATGAGTAGGAAATCTATTACTATGTTTTCTATTAGTAGCAATTTCCAAAGTGAAGTGCTATCTAGGTGGTTCTATAATAGTACTGATTGCCTGAGTGTGAAGCCCCTGGTTGTTGCTCTTCCAGGAGAAGAACAACCAACATATTACATCTTTATGATATATTTTTTTTCCTTGAATGGAATTTCCTAGATAAACTCTCCGTGACACAGAGGCTAAATCACACATTTGATACAGAGATAAGGTTGTTCTACCTCATCCAGTTTTCACCAGATTATTTAGTTTCCTAGTGTTATGTTAAGATTTTAAAAAAATAAACTTTCTAAGTTTATCAACAACTCCTCTTAGATGAGCATAAGAGAAACAGAACCAATAGACTTCTGTGACTGACTAGCCCAAGAATCATGAATGGATACTTAAAAGAAACCCTAGGTCCCTGTCCTGTCTGAATTGCTCTGTCTCATGGCCAGCATTACTGCAGAATAAAAGTGGAATATTAAGGTTGGGTCTGGAGACAACCAATGAGCAATGGTGAAAAGTTATAAAGCTGTGTGTGGATTACTACAGCATTTCCAAAGATTTCAATGGGAAAAAATGAGCAAAGATAGATGGACAGCAAATGGAGAGTCATTGCTGTCAGTTGCAAATATCAAGGACTTGCTCCTAGATTCCACCCACTAGGGTTTAGATACACAATTGAGTTGATGCACTTAAGGACTCTCAAAATTCAAACTATCATTGAAGGCAGGGGAGACAGAGAAGCAAATCAGCCTGTCTATGTACTAACTCGTCTCCCCAAGGTGTATGAGTGTGTTAAATATCTCCTCAGACATCACCTCACTACAGTCTACATTAAGGATGTAGTCTGGGAATTCTCTATGCATTAAGACTTTAGATACTTACTGAAGTTAAGGATCTAAATCAAAGTGTGATAAATCTCAGTTTTTTCTGTCAGCACAGAAACAAAAGCATTCAAAATGCTGTGGCTGGAACAGCTGCAGACAAAAAGCTAGTAAATCTTTCTTTGAGGGTAGGCTGATTTTAATGTTTATTTATATTGCCTGTTAATAGCATTCCTTTGCCTCAAAAAAGCAATGATCAGGTAAAATCCAATAATTAGGTAAAAGCACAGTAAGACTAATGCAGTGCTATCCAAACCACCCATCAGATCTGAGAGAATTTGGATTATAGAAATTTAAGGTATTAAACTGTCTGCAGTGAGATCATAGTATTATGGTGGGAATAATTTCTTATGTAACAATTATTTTTTCCAATTACTTTCAAATGCGTGTGCTCTCAGATTTATTTGCACCTCATTTAAGTTCCAATTAGGCTTCACAGCCTTGATTTGTTACCATTTTTTCAAGATTTGATATCCTCTCAATGCGCTAGATACAGTTCCCTTCTTATGGCTTAAATCTCTCCAATAAGCTTTGATCTTGTCACTCACTGCCACACAGCAAAAGAAATATTTCAAAGACCAGAAGTACATTGATTCCAGAAAAAGACTTTCCAGTAGCTCTTAATAGACAGAATCATAGAATTGTTTGGGCTGGAAGGAACATTAAAGATCATCTAGTTCCAACTCCCCCCTGCCATGAGCAGTGTCACCTTCCTCTAGGCCAAGTTACCCTGAAGCCAAGATTCAGCTTTCTGCAGTGTTCCTTTTCCTCCTGTTTTAGAGCTCTCCATTCCCAATACCTCTTGCACAATTCTTCCTGGCCTATTAGCTGTTTTTTACCAATCAACAGAGAAAAATAAAAGTCCCAGAGACTGCTCACTTCTCCCTCTTCCTAGGACTTCAGTCTTTTTAGGTGTATTAAGTGCTTACTGTACTGATAGCAGTTTTGTTACTGCAATAATTATTGGTTTGGGTTTGAGGTTTTTTGCTAGAGGAACAGAAAAGTGAATGAAACAGAAGTGATGCATGTGTCTTGATTTCTTGCTGTTTATCATTTGCACTTTATGACCTTTTTGATTAATGCTTTATTCTACTTGGCTTGTAAGAAGTTGCAGAAGTTTCCAGATTTTATGTCTCTGTACACCATTAAATGTCATGCTGGCTTTCCTCTTCTGGGCCTGATAATGATGGATTATGGTAGCAAAGTCTCATAGTGAATGAATACATGGGCCATACTGGCTTTTAATTCTTAACAAAGCTGTAAATGGATCAACTTGTTTTTGTTTTTTTTTTGGTTTTTTTTTGTTTGTTTTTTTTTTCCCAAGACTGTAAATTACAGAATATTTTTTAACATGTAGTCTATGGTATACCATGTGAGTTTGATAAAGCTGTTATCCTGGACTGCAACATTTTTCAGAACACCTCATTCTGAATATTCAAGCCCTTTTCCCTTCTCTCTGGGAAGGTAAAATGAAAACTCATGTTCTGAAGGACTTGTCAGTTATTTCAGTCAAGCCTGGAAAAATCCTTAATACCAGAGATTCTGTTGCTTTCAATGGTCAAGAGGGATATTTCATATTGCACAGGATGGAGAGCAGCAAGCAGAACTCCTTTCTCAAGGTGCTCTCAGATCCCATCCAGACATGATGGAAGTTCAGTCATCTGGAAACCACACTCCTGACCACCTATGAACAGTAATGATCTCATAACACTTTTTGCAAAAAGATATATAATCTCAGTGTGTGAGTGTAACCTCATTTTTTCCCTTCAGTTTTGTACACTGAACTGACTAGTGTGCAGTACAGCACAGTATGACTTAGCACACTGGGTGCTTCACTAAGTAGATTGGATCAGGCATTATGAATGCCTGGGTATTTTAATCCATTTCCCACACATGCTCCTTTCTGCAAGTGTCCCCTCGGAGAGCAGGTACACTGCTAACTGTTTTTAGATTCAGATATTAGATTTCCCTCTAGCTTTCTCATCAACACTCATTCCACATAGACCTAGAGGCACCAGTCATTAGGTTTGGCCAGACAAGGACAAGAGTAACCTTACTAAGCCAGGCTCACTACCATCACCCAGTGAGAGGTGGGCTGTACATGGTGGTGGCTGTTTCTGGAGGCAGAGGCAGGTGGTACTCCAGAGGCACTGCTATAATTTGTCATCCACCCAACAGCAGCAGGAACAGCAACAGCTATTAGACATCCACAGTCCCCTGGCAGGAGTGACTGAGGCTCAGCCCCCTGTCCTTGTAAAATTCAGAAATCTGAAGCCAGCTTCATTGTCCCCACAGACAAGCCCTGACTCACTTCATATAACTGAAACCATTCTAGGGAATATAGTTCTGCAATGAGAAGTGGCATGAAATGTTTTACGAGTCAGTTTTACGGGTACACTTTTCTGAAGTGGTCTCTCCAGTAACTTTGCAAGGGCATTTGTTCTAACCAAGGTGATTCATGGAGCCTGGTCACACCTAGGGAAATAAACCTGGACATTTGGTTAATTAAATTTTTCATTTCATGAAAAAAATGGCATATCACATAGAAAGAGAATATCCCTTTCACATCTACTTTCAAGTTCACCACTTAACTGAGAAAATACTTGGCATTCATTGAGGCCAAGCACTTTCCACCTAGGGCCAGAAAAATCCCACTAAAGTTGATGTCATTCTGAATCGATAAAGGACATTTTCAATCGTGCAGCTCCAGTATCATCACTGAAACCTTCCTATCACTGGCTAAATCTCTAGACCAGCTGCTTTAATTCTGCCTCATTGCAGCAGAATCTGCTTTCCAGGCAGCACTTTGCTTCCAATGGCTCTTTTTTGCTTGGTGTCAGATCCAAAGGATCAAAAACAGTGGAAATAGTGAAGGAATACTTCCCAAATCCTCTTCTGGCCAAGTGTGACCTGAAAATTTGACAGGTTTTCTGGTAGATGTGAACCCTATTTAATGCAAACTCAGAGAAACTGAAATAACAGTTTTCTACATACAAAGTGCTCTCAGTGGACATTGAAGAGCAGTATCCACACCTGTGTGTCCACATCCCTGTGCTCTGAAGCAAGGTATCAGTCAGTGGCTCTCCATAGTGCTCCTCCAGCATCAGTCAGTGTCAACTGGCAGTTTCAAAGCTGAAGAACCACGTTCATGCAACAGCCCGGTGTAGGCTCGTACTTCCTCAGCTACTGTGCCACAGGCAGTCTTGAATTTCAGGCACAATGTATCAAGGTCTTTTTTCGGATGTTGAAAAATGTTATTTGTTTAAATTTAACAAAACCTGGGATCAGGAGTTTCTGAGTATCCTTGACAAAATCTAAATAAAATCATATGATGAAATATAGAAGAAATGTGATAGGAAGAAAAAGAAAAGTGATCACAATTTTGAATTTGATACACAGAAGCCAGACAACACTTCAAATATCACCAGGAGCAGGAAATATGAAGTTATTTCTTTATGCATTTGATGTGTTTCCATATATACTTACCTGTGTGTTACATATAAAGGGACCTGTGACGCTTAAGCCATAGAGGAGCCAAGAGTTTGGCAGTTACAAAAGCACACTCCAAGAATTACATTGCAGAGTCGTGTTTGGTTCTATACTGTGCTCACCAGTGCTCCTGGCTTTTGTCTGGCTTTCCAGTTCAGTTAAATGTTATATCCATACTTAGCCAAAGCAAATAAATCGAGCAAGGCCCAATTGCCTGTACGGAACCACCTGGAAGTCTCTTGAAGGCATTCCCTTGTGGGCTCTTCTGCCCTGGCCTCATGAGAGGATATAAAGTATTACAGGACAGATCATCTACATTTCATGTCGCTGCACCTGAGTACATACATCCTGCAGGCCACACCTGACCCAGCACAAAGAATATTTCTGTCTTTTCACCCACAGCAAAGTAAGCCAAAGGCAGGATAAACTGTCTGTTGATAATCATATCTTAACTGTATGACAAAAAGCAATTACATCTGCTGTTGATAGCCAGCAGGGACAGAGATGGAGCTATTTAGTGGTATCTGGTTTCAAAAATGTTGGTACTTGCTAATAGCAATCTAATTACTTATTTTCCTATGTTTCCTTTTGTCAGTACAAAAGTAAAAAAATCTTTGAACCCCAGCAATCTGTCTTTTTCAAGGATATTTAAGATAAAGAAGCACATACTAAATCTCAGGTGTAATGTAGCTCTAGCCCATGTCCTAGTCTTTTGAAAAATCAAATATTTTTGAGATGAGAAGTGCTACTTTCTACCAGAGCATGAATCTGCAGGTTTGACTCCTTGATAAAGTGTGACTATCCAGGTGTGTCAACATTTCTCCTCCTGCCTGAGGTAGGAGCTATCAGTTCACTGTATCACAGCTGCCCGAATCACTTGCCTAGACAATAATACATGTCATATCCGATTTAGTTGACATTCATAAGTTGCATTTCTGCTTTACTGTTTTGGACAAGCAACAGGATGACTTTGAATAGAAATTATGACTTGTAGTAATACAGTTATTTGGGCAATTTAATACATAAAGTCAACAACATTTTGTTGTGTACAGGACAACAGTCAAGCATGCAATAATTCAATAGGGTGAATTTATATCTCATTATGAGTCAAACCTCAATGTATTATAGCAGTTTTCTCAAAAGGAGGCACTGGTATTACTGTCCACAGAGTGAAAGATTTACACCCACTGTTCCTTATGGAAAGAATTATGTCTCTGACCACTACAGAAACCTCTAGAAGAAATATATTTAGCAAATTATAAAGAAGATGGCAAAAAGAGAGCACTTTCTATTTCTTTTCAGGTGAACACAAATCTGTAAGCCCGGGACTGAGGACACAGAGGTAAGCCTCTCCCCCTCTATTCTGCATTGGTGAGGCTGCATCTGGAGTATTGTGTCCAGTTCTGGGCCCCTCAGTTCCAGAAGGACAGGGAACTGCTCGAAAGAGTCCAGTACGGAGCTACAAAGATGATTAAGGGAGTGGAACATCTCCCTTATGAGGAAAGGCTGAGGGAGCTGGGTCTCTTTAGCTTGGAGAAAAGGAGACTGAGGGGTGACCTCATCAATGTTTACAAATATGTAAGGGGTGAGTGTCAGGGGGATGGAGTTAGGCTTTTCTCAGTGATGACCAGTGATAGGACAAGGGGTAATGGGTGTAAATTGGAGCATAGGAAGTTCAAGGTGAATATCCAAAAAATTTTTTTTACTGTAAGAGTGACAGAGCCCTGGAACAGGCTGCCCAGGGAGGTTGTGGAGTCTCCTTCACTGGAGACATTCAAAACCCACCTGGATGCGTTCCTGTGTGATGTGCCCTAGGTACAGACCTCAAAATGCAAGAAATGCATTGGACCTACCAATGAGAGTCTCACAGACACCTAATTCACAACCCAGGGGGCAGATGGACAACCTCTCCCTTGTCTCTTGATCATTTTACGTATCTGCCACCAGCTGGGTGGTCTACTGGTACTTCTCCACCCAATTAACTTTCCCAGTTGTGGCAGCAACAAGGGGTCTAGCTGGCAATGGACAGTTCTTCTCTGAAAGCAAGACAGATACAATTCAGGGTGATGCTTGTTATGCCAACAAACATTAGCAGAAGAGATGAAAGCATGTTTGTCCACTACTACACAGATCTTAATTCTAAGCTTCCTTCAACTAGAGTCACACCTAGGCCCCTGGAACATGCCTCTCAATTTTACAAGGACTATCAAGATATATGTGCCCTTTCTTATCATCCTCATACTTCTGCTCAACTTCCAAACTTGGATGCAGATGTGCTTTCATTATATCGGACACTTTTCCATTTCTTTCCAATCTTTGTCTTCTTTTCTAATCAGAGTTCAGCCAAAACCCACCATAAACTACAGTGCTATCAGCTGAAGAAAAGTCATGTGTTGTAAGTGTGTTGATGGCTCTAGTGACTTGATCACGTTACAAATCAATTTGCTTTCACTCATGGAGTTGAGCCATTATAGCCCCCAGCCTAAACCCACTACTGTCAAATGCATCTTTGAGAGGCACATATATTTTCTATGCACTTTTAAAATGTTCTTAGTCACAAAGTAATTTTAAAAAGTGGTAAATACCCTTTGCATCTTGCACGGCACATCAGTATGATGCCAAGCCTTTGTCACTGATTATGTCTTCAGACTTTTGTGCCATTTTAATTTACAGCTGCATATCTGATCACATGTCAGCCGTGGTGGGGTTGTGACAGAGTATTTCACTGCATTCAGTTAATTATTTCCTGTTTTATTTCAGTGTCTGTGAGGTACTTACCTATCATCTCCCACTGTCATCTGTACAGTGCACATAAGGGAGAGGAATTGCCTGGTTAGGGAGCATCTTTCTGTATTGTAATTTTTTGTATTTCTGTATTTTTTGTATTTCCTTTTGCTTTTAATCTCAGAATCAGATCTTCCTCATTTTAACACCTTTTAGCCTAGCTCCAGTGTCATAAAAAATTGCTTATAATGCTTTTTCAGTTTCTCTAAACTCAAGCATGATCTTAACAAGAATTCTCGTATTGAGCCTTACAGAGCTTTGTGCCTGGCATTTCCAGCTGGCTTCCCATCCGAATGCCAGAGACACCCAGGGCTGCTGGAGCTGCAGGATCAGGAAAGGTCAATGTACATTTCACCTGCTGAGGTTACAGTGCTAAGTATGAGAGCTAAAGAAGCTAAAGGTCTCCTCTAGTACCTGTCTCCTCACTCATCAAAACAAATATCTTTGCTTAAATTGTGCCTTTGTTTCCTACCACATCACTGTAAAGCAACATAAGCCTCTTGAAATACCAACAATGAAAATTTCTAAGTCTCTCCTTGTACCCTCATGATAAGTGGGGGATGAAAGATTTTTAACAACAGACTTCCAGTGGATCAATGTACCTAAATCCCTCATATGCTTTGGAAATTCTCTTTCCATGACAGACAGTACAAGCTGACTGAAGTTTACTTAGCTCTGTGCCTGTAACTCTGCCAAACTTAACCTGTGTGATATGCACTAACTCCATCTGAGAAATGCTTAGAAATATTATCATATGGTGGCATGATCCCTTGAAAAAAGCAGAAATGTATGTTATACTGTAGTCTTTTAAAATTTTCAGCATGTTCTTCAGGGAAAATACACGTCAGTCTGTTTCACTTCCACACCATTTAACACAGTTAAAAGCACCATTGTTTTTTGCAGCATCCTCAGCAGAATATTTACAAAGTTACCATCAGCATTTCCCCACAACACAGTTGGTGAAACTTGACCCTGTCAAACTTTTATTTGCTTTCCAGTTGATGCCTGTAGAAGTTCTCTACAGACAGGATTAACAGAATAGACTCAAGTTTCCCCACATAAATCTGCCCTTTGTGCTTTTGCACACACTTGCAGTTTGGGTCTAGGTGTGCCAGGGAAAGACTTGTACATTCTCTGGCCCTTTTTTGGCAGCATGGAACGGCCAGACTGACAATCACACGGGAAATTAGTATCAAGGATCTTATTAAGAAATTGTGGAGCTGTGGGCAAAGTGTTTTTTTTCCTCCTGTTCTGTCAGTTTGTATGGGGTTACCAGATGAAGCAAGCCTCTTCTGCATAAAGAGGCTTGTATAGATTTCCAAAAGAGGAAAAATATCTCAGTCAAAGCACAGTATGAATTTGAAACATCTGCAACAATCCAAACAGGCCAGGCATAAACTGAGAAGAAAGTCATGGAACAATTTATAGTACCACAAAGAAAGCAAGTCACTGCAGCTGGCCTTGTGAGGAGAGGTGGTCTCAAATCTCTGCTGAGACTCTGGTGAGTTCCTGGAACGGACTTACCTAAGAGTCCATATGAAACACAAAATCCCAGGCAGGTCACAAGGCCTGCGATGAAAGCTTAGCAGCACACCTCTACTTTCAGAAATCACAATAAAGGCACTGTCTTTATAAAAGCTCTGCCACAGCTGGGCAGTGAATTAGCTAGACTCCAAATTTGTTACCCTGCTGACAGCAGCCATTCTCAAAGCAGTGGAGGGTGGTGTGTGGGAGGTCACTCAGACCCCCCAGTCAGGTCCCAGAGCTGTTTCTGGCACAGGGACAAAGCATCAGCTAATCTTCAAGTCGTGGTACTTCCCACTGGTGGAAGGTCAGGTGAGGACTGCTTTGGGGGTTTTAGAAGCCCCTTTGCTAACTACTCTTGTCAGGTGTTTCTAGGTTGTGAATTACCCTAGAGGCATACTTTTAAAAAATGCCACAACTTTATAAGAAGTAATAAAGTTATAGGAGAACAGAACTAAGCCACAGTAGTGTGCCCAGAGGTATAGCACAGCTTGGGCAGCAGAAAACAAAAACAGACTAAATACTTAGAAAGATGAGAATTCCATTATACCAATATAGCCAATAGTATATGTGAATCTAAATAAACAGCTGCAGCCATTTCTCCTAAACCAGCTGATATTTCACTGACGTATTATGTGTCCAGTGCAAAAGCTATAGCAGCTACAACGACAAGATGAGAGTGACATCAAAAAGCCCCCAGAAGACAAAGACTAATGGGATGTGGATTTTCACCTTTCTTTTATGAATGAACATGTGTTAGAAGAGGAGGAGGTGAGAATGAAGCTTTCCTATAGAGTGCTCTACTTATTACACATGAAATGGAGCCAGAGTTCCTGTATAACAGTATGGCAAGGCAAAAGTTTAATTTGGTCAGAAATGACAGGAAATTACTAAAATTCATTCTTTATGGGTAATCATGTTTTAGTTCTAACTTCGTGATTTGGAGAAGGCTTTACTTTGGGGTGAATCTCTGCAGTTAATGTTCCCACTCTGACTTAAAAAAAAAGCAAAAAAGCACTGAAAAGTAAATAAATAAGTGGAGTCTTGTTTAACTGCATGCTGAAGTATCACAGGGAGAACATTCCCTGTGATTAATGGGTTTTGGCCTGCTGAATAATTCCATTGAATGACTTATCAGAACAACTTGCTGTCACTTTTCTCAACGTCGGTTTCAGATGCAAACTAATTGCCAGGCAGAACGGCTTATAGTGCAGAAACAGAGGCTGTCTAACCCAATTCAGAAAGTTCTAGCTAGCTTTTTCATCTATTTTTTAAAATAAAAATCTCTTTCTCATGAAAACCTTTCAGGTCCCAGGAAAAACCCATTTAGGGAGCCATCAAGAACTTTTAAAGTCACTTTTTCCACAAGGCAAAAAAATAAAAGCTGGAAGTTCGAAAAGTATCCTGTACCCACTATAAGGAAAACAGGAAATTAAATTTTGGCCACAAGATATTTTTCCAGGGTTGATTCATGTAAGGGTTTTAACGAGTTTAGTCGTGCAACACACTCAGCAATTGTTACCATGAAGTTTCTGCTTTTCTGTACAGCATTTGCTGCCCCTGTCTTAGGAGTCTCCACACCACAAAGGATGTAAAAGTTCTTTTTAAATTTAAATTATGCTTATTAAAAAATTCAGAATTGCCAGGAGAGCCATGGTGATGAAAACCTTCTTATGTATTTTTCCAAGAAGATTTACAACCTACATTAGACCCAGCACTCAGCCATAAAATCAAGTCAAATGTGCAGACCTGACACACTTCCTTTGTGCAACAGAAATTAAAATATATATCCCACAAATGTTGTCATAGTAACATGTGGGAAACATTAAAAGAAGTCAACATGATGAACAGGTATAATTTATATTTCTCTAAAATCTTACCCCACACATTGCTCATAAATCATCCGGCTTGAGTCTGTAGTACAGAGATGTTCAAATTTCCATCCCGTAGTCACACTCTTGCAACTAACAAAAGATGAATAAGTACTGGAAAAAATTACTCAGTGTCAACTGGGTCTTGCAAACAGCTCAGTAATAAAGATACACAAACTTAAAAGTAAAACCAAAAAAGGCTGATAACAGTTCTAAGTTTCTAAACTGGATGCTCTGTATATTGACATGAAAAGAATTTACTTGGATGTTTAAAATTAAGCACACACACAAAGTTTGCGGGATTGAAACTTAAATCAGTGTTTTAAATACATCTGGGGCAATACATTCCTGTGGAGCTTTTTGAACCCCTACATGATCCCCACAGCCCAAGCTGCACACTAATGAAAATCACTGTGAGTGCTTCCTGCCCCAGCATTAAAAACTAGTACTACCTGCCATTTGGGATGACAACTTCCAGCAAAGCCTTTCAGAAAAGGTTGGTGATCCATTTCTGGGTTTGGCTGTCATCTCCAAAGTGCCATAAAGCTGGATATTCACATATATACCTGTCAGGGAACTCCTTCAAGAGGGGAACAGAAAACGTGAAGCATTTTAAACCTTAATGAGCAAATCTTTCCTAAATGGTTTAGCTAAAGGATTGGTTTCTTTAGAAAGCCTTGGTCTAATTAGCTGTTTAAGACTTTCCTTTTTCATAAAAGCCTTGTGGTTCACCAACCTGGAAATTGGAAATAAAAAATTAGTCAGAGCACTTGTAGTCTAGTCTAATAGGAAGCCTTCTATGGTCCTATAACTTCAACAACCATCAGTATGTTGATCTTTCAGTTGGGGTCTATAATGTCCTCCTCTGGACATTTAAAACCCACTGCCTATTTTTACTCCCAAAATAATTTAGTTAAATTTATTTTTAATGTATCTTGTAGTCTATATTGGCATTGAAATAACTCTGTACAGTTGATTTACATAAATAAGATTTCCTAGACTATCAAGTGAATGAAAGATTTTAAAATGTCCAGTTATTGTTTCACAGGCTTTAACAGTTAAAAAGCAATCAAGCATTTGACACATACACAGTATTATTTGCACAACTTTGTGGAGCATACTTTGCATGCTATTTGATGTGTAATGATGGTTATGACATTTTTTCAGTTTTTAAGTAGCTGTGGGCTAAAAAAAAAAAAAAAGGGCAAAGGAAATAATACCACCAGAGATACTGAAAAGTAATATAAAAGGTCTCCCTTTGGCTGAAGTCTGGCTGTCCAAATCTGAGCATGAGAATCCAAATTTAACTCACCCTCTTAGGTGAGTCTTGGAGTTCATGCCATTTTTTACAGCAACAGAAAGGATGGGCTACATGAGACAGGTGTCAGGACTAACCTCCAATGGAGTAAGCAGCACAATTATGGACAATCCACAACATGGAAATGTGGAGCTGCTGGCCAGTCACCAGACTGAGGGCAAGAGAAGTGGGGACAGCCCAGGCAGGTAAGAGGTCAGGAGAGGTCACTAGTGCGATCATACCAGTTTTAGCCCAGTAGCATCTGGGCAATTTAGGGTGGAGTGAGCTCATGAATGATTTTTACAAGGAAAAGAGACACATCTGAACTTTCTTCCAACTGGGAGAGGAGAGGGTGATCCTATGTTTGTCCAAGAGCAACACGGGTTATGCTGCTGCTTGTTTGTGGTGCCCGTAGCATTCATCTCATATCGTATCCTGAATGCATAAACACCCCAAAAATCATCCCAGAATTACCTGAGAGTTCACGTACTTTGTGTGAGAATTTTAACACTGACCTCAGCAGGGCCAGGAAGTCTCTAGTGCAGAAATCAACACTGGTCAGATCAAGATGTATTTCATCTAGTGTCCTTTCTACCATAGCGGTCATCAGCAGATGTTAAGGCCTTAAGGGTGTTAGGAGTTCAGGAGTGTAAGAAGGAGGTTAGTTATAAAGATACTCTGCAATGCAGTGATCAGTTTTCTGAGCAAAACCTTAATCATCTTAATCTTCTCTAAATTCTAGCTTAAGATTGTAATATTTTAATGTGACTGAATATCTTTAGATTAACTGAAAGGCCATTTTCTCATACAATACAAAGATTGCAAGTAGAAGTCAGGCATTGAAGTCAGGGACTATCATAGAAAAAATCAGAAGAAAGGTATCTCAGGCTTTTAAACATAGGCTTAATACCATTTTGGTCTCTCCCAAAAAAATCATATCCTAAAGTAAATAATCTGTAAAACAGGTTTGCTGTAAAATTACTATGCTTCTCAGCAGAGAGATCAATACTTTTATTCTTACTATTCTTTTGAAGTTTAAAATATTAGTTGCTTCTACTAGATCAGTGCTTAAAAAAAACCCAACAAACAAACCATTTTCAAAGTAACCACAGGTATTCCTTATGCTTTCAGTAACATCTTGTAATATGAAAGTTTAATTTTGTGGACAGTTTTTAATAAAGGATTATTTTTGCTTTGGAAGCACAATGTTCTGCTGTTTTCTTTCCTGATTTATGTATGCAAATGCCTCTGAAGAATAGGGAACTTCATAATGTCATATGAAAGTGCAAGACTTTCATGTATGTCTTTTCTTATGTTCTCCAAAAGAATAATCTTTTCCTGACAATCCATATGGAAATGAAATTATTTTTTAATGAATTCAAACATGCTGAAAGCATTTGATCACAGCTTTTTCTATCAAAATTAAAACCCTAGGAAGACCACATCCCATATATATGATACAGACCGTTGAGCAGTATTGATTTATATAATCTAAACTGCTTTGCTCTTTTCTGAATGCTTGTGTCCATTTTCAACAGGTTTATATTACTCCTTTCCTTTTCCTTCAGAAAGAAACAGAGTTCTGAAATCCTAATTTTCATTCAGCTGGATATATTAGAAAAAAGTAGTGAAATGTAAGGCATCTAGTTGCTGGGATTTTACCCCTTGTTGCAAAGCAACCACAGGGTTTGGAGAATGTCCAGCCTTAAAATTAATGAGTGAGTGTGATACAGAGAGAAATAACTAACCACAATTTGGCTAGACCTTAAAGTCTGTATTTTTATTGTTTTTGGCATCTGGAATGATATTTCTAATGGATTCTCTTCCCTTGAGACAGGTAGTGAAAGAAAGGTGCATAGTCCTGAACTTGAACATTTGTGGTTTCTTTGCTTTCTTTTCTGAGATTTAAATAGCTTTAATTACATTGTAACCAGAAAGGTCAATTGTCTTACAGTTTGACAGAATTTGGTTTTGTTCCCAAGACATGAGTCCTTGTGCTAGGAAGAAATTACATTCAACTGGGACTTGTTCCAACACTGACAACAGGCTTGGGATCAAGGCTGTAATGGCTTTTGGCTCTCACTTCCCTTGAACTTGGCTTGTGTAAGTTCAGAGAACCTGTTGAACACAAGACAACCAATACCTTAAGCAGCCATTGAAATTAATCAGATGCAAATGAAGAAGTCAGAGTGGTAAACGATAGCTAATCTGGTAAAGTATTAACCTTCTCTGCCTGATGGACAGCAATGCTGAGAAGGTGATATCTGCATGCAACCACCATGCTTTGCTCCCCTTGTTGTTTTATATTGCAGTGTGACTACAAAAACAATGGGAAGACCTCTGTGACCACGAGAAATGGACTGCAACCACCAAACTAACACCCAGAGAGCTAAGCGGACCTCTGTGCATTATTGTCCACCAAACCTGGCAACGGATGTCTAAGTTTTTTCTTTCTCAACAGCTGAGGGAGCCATGCAAAGCACAAGGCTGGGTATTTATGGGACACTTTCCCCAGGCTTCTGCCACTGAAGGCCTGCAGCAGCCAGTAGAAGGTGGGAATTGCGAGACCAGCAGCACTGAATTCTGTAAATGAACCAGCAACCCAAGGCTCTCCTCATACTCAGTGGAGAGAAATGGGCACTTTTAGGGCACTGTTCAATGATTCAGATGCCAATTTAGGATGAGCTGAATCACTATCAAAAATAATTACTGCTTACTACTACCACTTACTAGAAATTGCTATTTAATGTTCCTCATAAAGAAAATCAGACAGTGGTCTCAGGCTTGTGCATATATTAATTTACTCACATACATCTCTTCTGGGTTTGAGAAATCTCACCTACACTTCCCAGCATGTGTTGTGGGTAAATTTCAAAACACACATCTGGAAAACAGGCTTTTCTGGATCTGCTTTTCACCAGTGGGGAAGTCATGAAAGTGGCAGTTTAGAGTGATTAAGGAGGGTTAAGAGGTTTTCTTCTAAAAAAGAAATAAAGCATGACAGAACCATCATGGTTGGAAAGGACCTCTGAGGTCACAGAATCACAGAATCTTATGGGTTGGAAGGGGCTGAGGGAGCTGGGTCTCTTTAGTTGGAGAAGAGGAGACTGAGGGGCAACCTCATCAATGTTTACAAATAAGTTAAGGGTGAGTGTCTGGAGGACAGAGCCAGGCTTTTTTCAGCTATGTCCAATTATAGGACAAGGGGCAACAGGTGCAAGCTGGAGCACAGGAGGTACCATGTAAATATTAGGAAAAACTTTTTCTCTGTGACGGTCACAGAGCACTGGAACAGGCTGCCCAGAGAGGTTGTGGAGTCTCCTCTGGAGACATTCAAGACTTGCCTGGACACGATCCTGTGTCAGCTACTCTACGGGATCCTCCTCTAGCAGAGGGGCTGCACTAGGTGACCTTTTGAGGTTCCCCCCAAGCCCTAACATTCTGTGGTTCTGTGTGTGACTCTGATTCTTTGAATGAGACAAACCTGCAATTCTATTTAAAACTAAAAATAAAGAAAATTACAAGCACTGAAATAAAGTACTATGAGGCAAAGAAAAAAGTAGAAGCAGCTGAGGAACAAAAGAGGCACTCAGCTAAAACAGAAGTCTTAAACAGCCTGAAATATAATGAGGACAAGAATTGAAGCAAAGTGGAAACATGCAAAGACATGGAAATTAACACAAAATGAGATGCAATTAGCAAGTCATGCAAGAAGAAACTAGAAAACATTTTATAAATCTATTAGTCAGAGGAAGATCATGGAAATGGTCTTGCCATTCTCAGTATAAAAGGAAAGCCAGGAACAAAGATGTCAGGAAGCACTTAATATCTGTGTGGTTTGACCAGAACAGCTGATTGTCACCAGACAGCAAACCCAGTCTGCAACAGATCTGGTGGCAGACTAAGGAAAGAGCAAACCAGAGATTATTTTGATAATCAAGGATTATTTATATAAATTAGGTCCACATAAGTTAAGAGTGATTAGGGAGGAGCACATATCTGCTGCATCTGTGCTCTGAGATGACCCATCACATGGCACCTGCAACCTCAGAGGCTCCATGGGTTGATTAGCTTTGTGTGAGCCCAAAACCACAGACACCTAAGCTTGAAAAACATACCAGCCTGACTGCTTGTTCTTATCAAATGTCCAAGGAAGAAAGCGAAATACATCTCTTCTGGTTAGTTTTACCTTGGTTTGAAAACTCAAAGACAAGTAGTGCTTAGAAATCCCAAACAATGACAGTATAAATCGATGGTTTCCTTATTTTGTTCAGCATTGTGAAACTGCTACTAAGCTTCAGTACCCGTCTAGATAACCCTGCTTTAGAAAGCTCTGCTGTGCTGAAAACGCTTCCCTCAGCCACCCAGAAACTGTCCTGGGTCAATATAAGCTGCCAGCAAGCAAGAGTATGGCACAGGTCACAGGCAGAGTACTGGAACAAGAAACTTTTTCTTCTGCCAAATAAAATTGCCCAGTCTATCAAATTCTACTTTCTGCACCAGTAGGTATGAAGGTGCAAATAATAAGTTGAAGAAATAATTTAGGAAAAATGAGCAACTAAAATTTGAGCTCCTTTTTTTTTTTTTTTTTTTTTTAATAAAGATGTAATAATTCATTTATTCTAGAAATGCACCCTCTGACTCAAAAAAAAAAAAAAGTTATGTAATTATCAAATAAGATTAGTTAATTTAAAATTTGTAAAAGCAAGATCTAAACCAAGAAAGTGCAGCCTTCAGATTGGCCTTGTCATATTAAATTGGCCTTTCTCTGCTGATATATCATGGTACAATCTTTAACTACATGACTGTCTACTATCCTAGATGCAGGATTGCTGCCCCATGCAATACCCCATGTGGATTATGTTAATAATTTACTATAGTGTTGACATAGCTAGAAAGAACGAGGAAAAAGAAATCTATAATCCACACAGAACCCTTCAGAATATACTCAGAAATAATATAATGATAATATATATACTCAGAAATAATCCAGAATGAAAGCACAAGACTGGTATCTTCAAAGTTTAGGTGAATATATAATACAGAATTGTAATATCTATGTAATCTTAAGGCATGTAATTTGTGGAAAACATGAAAAAAACATTTCACCTTGAAGTGGGAACATGAGGGAACATGTACCCACAAAACATTTTCCAATTAATATAGTTCCATTTAAGTTAAAATAATAATCAAATCACCCCCAGAATCTTTATGGGAAGAAAAAGTATGTGAGTCAGAATTATTCCAAATATTATTGAAAAATAAAGCATACCAGTATAGAATGTCAAAAAGAAAATGGAATTAGTTTCATTCTTCAATAACTGAGTTTTTAGGGCATACTGGCTTTTTATACAAAAGAGGTAAATCTGGCAACTGTCCCAAAAGCAGGGTCCATCCCCTGGTGTGCCAGAAGCTGATCCACACACAGAGTCAAGACATCTGCTTTAGTATCCAGTTCTGCACAGAAAAGGGAGCAGGGTGGTATTCCACAGAGCAAGCTCGGTTTCCTGAAACACAAGTGCTACTTTTATACCCAAAAACCTGAGAAAGAACTTCGTCTCCAGCTCTGTTCTATCACTGGCACACAGGATTGGTTACCAGTCCCTCGCTTCCAGTTAAAGTGGCAATGCTCAGGGATTTCACCACATGTGCTCAAAGAGTGGGAGGCTTGTTGTTAGTAGGGGTCCCTCTAGCCCATGGGTGAGAATTGTAGTATGCTAATGGATCATTAATATATTAACGTGATTATTTTAATTACTGAATGTGTTTTTCCCCAGTGCTCAAGGCTATAACCAAGACAAGCTGTGGGGAATTCTCTCCATCCCTTTCATCTGTCTAGCAGGTGTCCTGCAGGCCTGTCTCAGGGACAGGCTATCGACTACCTGGGGAGTGTTCTTCTCTAATTAGAATCTGGTTTTGACTAATTCTTACTGTTTCATTGTTATCTAGGCCCTGTTTTTATTTTGCATGTCCCACATGTTCTCTTTTATGTGATTTTTTCCCAAATGGTATTTTCCCTCCAAATTTTACTCAATTCAATTAATAACTGACAACATGACCATGTTTGATTTTTTTCCCCTCTCCTTACAGAGATAACAGTCCATACTAATAATATTAAAGGTTCACACCATTACTTGTGAAATCCCAAAAATTACTAAAAAAGAATTAAGTAATGTTAGTTTTTACAACTGGGAAAGAAAACTAAAGTAACAATTCAAAACTTCAAACTTTGAAGCTCAGTAATTCAGATCAGCATTTTACATTCTTCTCTGGTTTTCAAGGAAGGCTGCATTTTCTTCGTGTCATGAGTAGATCGGCAATTAACATATATGTTCAAAATAAAACCACCCCTACCCACACTCTTATATCACTTTAGCAGGAGAGGAAACTAAATTAAGTCATTGTGTATCATCTCTTTGTTCCTACCCACCCATGCTGGGATCACTCTTGCCACTCCATGTCTTTCTTCCATTCATATAATTGCTTTTTCCATTAATGTGCTGCCAATCTGCAACCCTTGCCAATGTAAGGATAAATGAAGGTTTCTCTTCAAGATGAGGGGTAATGGCTTTAAAACAGAAGAGAGTAGATTTAGGTTAGACATTAAGAGGAAATTCTTCAATGGTCAGGGTGGTGAGACACTGGCACAGGTCGCCCAGGGAAGTTGTGGAAGTCTCTTCCCTGGAAGTGTTCAAGGTTGGATGGGGCTTGGAGCAACCTAGTCTAGTGGGAGGTGTCCCTGCTCATGCATGGGGGTTGGAACTAGACAATCTTCAAGGTCTCTTCCATCCCAAACCATGCTATGATTCTGTGATTCCATGATTCTGTATCCATGAGTGAAGTGGGAAAGGATATGGGATAGAATAATAGAATCGTTTTGGTTGGAGAAGACCTCTAAGATCATCAAGTATAAACATTACATCTGGGATCTGGGATCTAGGAGTATTGCACAAAATAGGGTAGGGACCCAAGGAAAAAATCTGCATTACTTAAACTAATGAAATGCAGTAGTTTTCTGAATTGAGCTATACTGTTTCTGCAACAACCACACAGCAGACAAACCCGCTTTATTTTTCCATCCTAATCTCACAGTACTGCTGGAGAGACACCCCACAGCAGTCTGTCCTAGCTTTGGCCTCATTGCAAAAGAGAGATTTACATTAGATTATCAGAAATCAAGGATAATTTACAAAGACCTTTGAAGTCTCTAGAAAGCTAGACTTTAGATCTTGAGGAGAGCAACTGTGCTGAACTGCATCATGGAGCAGGGCTATGATGGTGCTTTAGAGCTGTTTTCCTTTCTCCTTCACCCAGCCTCTACACAGATTGTTTAACTGCAACTTTCAAATCTAGAAACAGCTTCTGCATTGTAAAGGTGACCTGTTGGTGTCCTAGGGATATGGGACAGACTTATGGGCTGATGAACCAGCCAAGGATATCTGGCAGCATTTCCTGGTAATTGTAACTCCATCTAACTCCCAGAGGACTTTCTGAAAAATGAGAAATGAAGATGTTTTAACAATGCACCCACAAAGACCTGTCCTTTGTAAAGGGTATTTTAAAAGAGCTCCAGCTCCCTGTTTTCTCTGGTCTTGGTAAACTGTGAGTAACAGAAAGCCAAAATATCTTTAAACAGCTTTAATCTCTAGAAAACTAACAAACTAGTTACTCTATCATATACAATCTAGAAAAGCTGTATTTGATATATTTGCATTAACCATCATTTTGTATATTGTTTGTTGTTTAGAAATGCTTGGTCTTTGTTGGTATTCTTCTTAAACTGGGAACATTTGGTTAACTGCTGCTAGTTCCCAATTAAAGAAAAACATAAAACCAAAACCAAAACAGCAAACAACATCCCAATGCTTATGTTCATTTAATACAGGTGGGTTTTAGAAATCAAATTAATATATTTTTTTAGAATATATTTTCTGAGTCCAGAATAGCCTTCTATCACATGTCCTAGCTAAAGTAGATCATAAAAGTTTCCATGAAGTTCCTTGAAAAAGCTGGAGCTTCAACAAAACTCCTTCAACTAGAACACCTCAAGTTTCTTCAGCTCTTGCTAGACCACAGGTATCTGTCCCACAGAATCTTGCCTGCCTTCAGAGAGTAATGACAAGGACACAATGTTTCTACAAGAAGCTGGAGAGAGCCAAGCACCTAGGTCTTCATAGTCCTATCCTACAGAGCCAAGACTTGGGCTTGTTTGTCCTTAGAGATCTCAGAGCTGTCAGGGCCGTGGCTCCTCAGGAGAAGGTTGGAGTCCCTTGCAGCCTCTCTTGAGCAGTGCCTCTAAAGTGAGAAAGGTGACTGCGTTGCAAAGCCAACTGCCTGAGAGCCTTGGGGACCTGGCTCCAGCCACAGGTTTTCAGGCTTCCATGTTCCAATCACAGGAATGCAAACCAGGATGCTGAAGCTGGCAGTGGCTGCACAAGCCCTCCTTCTACATTCCTGGAAGGCAAATAAATTCCTTGATCTATAAAACTTCACAGGTCACTTACACTAGCCTTCACATCACAAGATGACAGCCCCAGAGCCTGGGAGTGTTGTACCCAGCCCAGGAAATGTGGTGGACAGTCAACCTGGAGACCTCTGGAGCTTGTGCATTTAACCAACTCCTCTCTTGGCAGCAGTGAAAGAAACAGCAATGTCATTTTCTTTCACACCGTGAGGCCTCTGTGAGCAATTTTTGTTCTCAAAGTTCCAGTTCTTTAGATATTTTTGAGCAACAATTACTATTGTCTGCCAACATGAAATTCTGTATTTTCAGCCAACTCCAAATAAACCTGAATTGATTTAAACCTGAGGACTAAGGGCATGAAAGTTACAAAATACATCCACACTGGCAATGTTACAGTCATTCTGAAGGCAATGGACAGTGTACATAGTGCAAATCATGTCTACTAATTTTCTTCAAATAATGGGCAGCTGTTAGCAATAAATTGGGGTCTCCAAAGTGCACTGCAATTATTTAGAGATCTTTCCACCACTCTTTCACTTTTAACATCTATTGGCAACAGTAAGTGTCTAAATGGATGCAGAAACTAAATCATGTGCCAGAGTTCATATACAGCACAAGCAGCAGGCAATTTAGGTTACCAGTTTGGTTATTACTAAAAGTGCAAAATTGCTGTGAATGAGGCAAAGTAAAAATACTCTCATAGACTCTTCCATTTAATTCCATTTCCTACATTTACTTTGGAGGTGGATTCTGCTGTGTTTATAGTTGAAGCTTATGGATAATTATATATTGTCAGTGTTCACTTTCATTATTTAGGCATGAATCCTCCTAGCACTTACACATAAGCATAACTTTACTCATTTTGCAAGTTCACTGGGACAACCTATTGTACATGAAAGAAAACAAGTGAATAAATCTTCATAGGATCAGAGCCTTAATCTGTATAAGAAGAATTAGATGTTAGAGTAATCTATTGCTGGTTTAGTGAATGTTAAGTTCTTCCCAAAATACCAGATGTGGGGAAGAATGCCCAAAGAGCTAAGTAGACATGACATCACCTAATTGTCATTGTACAAACAGGAGGCATGTAGCATAATCCAACATATGGCAGATACGGACTATTTGATTCAATCTTTTGTGAAACCAAAGTAAAATTAATGTAAACTGTAGCTAAATAGCCAACTCACCAGTCAGTACATCAAGTCCATTCTTAAACAATGGCACAGATCAAAATTCCTTCTGTTAAACTGAGTTTCAGTTTTCCACATAAAACCAGTGCATTTCAAACCATGATGCTGATCTTGCCCAGAGCAGGTCATGCAACTATTAGATGATGTAGCAACCTGATTGCCCCCAATAGCACTGCCTCAGCCTCCCAACTAGGGGCAAAGGAAAATGCTCCTGTTAAGAAGAAGTCATGGGGCCACCATGAACCCCCTCTAACTACTAACATCAAGCTGCTCTTCGTATCTTGCCCACACCATGTAATCACAGGACACATCCACTTTTCCTGGAGAGTAAACTGAGCCCAGCATAGGCACTGCTGAGCCCTGGACACCTAGAAGAGTTACCCACCCTGCAACTATACCTGTCTGAATTAGTATTGAAAAATCCTTCATCTATTGGTAAAACCGAACAGCAACTAAAGGAATTTTCTTTGACTTTATTGTTCTTGTAGGATTTCGTAGTATCCTGAGCTGCTTTCATCCTGTTTGTGCTGAACCAATGGCAAAGTTGCTACTGAAGTCAGAAATGCAGGACCTGGCCAAAGTCATCTTTGTGCTGTGAATTACAAAGAAATGATGCAGCTATTACCTTGTGTTTCTCTTCAAATGCATTTTTCCCCTATTTTAATTAATGAGTTGGCCAACTTCTCTGGGGTGATGTACTGACAAATGCTATAGCAATAGAGGATGAATTGTTATTTCTATGCCTAAAAAATCCCTAGGAGCATAGTGTGGATCCCTCAGAAGGTGCCAATTTCATCTCCACACTGAGCATCAGCAGGTAGACTGGCTCCAGCCCTGAGCAGTCTTGGAAAAGGTGCAGCCAATTTGTGTGCTCCTGCATTCAAGTTGATTGCATATAGAAAAATAGTGTTTATGGGATTCTGCATCCATAGCATAGTTATTCCATAACCTAGGGGAGATTCCAGGCATTATTTTCAAAATCCATTACTTCTTCTCTTGACTGAACAGCCAAAAACATGAATACTGACTAATTTTTCTCAGTACTATTCAGCTACAGCAACTGCTGATATCTCAATTTTATTTTTTTTTAAATTTTGCATTATTTGACAATATTTGATAGGATTTTGGAAGTGAGAAATAAAAAAGAATGTGTTGTAAAGGTGAGAAAAACATATGCTGAAGCCTTACAGACATCCAAAGGTGTTTCAAGTTTTAAATAATATGCAGCAGTTAAACCAAAGATTTAAATTATTAATATAATTAAGGAACTGGGGTTTTAATAACAGTCAGAATGACTTCCTGTGAGCAATGCAAAAGATGTTTAAAGCCTCTTTTAAAAAGTCTGCTATATTTATACCTGAAATGTAAACTTCACTATCATACCAACTTAATTTGTTTCATTTTGGCAAAATATCTATTTATTTCAACAAACAGGAGGAGGCTCATATGTATATGTATGTGATGGCATCAAGGACAAAAGAAAGATGACTGGAATCAGAATTAGAGTTCCAGCCTGTAGCCTGCTGGGCAGATCTGCTGAGTGAATTTCCATTCTTTTTTTTTTTCCATATTCTTCCCATCATGACACTGGAAGCTCCTCGTAATGCTGACCAGGGGGTTCTACCTGAGTGAAGAGAAATATTTCATATTATGAGTGCTACTCTAAACTTAGCCACAAGCTCATTACTGCAACGGCAATTAATCATATCTGGTCTTAGATCTGTAACAGGTCTGCAAATGCTTCACTCATTTCTTATCAGTCCCATAAGGCTGCCTGTGTGGATCACTACAGGCAACCCAGAAACAACATCCCAAACCTTGTCCTCAATCTGCACCCTCCTTGGGCTGCAGCCCCACTCTGGGCACTGCCTGGCTGTGGAGCTGCCAGTCCTGATAGCCACCTTCTCTGCAAAAAACCCAGCTAGAATCCAGGAAAACTTCTCAATGGGAAAGCCAAATTCTGTTCAGTTTCCTCATTTCTTTAACTTCATGTCATACTAGATGAAGCTGCAGCTGGCCAGGAGTGCCTTCCTTCTCCAAGTGCATCCCAGCCACAAGTGAGAGGTTTCAGTGGAGCACAGGAGAGCATCTGCATGCATATTAGAGCACCTGGCTCCCACAATAAATTATTGCCCTAAGTAGTTTTCACTGAATCTCTGTGCAGTCAGTCCTGGGCAAGGGCTGCCTAAGATATCATCCTCCCATTCCAAGCATCAACTCCATTTCTTTCTGGCTTGTTTTTTAATTTCCAAAGATTTGGAGCTGTCCCTCTGGGGAGAAGGCCTGTACATCTGCAACTGCTGTGAACCCATTACACCTGGAAAGTATCTGCTACCTTGGTTTAATTGAGCAGTTTGAGAAAGTGACTCCTTCAGGGCTTCTCTGAAGTTAACGGGAGATTTATTAGTTACTTCAGCAGCAGCAGGATCAGGCCTTTTGGCTTCATCAGGCATGTCATCCATCTTCACATGAACGGACTGACAGGACAGGGATTGAAATTTCACAGTCTGTGATATATTTAGGGGTTGTTTAGATTGGATTATGCTATGGAAAATACTGTGCTGACCAAGATAATAATCCTTCAGATATTGATCTAACCCATGTCTGCTCTAATTTGTTCTTCCAAATCACATTGCCTGCAGCTACCTACCACTGTCTTACAGTAATATTGCAGGGACAGCTGCTGGGATACCTGATTTTTCCTCAGTGGAAATCAATGGTGAAACCCCAAATGACTGCCACAGTGCAGATTGTGCCTTATGGGCACTGGTTTCAGAATCACATTTCCCACTAAAATTGGTGTATATTTTGAGCCACACTGCTGAAAACCAGACAGTAATATCCCACCTCAGCCCAATAACACAGCGTTCAGCTTTGGGGCACAGGAAGGGGAATACATCCACAGAAACCATACATGCAATGCTGTACAAAGCTACCTAGACTAGCCCTGACCAAATTAGTGGGATTTCTAAGGGAATGTGCCAAAATTCCAGAACAACTATACCAAGGCTAACATGCATGACCCCAAGAGAGCTAAAATTTCCCCAGGAGGTCATTGTACCACCATGGCTGTAGTGCTTCCAGTATGGTATCAGCTTGTTCCAAGACAACTAAGGTATCTCTGGATGGTGCTGCTTTGTCATATTTTGATTTAGACATTTTTAGACCTTTGCTGAACTGGGTCTAAATATAGACTTGTGGAACACTCCATAACCTGGATCTCCATTCTGACCATGGTTTTGGCACACAACTCTAAACACTTGGGCTGGCTGAAAAGGGCAGGGAATGACTCCCGGTAGCCTGGAAAACTGGGGACTTTGCCAGCAAGACACAAGGTGGAATAAGACCAACAGGACTCTCAGAGTGTGCCACATCCTGTTAGATATAAAGCAGGCCCAGCGAAGTGCTATTGAAGAAAGAAATAACAAAATATTATGTCAGCTCTGTAAGTGTAATTCCTGTGCTAGTTTATAGATTTCACATAGCATTTTAATGACAACACACTATGGAAATGAAACAGAATTTAATTCTCAAAGCACCCTTTGTCCTGGAGGGAGAAATCAATAAAGCCAAAATGAGTTTCTTCTTCTAATACCTTACAAAGTGCACAACTGAAATGTAACGTTCTACCAAAGCTACATAGATTTGGGGTTTGCAGTAGTATTGCAGTATGATTGCCTCTAAGGCAGAACAATAGGCTGCCTGATCCTTCTTCCTAAGATTTGCTGCTGATTCAAATAACACTATCCTGAGTCATGCTGCTTTTCCTAGAATCCAAGCTCTCACGTTTAGCAGATCACATAAGAAACTAAAGATTGATTTTTGTTGCTGGAGGCAATGAAGGGTTAGCTCTGTCTTTTGGACTTTTATCCCAATTTGTGAGGTTCAGGGTTCATGTCAGCAGCACACACAGTGCTCTGGGTTCAATAGGCTTCAACAGTTCATCAACACCTTTTCTTCCAAGCAACATTTCCCCCAAAGCCTCCAGCATATGCCAGCCCAACATTACTTACTCTGAACTATAAAACCTTGTGCACACTTTTTCTGCTTTCAAGGGTGAGACATCCTGTCAAAACACAGGTTTTGCTCCTAAAATCCTTGTACATTATACAAAAACACCAGATAAGAAAATGTAAATAGCCTCCTCTCTTGAAGCATTTCTCCTCAACTTATCAATGGCTTGTCAATTTTTCTCAGCTCTGTCAAGAGTCATCACTTCACCTCCTCCCAAAACAGTGGCAAGGAGAGATTGTTGGGGAAATTCTTCAACTTGAAAAAGCAACAAACCGTCCATGTCAGGATCAAGTAGATTAAAAAACCCATTAATAAAATGTGAATAAACCAATAGAAGATGTAGCCACAACACTGGCTCACAGTTATTTATGAATTTTAGTATTACTTCATAAAAATTGATACCCATTAGTCATTTTGACAAGAAAAATATTAAAATGGAATTCCAGAAGATAGTCTTAGAATTACTAAAGTTCATTTTGTATCAAGTATTCTGAAATTGGTTTTAATTACACTCTGTACTTCCAAGTATACTCAAAGTATCTCAGTTCTGAAATTTTTTACTCTAAAAGTTTGCAATAATGTTAATATTTCCAAGAAATTATTAGATTGTTTTATATGTTAAAAATTTCAATATTTGAGATAACTATAGTAGAAAGTTCTAACTGTATGTATCAAAGGAAGAGTGTGAATGGGTTACAATTTAGGAAATTATTTACTGTAGCCAAACAGATGGGATGCCTGTGGACATGAAGCTCTCACAGCAAATATATGGATTGAGATCAGAGGAGGAGGTGAAAATATGCATTGTCCTCCCTCAAAGAAGAGTGGTCTTGGTCTATGGGAAAAGATCTAGGGTTTCTGGGTGTGATGAAGAGACACAAGCCTATACATGCAAATGCTCTTGGGATGCTCAACATGGCAAGTTTTGTGTTGGTGAGCTATGAAAGGCTTGGGTCAAGGATTTCTGAGCTGCTGCCATGCCTGGCCTCTCACTGCCTCATCAGCCACCTTAGTGTGGTTGAGCACAAAAGATCTAACATCAAACTCCTGCCATTGCCTGCCTGGGCTGAAACCAGACACAGCTCCATTTACTACTTTTTAGGCATAGTCAGGAGCTTACACCTGACGTTTACTGTCCATAGATCTGACATAAAGCAGGTGCCTGCCCTAGCTCTGCTTGCCTGAGGGCCCCAGCCCCAGCACCTCCACTGCTTGCAGCCAGCTCATGGCTGCTGTAAATGCACGGATACTGGGCCAAGATGAGGCCTCCAGTTCCTTGAAGCAGGTGCAAAGATGGAGAAGGTGTTTGAAGCCTCCAGGAAGACATGCCAGGGTCTTTCCAAGAGGCAGGGAAGAAAGTACACGTTGTAAGCAGGTGAGGCCACAGAGCCACAGTCCTCCTTGATGAGAGTGTTGTTGGGCTGAGGCATCAGGAACTCTGTCAGCAGCTGGAGATGATGTGGCAGGTCCCCAGGTCATGACATAGACTCAACTTATCCACATATGAATGAAGTACCACCAGCACTGATGGTAGCTGAATGGAATAGAGAGGTTGGTTTAAGGAATTAACATCCAGGACTAGGGTAGAGAAAAAAACCCAACACTCTGAAAGATGAGGGACAGAGGTGTAGAGGTCAACTGCCAGATGCAGGGCTGAGGTTTATAAATACAACCCCTTCTCATTTCCAGGGCTGCAGATAGGAATCAGACCTGAGCAGCAATGGAAGGTGCTCAGGCTGTCGCACAGCACATGCCACAGCACAGCAGCTGGGCACAGCACACCCTCACCATGGGTTCCCACCCCGGGCTGCTCATTTCACACCGAGCAGGACTGCTGCTTTCTTCCCACGAGAGGGCCCTACGACTTCACTCTCCAGACTAAGGAATCTCTGCTATTTAAGGCAAGGCCTGTGAATGCAGTCCCACACTGCTTGTAAGAGGCCACGGTGGGGTACATACTGTGACATACTCGGCAAGAAAAGCCTCCTGCCTGCTAGGAATATGTAACTCATCCCTGTGACTCCTTCTGAGCCAGAGGAGCTGGATTTGAACCATAGCATGAATATAAGCCTCTATTAAAGAGTAAGTGATAGTTTCCAGGGACCCCAAGCTAGAGTCGAGGGGTGTGATAACACAGGACCCGTTTTCTAAGTGTTGCAAGGTGGGAGGGACCTGTCTCAGCTTGTTATGTAGAGCTACAGACAAAAGTAACCACAAGCTGGAGATAAAACACCTGGTATGAGCAGGATTGAATTCAACAAGGCATTTTGCAGTAATGCTTGTCCACTGGTGGGAAAAGCCAAAATGTACGAGATGTAAGCCAGACTATCCCAGCCAGGGTAACAGGCATTTTCCTCTGCTGGTTGTGATGACATGTAGGCACTAAATGAAAAATTACTGGAAGAAGCACAACGTGACACTGGCAGATTCCTCCTTCACCATCTTCTGGACTCCCTGGGAGGTCTTTCACAGGGGAAGACTGTGAAGGCTCCTGCCCAAGTTTTCAGAGTAGAGCACCCAAATGACATCAGGTGTCCAGGAAAACTCAATCCAGCTTCTTGCAATATACAGACACAAAACATGACTCCTGCAGCAGATCCTGGAGAGGCCACATAGGAGCAATGTCTTACACAGTGCAAGGATGCTGAAAGACTTCCCTTTTCCCAAATGCTTTTTCAAACCAAGAGCTACATCCATGGCTTCCCACAATGAACTATAAATGAAAACCAGCAGAAGACACATCTTCCTGTGGTAATTTCTTCTCATTGATGTGTGCTGGTCTTGCTTTATCTAAAAGGAGGCTGGATCAAACTTCAAAAATAAAGTTCCATACCATGCAAATTAACTTCTTTTTTCCTCCCCAACTGCATGATTTATACTACTTTTAATACCATCAAAGAGATTCTCCTGTGACTACTTTTTTCAGCTCTGGAGGGAAACCTAATGTCAAAAGCTGCTTTAGGTATGTAAAAGCTTCTTTAGGTATGTTGGGGAGAAAAGAACATCCAAGGAGAGTGTAGGTCCTCTCCTGAAGGAAACGGGCGAGGTAACGACACAGGATATTGAGAAGGCAGAGGTTCTGAATGGCCTCTTTGCTTCAGTCTTCTCTGGCAAGTGCTCCAACCTCAACACAAAAGCCACAGAAGGTGAAAGCACTGGGAGAATTAATTACCCCCCAATGTAGATGTAGAGCAGGTTCATGACCATCTAATGAACCTGAAGGTACATAAATCTATGGGACCTGATGGGATTCACCCACAGGTCCTGAGGGAGCTGGCGGATGAAATTGCCAAGCCTCTGTCCATCATAACTCTCTGTTATCCCCCCACGACCCTCCCAGGGGAAGATAAAGAGAGGAACAAGGGAGAAAGACTTGAAAGTTGGGGAGAAAACCCACCTAGAATAGCTTTAAGGAAATAACAATAATAATGATGAAGGTGAATTACAAACATGCAAATACAGAACCTGTGCTCCTCAGCTGGTAATGACTTCCCCACCAGAGAAGACCACACTGGTCCTGCTCAGGGAGGCAAGAGAAGGCAAACCTGCCTCCATGAACCATGTTCTCCTACAGCAAGGAAACAGGATGCAGGAGCAGCAACAGACAGACAGACACCAGCCAGGGAAAGGCACAACCCCTCTCCCCACCCTTAGGAGCCATTTTCTGCTGAACATCATGGGAAGGAACACGGTGATGGGTCCATTTGGGCCACCTGAGCCACCATCTCCTCATAGGAGGGATATCCCACTCCTTGTAACTACCATGTCAACAGGTTGGAGCTGCTGGGGGTGTCCTGGGCAGGTTCAGGTCAATATAGCTGACAATTTTATCCAGGTCCTCTTGAGAGATGGGCCAGTGCCCACCTCGTGAAGTTCAGCAAGGGTCCTGCCCCTGGGTCAGCACAACCCCAGGCACCAATCCAGGCTGGGGGGAGAAGGGCTGGAGAGCAGGCCTGAGGAGAAGGACCTGGGTTGTGGTAGTAGACGAGAAGCTCAACATGAGCTGCCAGTGTGTGCTGGAACCCAGAGGGCAAATCATGACCTGGGCTGCATCAAAAGAAGTGTGGCCAACAGGGCCAGGGAGGGGATTCTGCTCCTCTGCTTTGCTCTGCTCAGACCCCACCTGGAATACTGTGTACAGCTCTGGTGCCCTCAGCACAAGAAGGGTATAGAGCTGTTGAGGGTCCAGAGAAGTGCCACCAAGATGGTCAAAGGCCTGGAGCACCTCTGCTATGAAGACAGGCTGAGAGAGTTGGGCTCTTATAGTACCTTATAGTACCTTCCAATACTTGAAAGGGGCTACAGGAAAGCTGGGGAGGGGCTTGTCATCAGAGAAGACCGTGATAGGACAAGGGATAATGGTTTTAAACTGAGAGAGGGGAGATTAAGGTTAGATATTAGGAAGAAATTCTTCACTATAAGGTTGGTGAGGAACTGGAATGGGTTGCCCAGGGAGGTTGTTGATGCCCCATCCCTGGAGGTTTTTAAGACCAGGTTGGATGAGGTTTTGTGCAACCTGGTCTAGTGGTGGGGTTCCCTGCTCATGGCAGGGGGGTTGGAACTTGATGATCTTTAAGGTCCCTTCCAACCTTAATGATTCTACAAGAACCGCATTTTGTACTTTATATGCCCAATTCTTCAAGAACATTCTTTTTTCTCCCTTAACTTCAATAATCCATTAAAAATATTTTTAAGGAGGGCTAACATAATTGGAGTTATACGCAATCACCTGACATAAACCACCAACCACTACACTACCGCATGCCCTCTTGAACCTTGGTAACACCCTTTCAGCAAACCAATGGGATGGCACAACCTCAATCACAGTATAAAATTCCTTTTATTGTCCTAAGAGTTATGAGAAAGATATAAAGGGAGACTTGCAGCAACTCTTAGGACTACAGATCAGAACAGGTCCTTACAGTGTTTGCAGAACAGATGAACAATAGACTTTTAAAGAGTCAAACAAGCAGGAGAGCGGAACAGCCAGCTACGCTCAATACACATCAATCCCTGGAAAAATAAATGTTTGTACAAAGCTGCACAACCAGTGTGGTCACCTAGATGTTTTTTTCATCATGTGTTTCACATATTGAATAATTCCAAACATTTCTACTTGGGTTCACTTCCAGGTGCAAGGACAAATGTCCAGTTAATTCGAAACAACTAAGGACTCTTTTAGGCATGGTTGAAAATGGTCACAATTAATAGCTCGTTCAAAGCTTGCAGAGGTAATACTGTGGCCAGACTACTGGTGCAGTGCATTTGTCAACCCTTTTTTGTTGCATTGCTGCATATAAATAATTTAATTTTATTCTAAAGAAAAAAAAATAATAAATTTTACTTTATCATTGATTACAATATTATTGTGGAGACCCAATCTGGAAAGAATGGGTAAACAGCAGCTCACATCACATCAATGTTATTTTATACACCATTTCCTTCAGACTTCAGTTTCTATTTGTATATAGCTCCTTTTATATCAGCTACACTCACAAGTGCTTGTTAAAGGCAAATGAAAAATAAACCAATTTCAAAAAGCTGGCATTCCCTCTTTGCATTGTGGTCCAAATTTAGGAAGTCATGTCTCAATTACCTCTACCCAGCAAAGAATTTAAGACAACTTTTGACTCTAAACACTTGGTGATGTCCCCTTGAAAGAAAAGTAAAATCACAGAATCACAGAATATTTGGGTTGGAATGGACCTCCAAAGATTGAGTGCAACACCCCTGCCAGAGCAGGACCAAAAAAACCCAATATAATTTGGGCAGATCACTCAGAAAGGCACCCAGACAGATGTTGAAATTCTCCAAAGGAGACTGCACAATCTCTCTGGGGAGCCTGTTCCAGTGCTCTATGACCCTCACAGTAAAGAAGTTCTTCCTCATATTAAGATGGAACTTCCTGTGTTCGAGTTTGAATCCATTGCCCCTTATCCTATCACAGGGCACAAGTGAAAAGAGGTTGTCCCTGCCTTCTTGATGCCCAGCTCTCATGTATTTATAGGCATTAATTAGATCCCCCTTCAGTCTTCTCCTCTCTAGACTGAAGAGCCCCAGATCTCTCAGCCTTTCCTCATAAGGCAGGTGTTTCAGTCCCTTAATCATCCTTGTAGCCTCCGTTGGACTCACTCAAGTAGATCCCGGACCCTCTTGAACTGGGGAGCCCAGAACTGGACACAGGACTCCAAGTGAGGTCTCACCAGGGCCGAATAGAGGGGGAGGAGAACCTCCCTCCATCTGCTGGAAGCACTCCTCTTAGTGCACCCCAAGATACCATTGGCCTTCTTGGCCACAAGGGCACATTGTTGTCCCATGGATAACTTGTTGTCTACCAGGCCTCCAAGATCCTTCTCCACAGAGCTGCTCTCCAGCAGATCACCTCCTAGCCTGTACTGGTGCATTTTGTTGTTCCTTCCCAGGTGCAGGGCTCTGCACTTGCTCTTGTTGAATCTCATTTCCCCAGCTCTCCAGCCTGTCCAAATCTCGCTGAATGGCTGCACAGCCTTCAGGTGAATCAGCCCATCCTCCCAGCTTTGTGTCATCAGCAAACTTGCTGAGAGGACACTCTGTCCCACCATCAAGGTCGTTCATTCATAAAGATGTTGAACAGGATTGGACCTGTTCTGAACAGAGAATGATCCCTGAGGGACTCCACTAGTTGCACAAGCCTCCAGCTGAACTCTGCACCATTGACCACCACTCTTTGGGCTCTCTTATGCAGCCAGTTCTTAACCCATCTCACTACCCATTTTTTTATCCCACGTATTCTGAGCTTGCTGGCAAAGATGTTATGGGATGCTATGTCCTTCCAGTACAAGTGCCAGGCTCAGGCATTCTCAGCAGCCAGAGACCTGCACGGCCACATGCTTGCACAGAAGCTCAGTCTGAATTCTCACGCTTTTCCTTGCCACGGCTCTTGGCCATGTTGTGATCATGACCACTTGTCTGAAGCCTGGTCCCATCTCAACCTCTCTCTGTAACTCAGAGGAACAGCTCTCCCCGCTGCCGCCCTCCCTCTCGGCTCCGCGCTGCCGCAGACCTGCTTATGCACTGAGCTGGGTCATCTCTATGGCCACAGCAGGATTTGGCTGTTTAAAAAATCATCACCTCATTTAGATTAGAAATTTCTTCAGCCATAAGTGATACAAATTGACCACCCATCTGGCCCACCTGTGAGCCCTGTGTCAGGCAGGCCAAGCGCTCCCTGGAAGGCTCAGGGTTCCCTGCATGTCTCTGCCCGTTCCTGGGCTGGCACAGGGATGGCCAAGTCAGGGCTCTCACCTCCCCCAGCTGCTGCCTCTAGCACCAAGTGTTTCTGAGTGTGACCTGGGGCCCCCTCAAGGGGCACAGCTGCTGCTGGGGGCAATTGGTCTGGTTTACTTGAGACTTTCTCTAGAAAGGATGGATCTTTTAAACAATTCATCCTTCTGAGGTATGGGAAAGGACTTAATGACATACAATCCAGTGCATTTATAAGTGTTATCCATTTTCTCTCAAGTAAATTAGTGCTTTGCAGAATCTGCTTGGCAGCAGAAAGGACCTTTAGAACCAGAGGTGCTTTAGTCCTAATAGCGTGTTCATCAGTGTCTTTCCTCACTATCTGAATAAAATCTTTCAGGCTTTGCATTATAGAAGACATGCCTGAGGCAATATGAAGCTAGTGAGGCATAAAATCAAGTATTCATTCAGAACAAGCAAGTGGAGGTGGATGATATGAAAACTTCAGAGCTATGATGCTTTACCAAATCTACCTAATCATTACAGCAGTGTCACTCACAGCAGGACATGTCTCTGCCTAATGGCTGTACATGGTTACATCCTGCTCAATATATTTTTTTTGTAAAAAAACCCCACCCAAACAAACAACAGAAAAAAAACCTCTCAGTATCCTCTGGTATTTGGGCACAGGTCATCCCCACATTGGTAGACTGCCTTTCATAGCCACTTTTATCTCTCCTTCATTAGCTTGTTGTAGAAAGAATACAAATTAAATGTCACTTACCAGTATTGAATGGAAAATGTAATGGGTCACTTTCTGGGGACACGATTTTAATTTGGAATTTTCTTGAATTATTTTATCAATTTTGTTTTCAGCTCCTACTACTCTACTAAGGTCCTGAAGCCTCCTGAAATAAATGTTTTACAAACAGAGATTTCCCTGGTCCATGCTCATGGAATCAGAAAGCTATTAGAAGAAGTGGGATCAATATTTAAAATAAATTTGCAAGCATTTCTGCCCTTTTTATTATCCCTAGACATTTTCAATCTGTTATAAGATTCACTGTAGGTTATTTAGGTCAGGTTTATAAGCTGTGCTCACTCTGTGCTTCTCTCAAACATCCTGTGAAGCCTGTGCAGGATTCAGTTTACTAAAGATTTATGAGTCCTTCTCATTCCAGAGTCATATACATCATATGGAAACTATTGGGCAACAGAGAGCTTCATGGTAGTCCCTCCCTGGCTGTCTCCAGAACAGCCTTATGAACTAATTAGCTTCTGAGGAGAACTGCCATAACAGTACCAAAGTCTATTTTCTTGTCAATTTTTAAAATCTAATTTAGAACCATTTTGTCTTTCTATCTGAATGTTTTCTAGCTAAGTCCTGGAATGCTACCAGGGAAGCAGGGGAGGGAGAAGAAGATAGAAACTGCTACTTGGTGTCAGCTCCTGGTTCCCAGTTAGAGATAATGGACTGACATGTCCAAAACCAGAACTCCTGAGGTGGCAGTCAGAAACTTTGCATGTGTATATTCCAGCCCACCATCTCTTCAAAGGAAGAGGCACAGCATAAGCACTGCTTTTCAATCATCTTAACTCTTGTAACCAGGTTGCTGCCTTGCCTGCAAAGACTATACAATCCTAAGAGAGCAACTGATGAACTGCATGAGAGTGAGGTTTGTCCAGCATATGTATATAGATAGCAAGAGACCTCCTCTACTCAGACAACAGACCCACCTATTGCAGCATCCAACTGTGGCCACAAGCAGAAAACATTGGAAAACAGGAGAAGATAAGTGATTCTTGCCTGCTCTGCATTACAGCTTATAGCATTCGAGAGGGTGATAACCATACCATTCTTTTTAGGAACTGAAGGCTAGTGTTTAACAGTGTTTAATGCTCCTTCAATTTGTCATTTCCAATCTTCAGCCTATATATACATATGTCTGACCTATAGAAATGCTTGTTGCCAAGGAGCTCATAATTCCACCATGCACTGGATGAAAGAACACTCCTTTTGGTGTTTTTAAGGTGCAGATTGCCTTCTAGCTCTTGCCCTGTGAGAAACAGTGAAGCCCCTTTTCCATTCATCTTCTTTGCACCACCCATATTATAAAAATCTGTTGTATCCCTCCCTTTCCTTTAGTCCAAGCTGAATAGCAGTAACCTAGGTAGGGTTTTTTTAGAACATGGAGGATGAGCCAACTGAAAGCCTATGGGTCATGATGAGGGCAGACCAATGTTGGTGTCATTATAGTGGGTGTGTGCTGCCAACTGCCTCATCAGTAAGAAGAAGGAGATGAGGCCTTCTTCAGACAACTGGAAGAGGCCTTACATTGCAGGTCCTGGTCCTCAAGGAACTATTGGAACCAAGACAGTATCTGCTGGACAGGCAACAGAAACAATCTAATAGATTTCCAGAGTACACTGATGATAATGAGGTACTCCCTGGACCTGACAAATACAAAAAAGAAAGAACTGGTAGGGGAGGTGAAGATCAAGGGCCAGACTTGGCTGCAGTGACCATGACATGAAGGAATTCAGGATCTCAAGAGAAGGGTGCAAGTCAAACAGCAGGATCATGATCTGACAGGAGAGCAGACTTTGTCCTGCTCAGGGACCTGCTAGGAAGAATCCCCAAGGTAGAACTGGTTGATTTTCAAGCATTATGTCCTCCAGGCTCAAGACTGGTCCACGCAAATGTGTGAGAAGTCAAGCAAAGGGAATAGGGAATAGGAGGCCTGTATGGACAAATAAGTATCTCCTGACAAAGCTCTAACAAAAAAAAGAAGTCTACAGGAGACAGAAGCCCGACTACGTAACTCAGCAGGAGTACTGAGACACTCTCCATTTGCAGTGATGGGATTATGAAAGCCAAAGCCTGCCTGGGCTTGAATCTGATGATGGATGTAAAAGGCAGCAAGAAAAGTACATAGGTAGCAAAAGGAAGACTGGGGGAAATGGACCCACTGTCAAATAAAGCAAAGGATTCTGTGACACACAGCACTGAAAAGGCCAAGGTATTCAATGCTTTCTTTGCCTGAGTCTTCATTGGCAAGCCCTGCCTTCAGGAACTGCATGCTCCTGAAACCAGCAGGAAAGTCTGCAGCAAGAAAGACTTATCCTTGGTGGATAAACATCAAGTTAGGGAAGACTTAAATATCTCCACTTTGGAGATATTAAAAACTCAATTGCACATGGTCACAAGTAACTTGCTCTGAGGAGGAGATTGGACTAGATCTTCAGAGATGATGCCTTCCAATCTTAAGGGTTCTATGATAGTTTATGTTTCTAATAATCCTTCTCCACATTTATGTCTTACTTTTCCAATCCAGCTATGATCTTTTCCTTTTTCTAATTTAGTATCTAGTGCATGTGCTGGTCAAGAGATGTGCATACCTTGGAGTTACACAGTGGCATGATGATACACTCTTTTTTTGCTCTGTTTCTTTCCTAAGCATTTCTAAACTTCATTTGCATTTTATTTTATTTTTTGATGACTGTTGAACTTGAAGAAATATTTTTGCATACCAAGATTCCAAACCAGATCATCATCACTGTGCATTTTAGCTACAGTTGTTGCTTTTTTCCCCCACCTACATGTATAATTTTGCATTTACTGACTTTAAATTTAATCTTCAATTTTATTGCCAAAACATTTTAGCATGAAAGCAGAAGGATTTATTTACTTCAAAGACTTTTTGACTATCCTAAAGCATTTGCTATTTTTCTTAAACTTTTCTGTCTTGTACCTTCACACCTTTTATTGTTGACTGTGTAAGAGGTGTGAACATTGGGGAACGATCACTGGAAATCCTCTGTATCATAAAAGTGATCAATAATTCCCACACTACAATTTAACCAGTTATTAATAATCAATGAAAGGATGTTTCATCTCACCCCAAGATGATTTTTTTCTCCAGCAGTCTTCAGAATAGAACTTGGTCAAAGGCTTTTTGGAAAATCACTTAAACAGTACCAATCTCATACATGGTGAGTTCTTCAAAGTCTAGTAAATATATGCAATACAATTTCCCTTTATAAAAGTTAAGTTGGACTCTTCCTCAATTTTTAACATTTATGGATGTGTAGTAATTCTAGTCATTCATGTTAGAGCTCCACCAATTTTGGAGTAGATATCAGCTTTATTGTCCTGTAACCACAGCAGATTATTTTAGACCCTTTAAAAAAGACCTCAAGTCACCTTTTTTCCTCCAGTATCTCAAAGGTAATTTCAAAACACCATAAAATCTACATGCACTTCTATAGTAAATTATATTTTAAAGTCTCTTAGAAACAGATCAGTGATTTGTAGCTGAAATGTTGAATTTTCACAAGGACTGAATCACTTTGTGGATTAAAGTAGGGCTTTCAAACTATGACTCTTATAAGGCTTTTTTGGAAACACAGCAATATCTCATTGCAGTATTTTATCAGAACATTTCAAAATGTGTTTTAAAAGCAGAATTAAACCTTGTGAAATCACTGCATCTTTTGGATATAGATAAAATTGATTTTGATCATTGCTCTCGCATTTACAGGTGAAGCAATGACTCACCCAAGAGCACAAGAGTCAGTGTCAGAGCCAGAAATAAATATGGACATCCTACCATTCAGCACCTTGCACTAGACATTCATTTGCATTTTGTTTGCATTTTGTTTCACAATTTATTGCACTATGAGATTGATGAAAACTGTAAAGCCTTTGTGTCCCTGCTTCATAAGACATTTTCGTGCAAATCCTCCCTCATTTTCATAATGATTGTGGCTCATCATAACAATGCAGAAATATAAAATAATTATTTTAATTCCATGCATAAGACTGTCTTAATGAAATAATTCCCCATCTAGGAATTATTTTCTTTCCTAATACCTAACTGACATTTTTAAACCAGGCTGACAAAAGTTTACCTACTGTGCTATTGTGGTATATAGCTAATTCTGTCAGCAAAGATGCCTCCTGACTGAGAGAGGATATGAGGGTTTTTTTCCCAGACAAAGCAATAGGCTAGATAAAGACCTAACTTGTAAAGTCTGGGAAAAAATGCAAGACTCCCTGTGAATTAATGGATGTGAATGTGAACTAGTGGCCTGGATTCTAACCTGATTAAAAGAAAAGTTCAGATTACCTGTCTTGGAACATATTCAGAAATATATTCCTACATGTGTTTGAGGTAAAAAGCTTGTAACAAGAATTCTATATTTGCTGCACAAAGATATTTTGCATTATTTTTGCACAATCATTGATAACAGTGCAGAGCATATGGAACAAGGAGTAGCTCAGGCTGTGTATTTTGTATTGGGTTCTTCTCAGTTTGACATTAACTAACCATTTATAAAATCTCCTTTGGCTTTCTTCATATGTAATTTACCTTGGAATTTCCAGATTCCCCCTCTTTTGTAACAGAAGGTTCCAGGTGATCTGCCAAGAATTCTGTTCTTTTAATCAACCAGTGGGTATTTATAATATATAGTCAAAATGGACATATCATAGTAAATTATACCAGCATTTCCAATTTAACATACTGGCCCTTTTCCAACTGGTGTAACAGCACAAATAAATTTCATATCAGATTTCCATTTTGCCCACTGTTTACATTATTAACAGTATAAATATTTTTGCCAGGAGTAACTGACTTCAAGTTGCACTTACGCAAGATTTCACAAGCAATAACTTGATCCACATAACACTCTATATGATTTTGAATATTTCCTTGGTGTTCAGAGCTCCAGAGAAGCTATTACTTTCCTAATTATTGCTACTGAAAGTCCTACTCACTGAGAGAAAGGAGGCAAAGGTGGACACCAGCACAAAAAAGGAAATTATTATTAAAATAGCACTGCCTGTGTACATGCTGTACCCTGCTCCTAAAGGCTTACATTTGAAGGTCAAGAGCTGCTATGTCAAAACCTTTTGGCTTTTTCATTACTAGCAAACACTGCTTTGGTATCCTTGTAATATATACACACAAAGACTGCCAACTTTTGCAATTCTACCTCTAGTCTCATCCTATTCTGCAGTTTCCTGCCCCAGGGCCCCACTGATAGAACAAAGATCTTTCCCAAAGGTTCAGCTTTTATTTCTAAGGTAAGTTTCTATCCCCTTGGGCTAGAGAAAAAAGCCTTAAAAGGAAAAATGTGCCACCAAAGGATGAGGACAGATTGGCAGAATATGCTATTATAAAATAATTGCTTAATTCTGCCAGGCTGGGTTTGCACATGCCCACTTGCAGAGCCCACTTGGCACCTGTCAGTCAGATAGTGAACAGTCCAGAGGTGTCCATATCACCCTCTTCAGCAATCAACATCTGTCCCTAAATTTACAAGGGGATAAACAGATAATCTAAATTATCATGTAACTTTGGTTAAAATTTGAAGAGCATTCAAGTTGCTGCAGAGAGAGATAAGAAATTTCCTCCAGATATCCTGTGCCTCTCACTTTAGCATTTTGGTTCATGGCTGTCCTGCAGTTGGAAAGCAAATTTTCCAGTCCCCCCTATTTACTACATGTTGGCTCAGCTTGCAGAGTAGCTTTGCTGCACATGAACTAGTAGCCTTTCAGAAGAAATTTAAAACCACATGGACACCAGAGCACTGCAGGCCCTCATGGAGGGAGGAGGTGTGACCAGCTCTGCAGACAGAATACACTCCTGCACACAGGGGGACAATCAGGCTGGCAAGACTGACCTTATTCCCAAGCTAAAAACCAGAACCACACAAAGTACAGATGAAAAGCCTCAGCATCTACTGCTTTATCTCCTGATCCTTTCCTACTGCTCTGAATTAGCCTCCACCACTGAGAATTACTGATTTAACTAAAATAAGCAAAGAAGATAAATAATAAACCCAGAAAACCATGCTGATGCCAACCAAGCTTGCTCCCTTGCCAACCTCCTGCAGCCCTGGGGTTGGCAGCAAGGCTGGATCTGCACTGGTGGCATCTCTCTGAAAATGACCCAAGACACACAAATTCAGCACTCCTCTTGGGCATCTCCAAAAACTTCAGACATCTCTCTTTAGAAAGCTGAATCCAGTCCTGGCTGACTACTGTGACAACATTACAACCATCTGGAAAGAAATAAAACTGAGTTCTTCTTTCCTCACTTGGGACAATTAACAGTGAATGGTTAATATTTTGCTCCAAAGTTCTAGCAGCATGAGTAGTCATCTGTCCCTCTATGCTGTATGTCCCTGACAATCCCCTTCTGCCCTCCTGCTGCTTTATTCCTGCTCTGTGCAGATGCACCAGGTGCAAGGTGGGAGATATTAGGGAAGCAGGCAGGAGAGCATCTGAGCCATTAACTCAGATTTTCTCTTCTAACATCAGAAGATTCAGCCAAATAATTACAGCACACAGCTGGTGCCTGCTAATACACTTTAAATTTGATAATATGTCCAGAAATGAAGAACATTTTTATTCAGTGCAGGTTGGAAAGACAAAGCAAGAGAATTGAATGAGACAAGGTGCTTTCAACAAGATCTTTTTCATTCCTGTGCTTCAGCTCTATTGACTTTAAGACTAGAGCTACAACTAGGCAAACAAAAGACTTCTTTTTCGTTTTAAGAAGTCACATAATTTCACAATACTGTCTGTTTTTTTCTCCAGAGTTGCAGTTTTAGGAACTCTTCTCTTTCAAAACAACGTCTGCTCTCCACACCAAAAATTTTCCAATTGCCCCACCTGAAACAGAAATGTGCCAATTAACTTCTTGTCCCATTTATCAGACAACTCACTGGAATATGTCATATGGAGAAAAATTCACTTCTGAAGACAAGCCTGTGTGACATACATTTTAAAGACACATATATATATATATATATATATATAAAGCTGTGAAATCAACAGTCATAAGAGCAGCTGGAAAAGAGAAGGCAAAGTTCTGGCATGGAGCTTGGTGAACAGGGAGGTCCCCATGGGCCTCCATGTCCTCCTCAAGCCCTATCTGATCCATACTCTGCCCTCACCGAGCCACTGAAGGCTTCAGCCCATAGAAAGGACATTTGAACACACATCCAAAAAGCACTTGTACAAATATTTACCCAGTCTCCTGGAATGGCTGACAAATACAACCGAGTGTCCCATTGCCCACTGTATTGATGGGCAAGCAGCATTCAGAGAAACAGAACTAAGCAACAGAAAATGCAGCATTTTCCCTGGAAAAAAAAATAATAAAAAATACAGACTTATGTCTGTACATCGTGTCCTTCTTTCTGTGCGAGGTACCCAGAGATGGAGGTGCCCAGTTCTGAGAATCACTGGTGCGGCTGAGAGGAGTATCCTTGTCCTGAGGGTTGACACTGTTGAGATGGATGCTGCAAAGGGATTTTTTACATGAACTGATAAGTTTAAAATTCTATTGTAAACTGTATGTATGTGTCTTCTGGCACCGTCTTCCTCAGAAAATAAATTGGTGTGTAACTGTGGGTGATGCAGAGAATGAACTATGTATGTAGAGAGCCAAATTTATTGTCACATCATTAAGGCAGTGGTGTTAAACAACATAGTCCATCATGAGGACACAGGTCCTAGGTATGGAGAATTAATCTATATTTAGATACCCAGATGCAAAGTGTATGTATTAATATCTCCATTTTATATGAAGCATCACAGTGTCGTGCTCTCAAGCCAGCATGCTGGGGACAGCCCAATGCAGAGTCAGTATCACATGAGGAACATCAGATGTCAACAAACCAATATGTCAAGTCCAAATGCTCACGCTCTCATGATTCACCTACTATATCCTCAGCTGATCTGGTGACACTGAGCATCTCCTGTGAAGATCCTCCTTGCTTGTCAAGATGTTAATTTACTGGCAGTAGTGAGGGAAGCATTGTGAAGAATTAGCCTTTGTGTTCAGGCTTAGGAAATGTGTTAAAATAGAGCAATGGGATACTAAATGAAAGTTAAAAATCCACTAAAATATGTGTAAAGAAATTGAATCTTTGCATATTAAAAAGATTTGCAAAGTTGCAGCTATTTTAAAACAGGCAATTTTCTAGCTGCATGAACATGCTTTAAGTTACTAAGAAAAAATAAAGACATTTTACTACATTTTATGATATATTTAAAGCTTTTTTTATTAAATAGACCACACTGTTATTTTAAGTAGCCATACAAAAACCCAGGACATTGGATATTCCCAGGCACAAACAATCTGTAGGGTGGTAAAATGACATCTCAAAGCTGCCCAGTTTCTGCCACAATTATTCATTATTAGATTTTAGAGTTTGCTCTAAGTTTGCAATTATTAGAGTTGCTCCTGGTTTGAGAGAGCTGCTGAGCCAGCATTCCCCAGCCTTGGAGGGTTGGCCCTTCCTTAGGTGGGGCAGTTTTTCCCCAAATACATTTTATAATGCTTCTTTGCAGCACTCACAGTGTAATGCCCCATTTCCCAGAGACAGCCCATGTAAGTGTTCATGGCACAGACCAGTGAAGCAGTTCTGGTTCCTGTTGCTCTGACCAGGGACACAAAGCCCAGTGTAGCAGAATCACTCCCTTGCCCTTCCTGTATCACTTGTACACTTCAGTCCAAGGGAGCCTGGCTTTGTGCCATGCCATATATTCCTCCACACACACCACTCTCCCCACACACACACACATATACACGCAGTCCTTACTCCTCTTGTATTATAGAATTTCCATTAATGTCAGGAGCCTGCAGAGCTGGTGCACACAAAAAAAAAAAAAAGAAAAAGAAAGAAAAAAAAAGAAAAAAAGGAAAACTTCAAACAGAAAACACATACGCACAAAAAAGAAACAGACAGGTGACTGCATGGAAAAATATTTTCTACAAATGTGTGGTGGGACCATTTGTAACCTGAGGTAATGAAGCTAAAGCAGTTAAAAGAAGCGTGAAGCAAAGCTGGAGAAGTCATCTTCACAAGCAAGAAGTCAGGCTAGTCCTCTGATCCTACACAGCATGCAGAGACTAGCAAACACCAGCAGGAAAAAATGTCTTTTAAAATGAACATTTCAGATCAGTTTTTCCTTTGCTTATCTGTCCCGATCAGAAAGCAGACCCAAGGCAATCTATCTCAGGAGGTGATATTTTCGTTAGCATGGCTGAGGTGGCTACACAGTCAATGGGGGAGAGCTCTGCACTGCTTTAGGTGTTAGTGATGGCACAACACAGATCTTGGCAAGTCATGAATATTTCAGTTGGCTTTCAAAGCATGCTTAGAAGTGCAGTCAAACACCATTTATCCAGCTAAACAAGCTTTGGCTCTCTTGATAGTTTCTCTGCCCCTACTTTCATTTTTTATTAGTAGATATGACTGGGGTTATAGGAATGCTTAACAGCTTGAACCAAGGAGTTCTCATCATCAGAGTTGTTGCACAAACACAGAGCAACTAACAGCTCCTGCCTTGAAAGTTCCTGATCTGAGCAGAAAAAAACAGGCACATACTGGAAAAGGCAAATTGACATAGGGAAGGAAAGAAGTTTGTTCTGCAGCAAAGGCAGGAACGGTGACCAAACAGCAAACACCAGTTTTTACACTCAAACACAGTATTTTCCTGTCTTTTCTGCCTTGTTGGGGTAATTTGCATTTAAAATATCCCACCTGTATTTTCCCATCTGTGACCAACTGTGCTGATGAAGAACATTAATGAGTAGGCTACATTCCTCATCATTCCTCAGTGCTTTTTGGTCCAATATCCAGCTGAATTCTGTCATTCATTTGTGTTTGTTAAACAATCAGCTCCTCCCAAATATTTTTTAAATCTTTTGGCTAACAGCAGCCAAGTTTAATAGAGGGATAAAGGTCTCAACATTACTAAGCTTCCATCAAGTTCTGTAGAATACTAAGTAATTAGAGAGAGGCAAGGGACCTCATTAATACTGCCACCAAGAGAAGGACAATACTTCGAGCTCAGCTCCTTCAGAGACTGGGCAATTCCCAACAAAGTTCAGCCTCAAAAAAACAAGCCCCTAGAAAATAATTTGCCATTAGTTCTGTTGCTCTCGGGACAATCTGGCTGTGCAAATGCTGATATTTGGATGGTTCAGCTCACAAAAGGGAGAGAACAGAAAAGCTGTGTCACAGTCTTGGCAAAGATATGCCATTTTACCTTCTCTCCTGGGGGTTCCACCCTATCTCAAAGAAGATCCTATGATAAATCCGACTCCTGGCTGCTCTGGGACAATCAGAGCTGTCTAAAGGCTTTCCAACCATGTAGCAATAGTTGATTATTTGCAGCCATAAGGATAAATACACACAGTCCTTATCCCACATTTATTTTATTAGTCATAGCAGAACTGATTCCCAAATCGTGAAGGGAGAGGGAGGCTGTGGAGATGGTAGCTCTGTTGTGCATTTCAGAGCTGGGGTTGTTCTGGGTGCCCACCAGGATAAATCCTTCCCTGGTCCCCAGCCAGCTCTTCCTGGATCCAGTCCCTCCATCACGAGCCCACTCCCACTGCCTGACATGGCTCCCAGCAAACCCGGCCTCCTTTGCCTGCCCCAGAGGGGGGCAGCGGCATGGTATTTCAAAGCAGAATTTAGCCTGATATGGGAACACCTGCTCACGTGAGGATGACGCCTGTGTTTTAACTACATGGTGCCTTGCTGTGCTCATCGCCATGCCTTGCATCCTCACACATCCTCCACAGCGTGCAGTGGATGCAGCCCTGAAAGAAAGCTCTGAACACCACCTGCAAACCATCTGCCTCCTCCTCCACAGCCAGAAGCACTGGATACTGGTACCAAGGCTGCTCCCACTATTTTCTGGGATGCTTTGTGCGCAATGGCAAGGTGGAAAACGATTGGTTTAAAGACAGTCAGCTACAAATGGAAACTCCTGAGGATCACAGAGTTTTCAATGTTTCTCTTTGCAGATGACTGTGCAAAACATTTGGTGTAGGAAAACAACAGCTCATCTTAGCCAGAAAACATCATGGCTTGTGGTTGAGGCACAGATATACTTTGTATATGGGAGCCTTTGCGAAGGAAACTGGAGAGTTGGTGGGACTCAGCAGAGCAACTGAGGCAAACAATATCGCCAAAATATCCTGATTTGTTTGAAGCTGCAGGGTTAATGACAGAGAAAACATCAGAATAGAGGCACCTTCTGATTGTTTCACTGTCCTGCAATACTCGTCACTTTCTATCTGTGCAGCTAGGAACTTGAAGAACTTTTGGCACCAGGAAAATTTTGTGTCTGTGTTTCAGGACAGTGGGATTTGTTCTGCGCAATTCCCAGTGCAAAATTCAGTATGTGGCACCACCTTCTCAGCTCAGCTGACCTTCCTCTGCAATGCATTGTCCTCAGTGAGCAAATCACCTGGTTCGTTTCTGAAAAATAATGGATTATAGGTAGGCAAAGGATTATGAAAAAGGAAGGATGAATGGACTTGCTAGTGCAAAACCTGCTCATCTGGGTATTATTTTTGCTCTTTTTTTTGGCCAGAGTTCAGTTTGGCTCCAGCATTTGGGCCAATCAGATGGGCAATCTGGTAACTCTGAGGGATTTGGAGTGAGCAGTTCCAGCTCCGAGCAGTCTCTCAGAGGCAGCTGGCAGAAACTGAATCCTCTCATACACTAACAAAAGTGACCAAGAATAGAAAGTAGTTTTCCAATCTTCCTGCTTTGCAGCAGTTTTGTTTTTCCTTGCAATGGCAATGGTGATTACCTTATCTGTGCATACCAGCCCAACCACACAAGCCAGGAAAAGCCACCATCCAAGAAACACTCATTTAATAAGTCTTGGCATACTGAGTGAAGACCCAGGAAGGCAGGATGCTACACAAGAATATCTTTCTACAGACAGGCTTTGCAGAGACAAATATAAACCTGCAGAGATAAGGTAAACAAAATTTCCAGGAACAGAACATTCAGTAGGAAATCTACCCTCTCTAGGAGACCTATACAAAAATCTTCATGCCTCCAACGCATGGAAGTTTCTTTCCAGCCACTGACATTGAACAAACATGGATTTTAGTCTCCCCCCATATCCCAAAGTTGGGGCACATTTTGTGTATCCGTGCAGGCTCCAAAGACTGGTATGTGAGCTGCAATAGATCATCAGGTGTCCCATGGCTGGGTGATGTTATCCCCCATCGTACCTTCAACTCTTTCACATATTTGATAACTGAAAGTTAACACTACCAGGGGACCTAGAAAATCTTGGCCAAATAGAGACAGAGATTATATGATTGCTCTGTATAAATAAATCAGGAGGTTAATCACCAGTGGAGGGAAATAGCGATTTAATGAAAAGAATATGTTGGCAGAAGAGCAAATGGTTATGAACTATCTGTCCATGAATAAATTTAGACTGGGAATTAGATTAAGTATTCTACTCATTAAGGAAGCAGGGATCTGAAACAGCCCCAAAAAGGGATGAAAGAGATAAGAATCTGAAAATAAGGACTTAATCCATTTAGAAGGAAATTATGTAAAATGATAACCTGCAGCTGGAGGGGACTGGACCCAGAAGCACACAAGGTCCCTCTCTATGTTATCTTCCTATGTCCTTGATGCCAGTTTGAAGGGAAAAACGAAGCACATCTGCTCCTAACTTCTTTTTATCTCACTGCTAACCATATGGCCTAAAACACACAGCCAGGGGCTTGCATCTCAGCAAGGAAAGGGGAGAAACACAGAGAAGCGCTGCTGCAGTCTAAGGACACACTGAACTTCTTCCTCCCTCAGGCTGGAGAACAGTGCACATTGTAGCTATCAGAGGCTGTTGTAAAAACATCCTAGATGAGCACTTTGATTCCTGATTCTGTTTTACAATTGACTACCTATTTGTTAAACTGTAATGCCTGTATGTCCTGAAATGTTATTATCATATATTGAAGTAGTCATTTTCCCTCTGCCTCCTTACTATTAATATTAGTTGGACATTGCAATTCTATTACTTATCATTGATACTGCAGTGATATGTAGACGTCTGGATATCTAGGTATCTGTTATGTCAGGACTACATGTGCTGAGCTCTACACAAATGCATGAGTGACAATTCTTTTCCTTTTGCCCCAAAAAATCTAAAACCTATAGGGTTTTCTATCAGTAGCACTGTACTAATTATAGCCCAATCCATGCAAAAAGTTCTGCAGCTATAAAAACAGAAATACAGATACATATTTCTATTTCATTGCAGTAAGGCCAAGCAGTCACTCCTGCTCCCACAGTTAAGTGTTTAATAAGTGTTTCCTACCCTCGAGGCAGCTGGCTCCCAGCAAAGCCTTCAGCAGAGGTGAAACAAAGACACTTTGTCCTGTAATAGTTCAGCAATGTCACACTGTCACTCAGTGGGGCACACCTTAGAGTCAGGACCCCCACATGTTTCCAAACGGTTCATCTGACCTCACCATTTGAGCAAGGTGGGAAGAGGCTTGAGACTTCCTGAGCTACAGCACCATGTACTTGAGAGCTCAGTGCACCTCTGCAATTACATGTGTTTGCACTGACTTGAGCTGAATTAGCACAACTTTAACTTCTGGTTAGATCAAAAAATACAAAAACATCAACAAATACTCCATCCAAGGAGACCATGAAAGGCTTGACAGGTGGCCCCATGCCAACTTCATGAAGTTCAATAAGGCCAAGTGCATGGTCCTGAACCTGGATTGGGGTAATCCCAAGCACAAATACAGGTTGGGTGGAGAATGGGTTTAAAACAGCCCTGAGGAGAAGGACTAGGGCGTGATGATGGAGAAGAAGCTAATTTGGGCTGTTAACGTGCACTTGCAGCCCACAAAGCCAACTATATCCTGGGCTGCATCAAAAGAAGCGTGGTCAGCAGATCAAGGGAGATGATTCTCCTCATCTGCTCCAACCTGGAGTACTGTGTCCAGTTCTGGAGCCTCCAAGACAAGAAGAACATGATGCTGCTGGAGCAAATCCAGTGGAGGGCCGCAAAGATAATCTGAAGGCTGAAGCACTTCTACTACAAAGACAGGCTAAAAAAGTTGGGGGTGTTCAGCCTGGAAAAGAGAAGGGTCTGGAGAGACCCCATAGCAGCTTTCCTTCTGTATGTGAAAGGGGCCTACAGGAAGACTGAGATAAGACAAGGGCTAATGACTTTAAACTGGAAGAGGGTAGATTTAGGTTAGACCTTAGGAAGCAATTCTTCTCTATGAGGGTGGTGAGACACTGAAACAGGTTGCCCAGAGGAGTTGTGGATAAGGGGCCATGTTGTGGAAGTGTTCAAGGGCAGAGTGGATGGGGCTTTCAGCAACCTGATCTAGCAGCAGGTGTCCCTGTCCATGCAGAGGGCTTGGAACTAGATGATCTTTCAAGTCCCTTCCAACCCAAACCATTCTATGATTCTATGAAAGGTACCACTGGAATTGAGATTCTCTGATGCCTTGTATCCCACAGAGTGTCTCAGGTGGAGAATCTCTTTCTCCCATCAGGCAGTGTTACAGACCACTTTGCCCTAGAGAAAATAACTGTGTAAGGTTCAGTAGAGATCTCACCCCAAAATAGTTTGGCCTGGCTGTGTGTTCATGAAGCCTTTAAAGCAGCCACATAATCCCACCTGCTGTCTGCCATCATCAGGTTTCCTCCTATTTTACTACCGAGGTGAGATTTAAATGTGAGCTGCAGCTTTGCTGTACTTTTACTAACAGGGATTACCCCAGGGCCCACTGTAACTGGACATCAGCTGCTTAAAGAGAGCAACTTTGAGGAACGCTGTCTGAGACTGAAAATAAATGCACAGATATCTCAGGCAAAAAAAAAAATAAAAATTAATGCTGCTCATCAGGGAGACAGGTGGTAGCTTCCTTCCTGACAGGCACCAAGGAGGCTGAGTTTGCTCAGCTCCTTCTCACTGAACTTTGATGTATTCTAGCAGCTGTAAGAAATTAATTCCAATAAATTAAACCTCTTGCAAGGACAAATGATCCAGATGAAAACTATAGCACTAGGGGCAACCAGCCACTTGAAACTCGGGGATCTCAGACACAGGGAAGCAGCACAATTTCACTGTGAAGCCCCACTTGTTGGCTGTATCATAGGCATTTGCTGAAGCAGACAGAAAAGGCTCTGTCAGCAAAGGAAATCAAATCAGGATCCAAAGCTCCTTCTCTACAACCACAGCAGTGTGAGCCCTTTAAATTTACAGTGATCATAAATCAGCCCGCATACCCAAGCCCTGAGAGCAGACCTTCCCTAAAGCACCTTGAGAATGCTCCTTGCCATAAATTTACCCAGTTCATCAAGAGCCACTTTACAAACAACTTCAACAGGAGGAAGAGCAGCTCAATCTATTTAAAACACACAAGTCTAAGACTAACATTCAGCTTAATCATTGCAAATTGAACTTCGAGTGCACCAGTGTATTTACTGCACTTACCCAGCTGGAAATGTCAATTGTTTGCTCTGTTTCAGGACCTTCCCAATGATTATGACACTGTACATTTGACTCAGGGGGTTCAAGGAAGAGCATCTGGAGCAAGTACTGTTGCTTCTGCGCTGTCAGCACCAGTCCCTTCTCAGCTGTGCAGCAGGCAGCCCTGACACTCAGCAGGGATACTGCAGGAAGCTTTTCCTTCTAAACTTTTGCAGTAGATTTTTTTCAAGAAGCCTCTTCCCACTAATTTCAAACATGTTTTTTTGAACATCATAGTAATGTGCCCAAAGATACCAAATCTTAACTTGAGAAAGAATCTCTGTGGATTACTCTTTTTTTAGTTTTACTTAATATGAATCTTCATTTCTACATGTCCTTTCATTTTTCTCCTAGATGACCCTTTACAGCTGTGAAACTGTTTATCTTCTGTTGCATGAAGTGCCTCAACTCTAGAATATATTCAGCTTCCACAATAAAAATGCTAACATAGTGATAAAGCACGTGGAAGCAAAACTTGGGTAATTTTTCACCCCTCAGTTCTGCTTCGGTTTGCCACGCTAATAACGGGCTGCAGAAAAGTTAAACACGTTCTGTTCCTGCTTACAAAGTGCCTTAAGATTCGTTGACTGAAAGTATTAGCAAGGGCAACAAAACACTTAGAGCTGAAAGAGAACTTGTTACTCTTTCCTGTTCCTTTCCAGGAAAACATAGGCTGGTATTCAAATTACTTCTCTTTAAGTCCTATTCTGTATGGAGATTTTAACTCTTTCCTTTCCTATATGAACTAAGTATAGTTGCTGGGAGAGATGAGGGTTGTGCCTCAGAGGGACAATCATTACCAAATAAAGAAACTTGTTACGGATTAATTTGGCCTAGCTTGCTCTATGGGAGCACCTAAATATAAAGTCATAGGCTATTTTTGTCATAATTTATCACCAGCAAATGTGGCAGGAATAATAAGCACAAATTTTTGAGAAGCATCCAATCAGGTTTTGGTGTTTGTTAACACAGAGCCTTTGAACATGAGACCTTGGTGGGATCTATCCCTGCTTGTGGTACCTTGAGCCACATTTTGCCCCACACTCTTCAAAATATTATACCCCAAAAGCCTAGACCCCAAATCACCAAAGTATTGAAATGAATCACAATTTTAAGCATCAAAGTCTCAATTTCATAAATGGATATGAATGGCATACATGCAATCATCTTCTTCTGTAACTCGCTCATCTACTGATGGAGGACTTCACATCCTGGCACAAAATTGATGTATAAAACTTGTTCTCACTCAAATGATCAGAGGTGCTCCTCTGAAATGACTGTCTGAATGAGTGTCAGAATACTCTAACTGTCTGAGAAATGAAGTCCCTGGACTTTGAAGACTTGATTATGATCCATTTAAAACCCTTCAGACTGATAACTCAGCCTGACTGCTGGCTGAAGTGGATACATCTTGTACCAAAGGAAATGACTGCCCTTGTTGCTGCAGTGTCACACAGTGGATGCAGACACAGCGGAAGAAACATGAGCCAGAGAGAGAAAAAAGATGACACATAATGGGAAATAACCCTGCCCAATGACCCCCACTTACAAATGAGTGGGCAGAGACCAGTGGATGGAGTGTGCCTGTGCAAACAGCCACACATTGCACAACAACTTGCAGTGCCAGACAGACAAGCTTTTTACAGCACTTAGTCCAGTTCTGCAACTTGTCCCCTGCCCAGTGGGGAAGTGATGTCTAACTGCAAGGGATCACGCGCCTGTGTCCCAAGAGCAGTGACACTGCTGACAAGAGTGTTCCTGTCGAATCTTATCTATCATCTCACAATTCCTCTCCAAAGAGGACAGGAAAAGGTGTATCGCTTCTGCCTTTTTGTGGTACTCTCCTTCCTCCTTTTCTGTTCCTTTGCTTTATTCAAGGAGGCACTAGAACTGCACCACCCCAGCAGCAGGAGATTATGTGTTTATATAGAGACATTGTTACTGGGTGGCAAATCTGTAATTGAGCCCTTCTCGGCTTTCCCCTCTGAGTTATTTGACAGCACGTCTGCCCTAGCAGCAAACATGCTGAGATGTATTAAGGATGAAATCCAACTATTCATATCATTGATATGGAGTGGGATCACCCAGTGTGCCAATCTGAGCTGCATTTGACCCTAAATCTTAAAGGATTTACTATTCGTTCAGATCTGTGACCTAGTCAGGCTCTTTAATGTTGTTGCTAACACCTGCTTTTGTAGAGCAATTAAAAAGGAATCAATCAACCCAGAGTGCCTATGTTCATTTCTTCATCAGTCCAAACACCATTTGTGTGATGCAGTAGCCCAGCAAAGTTCATAAAGATTTTCTAGTCTCCTGTAAATTGCAACTGCTTTCATATATAATCTATTTTCTCAGGAACCTGCTAGGACCAAGTTCAATAACTAACTTAGGCTACAGGAACAAGATGTGGGAGGAAATTCAGAGGTGGGATCCACAGCAGTAATCCCAAAGGCCCAGATGACACCTCATCCAAAGTCTGCACATGGGTGGAATCCCCTCAGTCTTGTGCAGTCCAGAACCTGCTCACATCATGTTCCACCAACCAGTCATTTCTCCTGAAAAGCCCCAATATCTCAGGCTGCATACAGCACTGAGAGTCACCACTCTCCTTCGAAAAAAAGAGACACCAGAGAAAATGGTGTCCCCTTGTGTGGTCAGAGGACTCACCTGAAAAACAGTCATATTACCCTACCCACGGGTCAGTTTTCAGGTACACCCCAACATGACACCTCACTTACTTTATGAACAGTGACTTTTGAATAAAGATACTGAGAACAGTCTGACGGTGACATTGTTGTAATTTATCTTCTGAGAATCTTCACACTTTGCTAGTAGTAACTCTAGTTAAGTGGGAGGGGCAGGAGGGAGAAGGCTGAGAAAGGAGTTGATATGTTTAATACATTAATCTCCCTGAAAACAGGGAGATGGGCAAAGACTGAGCAAGAAAAAATAAATATGTAATTGCCTTTATGCCACTTAAATATTTTTGAGGTGTAGAGGTATATGTATCCTTAATCCATTCTCAACTTGCTGAAGTAAGTTAAACAAATAATTGCTACTCAGAGATACAATCAGAAATAGGAAGAAGGAGGGGCAGAAAGACAGGGGAAGGGTGGAGAAAAAAAATCAGTTTTCAGAAATTGTGACGTATCACCCGTAGACACTGCAGGATCTTGTCCTCAAACAACTTCTACTCAATGGTAGAATCCTTAAACATGCAACAGTAGTTACAAGGGTTTGGTAAATATAGAACAATCATCCTGATTCTCTTGGAGGTTTTCTACACAAACTTGCCAAATCTCAAGCACTGAGTCCCAGGTAGGATTTAGGGCTATTCAAGCCACAGCTGATGGATGGATGGATGGATACAGAAAGACAGAAAAATTACAGATGTGTGTAATCCAGTGATCTTTAAAAGGCAACTAATATATGAAGATGCAACTTCAAGCAATTAAATATTTGATAGAGGATTCCAAGATCTACCATTGAGATGCATAACTATAGAATTTATTAAATTAGGTATTAAATTAAATTTAACAACAGGCATTATAATTAACAAAAAACAGGTGTGTTGAAGGGTTTAAAACTGAACCCAAAATAAAGATTCCATAATTTCTGCCACTTGACCTTGTGAAAGCTGCACAATATACTTCACTTTCTTGACCTCTAAAACTATTTTTACTGTTGTCCCATTCTTACACCTATATTATTTTTGTCCTACCTACTAGAAACATGACAATATTCAACTTATTGAAGCAATGGCATACAATTCAGTGCAAATTCTGCCTGAATAGAATTCTCAAGACTTAGCTGTTTTGACAGCCTAACTATAGCATTATAAATCTGACATAAAAGCTAAAATTATATGGATGTAATCCATAGAAATGATGTAATAGCAGATGCAGGGGGAAAAAAGCATAGGAAGAAACAGAAAAATCTCTGGGCTGTTCTCCAAGAGAATTCTCTGTGGATGAAGCTACTACAGGAAAATAGAATTAAATGTGACATATACATACTTTAAAACACCAGGAACAGAACAGAAAAGTAAAAAAAAATAATAAAATAAATATATTAACCTTGAGGTGAAAACATAGAGAAGTACCTGATGAAAACACCTGTGTTCTCATGAAAGTATGTTCATTTGGTCTGTCTGTAACTATTGCAACACCAGTGTTAATGTTTGCTTCCTGGACACGAGTTGCAGAAGACAGGCATGTGTGGAATTCCCTGGCTGTCCTCGGGGCATCAGTCTGCCTCACTGCTTCTTTTTATTTTTTAGAGACAAAGCATGGATTAGTAACTTTGCATGCTTGGAATTGCCAAATTTAATTCCCAGAGCCCTAAATCCATATATATTACATAGTATTACAAAACCTTTCTTCTTTAAATGAGTATGCTGATATTTTCATTCCAGATGACTTACAGCAAGTAAGTAAAGGGATCATTAGCAAAGAAGAGTACAAAGATCTTTAAGCCTTCCATGATCAGTCTGCTTTCAGTAAAACTGACACTTCCATTAACTCATTTAATGTAGATTGTTTGGGGCATAATACCATATTTTCTTCTAGACACAAAACCAAAACCAAATTTCAGCTGATCAGGTCTGCTGTGTCTCCACTTTGCTGGAGTTTCAAGTCTGCTCCTAGAGTGATTTACAGCTCTGCCAAGGACTGCCCAAGTTACAACACTGGGTGAACTGTGTATTTTCTCTTTGCAGTGCAGTGTGATCAGCCTTGTAAGCACAGAAGCTGTTTTTCCAGGCTGGGACAGTCTCCTGTCCTGTGCATAGCAAATAGGTATTTCAACACAGTTCGAGCCTCTGGGCACTCCTGCCATGCAAACTACAATCACTGAATGATCCACTGATGTGATAATAACAGCATCTGCCATTTGCCTTAAAAAAGATAATTATGGCCGTGTTCTGTATCAGTGAGTAAGTAATTAATAACCACACTACTCTTATCTAGCAGCAAAAACACATTGTGTCCCTACATCATGTTTTCTCAGCAGCTTCTCTGCCTTCTGAGGAGCTAGAAAACAATCTTACTCCAGTCCTGCTGAAGCAGCAAAAACACATTGTGTCCCTACATCATGTTTTCTCAGCAGCTTCTCTGCCTTCTGAGGAGCTAGAAAACAATCTTACTCCAGTACTGCTGAAGTTACAAAAAACCTGCTATTAATCCAGGCGGTCACTTCAGGGTGGTTGAACTGTGTAAGCAGCCCTACCAGCTCTCTCCACCACTCAGCTGGTCTCAGCTGGTGACAACTATGTTGTCACAAAGGCCATGAAGGGGGGTCCACAGTCAGGCATGGTTGGGAATCAGGCTGCATGAAGGCTTACTATGCTGACCAGAGCAAGGTGCCTGTTCAGGATTCATCCTTCTCTTTGAGCCAGAACAGCCATCAGCTCTAGCTTTGTTTTCATGCCTGTCCTCTCCTCCAGACCTCCTTGTAGGCCAGTTCCCTGCTGTTACTTCAGCCTTTGTCCAGATCCCTCACTCTGCGCCAGCTCCACCCCTGCCTCAGCTCCTTCTTCCTTGGGTTTCTGTCTTGTTTTACTGCCCTCACCTTAGGGAACTTCACTTTGCCTGCTGGTGCTGTAACAAATTTATTGTGTTGAAACGGTAACCAACCAGCCCCCTTGTAGGAGATGAGGTGTTACTGGTGGGAACCAAAATGAAGGAAGTATAAGACTGAAGTTGAATGTCCTTGTACATTAATTGCAGCCCTTACAGCTTTGAGCCAGAGCCATGTCAAGTCAGGCCATAATTTTAATACCTAAAACTGTGGTTTGGCCTGTGCAGCAGCTCAGGTTGAATTACGCTGACCTCCTGAGCAAGTTCTGCATCCAAAATAACAAGCCCTCATGGTATGAGAGGAATAGAAAAGTGCTCAGTCCCCCTAGGACGGGATGTTCCAGCTCCAGCTCAACAGGCTTCTCAGGGCAGTGATGGGGATATATTTTTTGTAAAAGGAGGCACAACAATACAGTCCTAAAATGTAAAATCTTCAAAGCACAAATCCAATTCCCTGCCTTTGTCCACTCCTCCACAAAATGTGCCCAAGCTCAGCTCAGCCCTCAGCAGAGGACTAACATCAGGGCTCTTCCAGTATTGACAGCCCAACACATGCTGAACTGGGCCAGAGCCAGTTCGGTTGTCACCTTATAATGCTGAGGTCTCCCACGTGCAACAACACTTTGCTTTTCAACTCAGGAACTTTCTTCTTTGGGCTTCCATCCTTTCTCAGAGAAAGTTGTTCCCTTCTTATAAGGCTGTGGCTGCATGTCAGGATAACATTCATCCTCAAATTTGTTATTAGAAATGTTCTGTTCTGGTGAGATGGCACCAAGAAAGAAAGAAAACTACACAAAAGCTGCTTGCTGTACAGAATACAAATTCAAATAATGTCATAATCCAAGCTTAAAGGAGTTTTATAGTCTCTTCTTTTTTTTTCTTTTTTGTTCTATTATAGCATGATAATTGCTGTTCTAATCTACAGTTTTACCCTGGGTTTTGTTTTTCTTTGATTTGCTGAGCTTTTTTTATTCCTGGAAATATAAGATTAAAAAAATAGTTTAGGTGCCTTGGTTAGGGAACAAATTATTTCAGTTGCCAGTCCTGTTCTTCATTTGCCCATGGCACAAAATCAGCTCATATTTTGATAAAGCTGTCAGGCAGGACTGCACAAGGAAAATGAACGTGCAAGGAGCGTGTGGTAAAAAGAAGCCACTTCCATGCTGACTGATACTATGTTTAGCCATTTCAGAAGCAAAACTTTGAATTCATACCAAATGCACATGTATTTATTAGTCAAGCATCTGGGCAGCAAGCTCCGTTGTGTTCATAAGGACCAGGAGCAGCCAAGCAGCATGAGCGTCTTTGCAGGAAGCAGGCAACTTCCCCAGCCTGCAGAACAGAATGGGGCAGCTGAAGGCCAAACCCCTTTTCCAAAGCTGGCGTCTCCTGTCCAGAGGTGATCTCCAGCAGAGAGGGGGAAAAAGCAGGAAGGCATGATGCTGGCTGTACAAGAGAAGCGACATGTCACCCATGGAAATGGCTACATGTGCCTCGTTGAGCCAGTTTCAACGGGTGCACTGCAAAAAATGTGATGTGATTTCGTACAGTGTTGAGGGGAAGTGAAAAGTTTGAACCACAACAAAATGCATTTTTTTCTTAACTCAGGAAAAAGACCCATTTGCTTCCACTTGACCCTGTCTGGCAAAGTCCACATTGTCCTCACTGAAGGTTTTGGCTGAGTGAAGACTTGTCCTGCAAGCTTTAGCTCCCCAGTGCTGAGGATTAATGACAGGCAGTTTTCAATTATTAACTCATGTAGTTGATTGCCATCCTCCATCCCCATAATTAAAGAGCTATAGGTATTATGGCTAATGAGTGCTTTATCATGAGCTTAACTGCGTATCTACCCATCAATGAAGTGATCTATTGAAATACCTGCAGAGGAGTGAATAATTTGTCTTCACTTAGGGAATGAAAACTCTGAGACGTGAAACAGTTTTGAAAATTCACAGCCACTGTCAATATTCCTATTCAGACACTTGGCATCCTAGTTTTTTTCCAGCTCCCCATTTTATCATTCAGGACTGAATGTATTTTAGCAACTATCATAATTTGCATGTTGAGGTGAAGGACAAAAAAAGAAAATAACTGATATTGCATTGTGTCATTTCATTCCTGTCTTTCTCCTCTTCAGTCTGAAGAAAAATGGTTCAACCAAGTTCAGAGGAAACTTCTGAAAAATCAGTACCAGGTTTGTACAGGCCTTTGGGAGAAAAATTGATTTATTTTCCATGTTTCACAGAACACATGAGCTTCCTCAGCTGTAGTAATTATATCTTCAGAATATCATCTAGAAGCATTAAAAGATCATTTGAATAATACCTGGTCTGATATACATTTGAAGTGACCATAGAGAGCATGTATTGTTCATAAAGAAAACAACTTGGAAATTAAGGAGGAATATCTCCTAGTGAACATTTCACAGCAAAAAAATTCAGCACGGAAATGTAGATATATTTATTTTCTGCATTGATGGCAGTGTTTATATTCATTGTCTACCAAAGGCTATTTAAATGCCTTTTCTATGAAAATTTGTTAGAGCACATTCAGGCCTGTGAACTGCTTGCAGACTGGACATTTATATCTGGTATTCAAGCTCTGCGCTTCATCACCCAAGATATATGGTATTGATTACTTTCCCAACTGGAAAACTTAATGTCCACAAAGTCTACTACTTCTATTTGAAACAGGTTTGATTTTGTCACCAATGAGGATTAGAGGTGTGATTGATCAAGCTGTCTGTGAGCTCAGGATGCAGGCTTTCTCACACACACCTCCACATACAAAAGACTCTTTTCAGAAATGACCATGAAAGGTGCATAGCCTGAGTGATACCAGCCATCTGGAACCTCCTGATTAACCCTTGCCAAAGACTGCCTTCCAAAAGAAACCCATTCTTCTACTTAGAAATCACCTAAATTCCAGTGATTAAACTGTACAGAAAGCTCAGACATTAAATAAGGATGGCACTTACACACCTGCCTTGTACATACATGAGTTCATCTCAGTACTGACTTGGATTTCAGAGCAAAAAATGAGAATATATCCAACACAGACACTGGAGCAGTGTAAGGCTGTTGCAGGTCAGACTATACTACAAAACTCTGTATAAAACTCCAGCTGAACCAATCAATGTCCTTCAGTCCCCTGAATTTATTATAGGAGATACATGTGCCCAATGCCTAATTTTTTTTCAAGAGAGCAAAAAGGGCTCATGGCTGAAAACAAGTGGGTGTTGATCTGAAATAGGAGGGGGGAAAAACGGGGAAAAAGGAAAAAAATAAAAATAAAAAAGGAGGTTTCAACAAAAAGTTTCATTGATTACAAGCAGCAAAAGCAGAGGCCCCTGCTTTTAGGATTTAAGCTTGAACCCAAAGCACCAGCTGCAAAACCAAGCCTCACAGCTAGGGCTGCAAGGGGAGTTTGTAGAGGCATGGCAGCTGACACCAGCCCAGCACCTCCATAATCCTTCACGACATCTGCTTGTGGGACATCACTAATAAACCTCTGTCCCTTCTTTCAGTCTGTCTCTTCCCTCTCTTCAACTCCTTATGAAAGTTAGAGCCTTTCATGGTTCTGGTTTAATAATTCAAAAAAAATTTGACCTTTTCAAAGCATTTAATTAAAAGGTTTTAATCACTAAGATGTTGCAGAATTTTCTGCCCTGACAAAGTTTGAAAAAGGGAAAAAGAAGCATGTGACTGTCTTTTGACTAACAGATGCAGTTGTGGGACAGATGTCTCAATCTAAAAGGCATTTTGCAAACCATTGCATTCACCACCACAAAATGTCACAAGCCACGTGGCCCCAGGTTGCGCTGCCAGGTAGGGCACGATCTGTAATAATAACCAGAAAATAGCAAACCCACAGAAAAAACCTTGTACTTTTCTTCTCCAGAGGACCTGCAAAGCCCATGTTTTCAGCCAGAAGCTGCTTGCCCTGAGAGTAGCAGCAGGCAGCTCCTACTTTCTGATCCTGCCTCTGCACGCAGTTTGCCACGTTGCCCTTAGTGAGCTGCTCAGCCTTTCTGCACCTGCCATTTTTCATCTCTTAAACATTAATTTTATTTCATGGTCATAGTTCCTCCTGTAAAAGCCCTGCACTATCCTGCTCAGCCTCATCAGATTGCCTCTCCATGGCAGATGAGTATTGGTGTTCCTGTTTCAATAAGATTGAAAGGAGAAATTGAAGCATGGAAATTAAATTACTAGTCCACAGTCTCAGACCTCTCTGAATCAAAGCAATATCTTTTTGGTTTGTAGAGATGTCCTCTTGCTACAAGGTAATTTTTTTTTCCATCTAGTGCAGAGATAATAATAACTCTGTAACTAATCCCTGTGGTTGTTGTGAGAATCCACCGTTCATTGTGTTGAAAATCTAAAGCAGTATAAAATATATTACTGATTAAAGATGATAACAACATTACAGTGAAGGTGGAAAATGACAGTTATTCCTCTTAATTTTCTGGTTTTCATCTGAAGCAACATGCCCTGCCTCCTGGAACCTTAGTCTTCATTCTGTTATTGCTATAGTGCTTTTCCAGAGGAGCTGTGCAGGTGGAGGCTGCACAGGGAGATGAAAACACAAGGTGTTATTCTGAGCAGGATATGGACCATCACAACCAGGAACATATTTAAGAGACAGGCAGAGAAATTTATATGATCAAGTGGAAGGGATGGCGGGAGGATTTCTATTGCTTTGATGTAATTCAAGAACAATGTTTCCATAGTTAAGAACATCTTTTCTAAGCTTTCCTGCCCTTCTCTGCTGTGTCCCTCAAGGGTTAAACCACCAGCTCAGCACTTGCTGATGGGACCAAATTCCAGGGAGCTTGTGTAAGCCCCTGGGGACCAGAGAAATGAGAAGCAATGGTTTCAAAATCAAGGAGGGCTGGGCTGCACAGAAGGGAAGGGATGAGGGAAGAGGCTGGAGTTCTGGTAGCTGACTTAGATCCCAAACTAGAAATGACCTAGACTTTCTCCAAATGTCAGCCAGCACCTGGGCCTGCTTACAGCAGCCTGTTGTCCCTGTGGCCTGGGAGGGTCCAGTTTTAGCACAAGATGTTTAGAAAATCAGGCAGCTTGGTGTACAGACAGCTAGCAAGCAAATGTGCAGGACCCACAGCATTAATGTAAATTTGCTTTTATAGCCAAATGGTGTAAAAATTGGCCTTTAAGCCAGACAGATGGTGTTAAACCTTGCTCAGAGTCCAGGACAGAGGTTTTTCTTGTCTGCATATAAAATTTCTGCTGGCAGAGCTATGTCGTTTGAGAGTATGAAGAATTTGTAACCCTAAGCAGCACATGTGTCTATAGAAACTCCTTTAATAAGAGGAGTAGTAAGTCACTTCACTGAAAATTGAAATTATTTTTTCTTTTTATCCCCCTTTATTCCCAAGTATTTTATCATGAACAAGTGCTTTCTAAGAATAAGAAAGTGTACAGGGACCTTGCATGTACCAGGGGAAGTTTGCCAGTGAGTTAAACCCTCTAGACACGTAAATCCTTAGTGGAGACACAGTTTATAAAGGCAAAGGAGATATATATCTAAATGGCCTGCTCATAACAGCAAACTCCTTCAAATGTAGACAAAGCTACTGTTTATTTTGTTATTCTGATAAGCACTAGACCGTGATAAAATACTGAAGTATTACACTTGAAATTATTAATTTTTGGCCTCTACTGCTCTGTCACTTGAGAGAACAAACCTTCCCAGAGATCCCAATTAGGAAGGGAAAATAAAAAAAATAAAAGGAAAATAAATCAGGCATGGAAATGAGTTAGCTTCCAAAGAGTTTCAGCATGGATGAGATACAGCCTTTCATCATTCTTTGAAACTTTCCTTTGCCAATTAGAGAATACAGCTGCTCGAATAGTGTCATGTCTGTTCAGCAAGTAGCAGGCACAATATGCAAGCACTTGCACCATCAATAGGGACCATTGTTCAGAAAATATTACCATTGAGATGTTGTAAATGTGAATAGAATTAACTTCCCATTCATCTCTCACTGCCACACTCTGTTTATTTTACTGTGCTGTCTGAATGGAAGCACAGCCTTTCCTGTGCTCACAGGTCCTGTATCACCTAACAAATGTCTGATTGTGTTCACTGCTCTTCCCTTCCTCCCCACTGAGTTTCTAACAGGGATTTGGGAGTGAATGAAACCCCTCCATAAAATGCAAATTTCCTGCT
>NW_009952880.1:4585785-4599593 GCF_000747805.2 Chaetura pelagica | reverse complement strand
TCCTGCTGAGAATGTTATATAAGGCTTGTTTCTTCCTCATGTTATTCTGTGCAAAGCCCTTTATATTGCTCTTCTCCTCAAGGAACAAAGAACACTTGTTCAGCAACAGAGCAGAATCAAAAGAACATGTTCTTTCAGGTAATGGCACCCTTCCATCGATCGGTTTTCTTCCATGAACATTGTGTACTCCAGTTCTTGCTACAAAAGAAAAATAAGTTAGATTCCAGAAGAAGTTAATCACACTTGACTAGTTACAGTGTCCTGAATTATGAGTATCATGAAACAACCGAAGTTGTTGAAACAAATATTCTTTGATCACTTCTTTTATAGCCTCAACCTTCCCGCTTTCCCATGGTATCCTTGCAGATTTAAAGCAGTTTTATCTGCAATGAGCACAGTATCATTCTCTTGTTGACAGTAAACATACATCTCTGTTTTAATTAATTTTAGCTCTGTAGGATTCACAGCACAGAACTGCAGATACCACAAAAGAGGTTGCATTTGTGTGAGGATGAGAGTGAGTGTATGGGATGGAAAGCTGGAAGGGGGCAGGGGATAATTCTGAGATATTTTTAATCCTCCTGTTTCCACGGGACCTGCATCAAATCCCATCATATGGATGGGAATTTTACAATGGGTTTCAGTGGGAGGTGGATTAACTCCAGGTGACTAAATGGTGTTAATGGACAGTCAGCATGGTTGTATCTATCACTTACTCATTTTCCAGCATTTGCTAAAAATAGAGCAGGCACAACCAATATGTGCAGTGCAAAGTGCTCTGCTGACCTGCTGTCTGCAATGAACAAGCTGGCTGATGTGGCCAGGAAGGCACAGAGCTTTTCTCATCCCATCTTCCCTTTGGCTAACTCAGAGTCACAAAATCACAGGACGTCTGCAGGTCTCTAGTCCAGCCTTCTGCTCAGAGCAGGCTTAGGGCCAGCACAGGTCACTCAGGGCAGTGTGAAGTTGATATTGCAGTATCTACAAGGACGGAGATTAACAATCTTTCTGGGCCCCTGTTTTAATATTTGACCACCCTTGCTGGGTTTCCACCAACAAAACTACCACCCTCACCCCTCGCCCCTTAGGAATACTTTTATCCTTATATCAATTTCCCACATGGCTGTGCCTTTCTCTATACCTCACTATTAGTTAGCTGTAAACTGCATTAAGAACCCCCTAAGCTTTCTCCAGGTTGAACAAGCCCAACTCTTTCAGCCTCTCCTCTTATAACTTGTGCTTCAGCCCCCAAACATCTCAGTGACCATCTGTGGGATTTACTTTGTCTTCTTAATGTCTTTCTTGCACTGGGGAGCTCAGAAGTGAACCCACTGCTCCAGATACAGTCTGAAAAGTGCTAAATAAAGGGGGCAGAATCACACCTTTCCTGCTAACTACATTTTTGGTAATATAGCACAGTATGTCATTGTTACAAGGACACACTGTTCAACCAGACCCCAAAAGTCTTTTCTGCAAAGTTGACCCTTAGCAAGTGTAACTCCAGCCTATACTGGCTATTCTGGCCCAGTCATAAGAATCTGCTCTGGTATTTGCTGAACTTCACAAGTACCAGCCAGCTCACTTATCCAGTCTGTTCAGGTTTCTCTGAACAGCAGCCCTGTCTGCCAGGGGGTCAACTGCTTACCCACAAATTCACTGAAAGGGCACTTCAGCCCATCATTTGCACTGTTAATAAAGACACTTGAATAGTATTGGCCTCAATATCAATCTCTGAGATACATCACCAGTTACTCCAAGCTATGGATCACTAACTGGATAGTTTTCCACTCTCCTTGTCATCCACTCATCCAGTTCCTTATCTCATCACTTTGGTGATTTTAGAGACAAAATGATCATGGCTAACACAGAAAACCTGCTGTCTGCAAAGGTCTATGGGAGAAAACAGAAAGTGTGGGCTAGGAAAGCAGAGAAAGGGAATTTGCTCTATTTATGATCCTATATTCCCTTCTAAAACACCTGTCTGTTCAACAATGGTGGTCTCTACAAGGTTTCCTAGGAAGCCTTGCTAGTACTTCAAGAAAATTAGTATGACTCTTGTATTAATTTTTCTATTTGGGAAAGCCTTCTGAGAAGTATTCTAAGGATCTGAAGAGAAGTATGAATCCCCTACATTTCTCACTTAGTGAGATTCAACAAAACCTGACACTTTCCAGCCAAGTATGTCAACACACTGAACCCAGACGCAATGGCAGTTCATCTCATCCAAAGCTGGGTTTGAAACAGAATCCAAAAGTGGTACAGTGACCTGGACATGGACTAAATTTTGCAGCCTTGAGACAGGCTTGAAACCTAAGCTCAGCCTACCTACAAGTGTCTACTGTCTGTGACAGGCAACACTTGGGCCCTTCTAGGAAGGACTTTGTGCTGTCTTGTCTCCCAGTGTGGCTGCAAGGGTAGGTAAACACATAGAAATGGCCCAAATAGGCACAGCTTGGCTGAAAGAAGCCAAGATTGACAGGTACCTTTACAGCCTCTCTCCCTTCCCTAACTCATTCATTGAAAATATTGTCTTAAAAACAACTCAGGGAGCTCCTGCAGCAAAATGATACCTACAGAAAAATTTGTTTCAGTTTTGCCACTAAAACTGATCTAAAAGAGAGCACTGTGGTGGTGTCTTGCTCTAAGGGTCTTTGGCACTGATCCCAGGGTTTCATTTTTTGACTCGGAGATAATTTACCATGCTAGGACTCCCTGGTCTCCTGCAATAGAGCCAGAAGCCTGATGTAGCAAGAGCTATGGAATTTAAGGTGTAGGTATTAAAATTTGTCCTATAGTTACAGCTACAGTGCAGCTGGTATCAGGGCTGTGGCTGAGTGCACACCTTGCACATGTAGGCATTAGTTACCTGGGCAGTGCTGGAGCTCCTAGCTGGTTTCTGCAGAGGTGACACAAGGGACTGATCTGAGACAAAGTGATTGAGCAGACACCCTGACAGCAAAACCTTGACCTAATTCTTCCTTGAAGAATTAAGTGGGAGTCCAGGTGGAAATTTTGGGTGGTCCTAGAGATCCACCCAGGCAGCTCCTCTTGTGCCTAAATAATTCTATAGACACTATTTTATCTGTCAATGTATCAGCATCTAGGATAGAGAACCAGGTCCTGCAAGGGACTCCCTTGGGCAGAACCTGCTGCTTAACTTAGACATTGATGAGCTACTTCTAAATATGCAGTAGAAATTGTTCCTGCAGATGCAGAAATGGTCATGCAGAACAGCCTTTTGCACATCATAAAAATAGTTAGGAGCTGTTTTGCTCATAATTTAAGATAATCCATAGCAGGTCATGCAGGACCCTGACCCAGCTGGGCCACAAGAACTGAGCAGGACAGCAGTTCAGGGAGTCTCACCTGACCTAGCAGAAGATACTGCTCCAAGGAACCTAACAATAGTGACTCCATCTACCATGTGGACAGCAAGCCAAATATCCCATCCAAGCAATCTGAGTTCCCCCACAAACATTACCCTATGCCAAGACCCCAATAAGTTAGGGATTTTCTTAAAGAAACAAACACTTTCTGTGAGACAACAGATGTGGCACATTTGTTATGCAGATGTGCAAGACATGAAGACTTAGAGATCTACAGTTATCTCCATCTAGACCCCCTGCAAATGTTAGTGGGGCTCAGAGATGTTAAACTATGTGGAGATGGGCACACAAAAGTCTGCCAGTCTTGGGTCTTTTAGGGCTGAGGTTGTCTGGTTGTTACAAACCCTGGTGAACATTTACAGCTGTTCAGATCTATGCATGCTTACACTGATTTCACTACTGCTGCCAGCCCAAAGAGCTTCCTGGCAATGAAAGGAATTTGAATACAGTATTGTATGAACAAAATACTAAAATGCTGGATTTCAGAGGCTCATGCTTATTTGTCTCAGTTCAAATCTAGTAAGAAAGTTATTCTGCATTTGCATTAGCATGAAGGAACACATTTTGCTAAAATCACTCCCTTCTCCGCCATGTATTTTGTCTCATTACACGTGGTAAAGCCAGATTCCCAGAGGAAATGTACTTGGCTAAATAACTGTGGTGACTGTCCACCAGTTGTTAAAAACATGCAGTTCCAAATTCTGCTCTTATTTTAGAGTAGCATAGATTTAGATTAGATATTAGGAAGAAATTCTTTACAATGAGGGTGGTGAAGCATCAGAACAGGTTGCCCAGAGATGTGGTGGAGGCACCATCCCTGGAGACATTCAAGGTCAGGCTTGACCAGGCTCTGAGTCTGATCTAGTCAAAAAAGTCCTTGCACACTGCAAGGGGAGCTGGACTAGATGACCTTTAACGGTCCCTTCCAACCCCACACATTCTGTGATGATTCTATGATTAAGATCATTTTTATTTAAATCATATAAAAACTAAATATAAAAACAATATTTCCAAAAACACTGAACATTTGAAACAATGTTTTCCATTAACAGTCTAACCAATATCACCTACTGAAAGACCAAACTTCTTGTACGATGATGAAAAAAATTCACCTTCACCATAAGCCCAGTTTTAAAAAGGGTTCAACCTATTCCACCCTGCCAGAAAAGTATTCAGTATGATCCATGCTAAATAGGATTTGTAATTCTGGAGAGAGACAGGATTAAATATATAAAATTACACCTGGTTAGTATGTTATATATATATTAGTAATGTTCCAGGAAGGTCCTACTGCCAACAGCTTCAAATCTACGTAGACACTTTGAGCAGAAGCAGTCACCATGGCAGCAGGAAGGGATACGTAGGATGGGTAGGGTAGGGTAGGGTACGGTAGGACAGCCTGTTCCCTTAACCTGTAGGGAAGCTAATGGGAAGATTTAGGTTAGATATTAGGAGGAAATTCTTTAGTGTGAGGGTCATGACACATTGGGATAGGTTGCCTAGGGAAGTTGTGGATGCCCCATCCCATAAAGAGTCCAAGGCCAGGTTGGATGGGGCTTGGAGCAACCTGATCTAGTAGGAGGTGTCCCTGGCCCATGCAGGGGGGTTGGAATTAGATAATCTTTAAGGTCTTTTCCAGCTCAAACTATTCTATGATTCTATGAATTTATGATTCTATGTTTTTATGATTCTATGATTCTATGATACAGTTTGAAAGTGCTGGGTGGTAAGGGAGAGATTACATCTAGAGGTTCCTGCACCATCTGTGACTCTTTCACCTTTTAATTCCACCCTGAATATTGTGAAATATTATCCAGCTCATGTAACAGTTTTCATAAAGCAAATCAAAGTACTTTAAAAATTCAATGTTGTTGTGCCCATGAATGGACAAGGTACTCAGACACAAAATGAGAATTTTCCATGGCCACACAGTTGGACAGTGGCTTTCAGAGCCTGCAGGCCAGCCTCATACATGCAAAAATACTGACATAAAGAAAATAAAACCAAACAACAAAAAAACCCCAAAACCACAACCAAAAAAAAGGCCCCCAAAACCCCAGCAACAGCTATTCCCCTTGGCAAATTTGCAGATGAGAAAAATGCTAAAACATCTCTCCTTGGATCCCTCATGCAACAGGCATTAATGTCCATACAACGAATGTCACTTAGATTTCAGTGTTTAATACCTTAACAGTTTTTCAAAACAGCATTTAAAATTACTTTGCCTGTGATTTGTAAATACAATATATTTACTTCTAATAAAATCTCTGGTTTAACAAAGAACTGAGTCCATTTTACAATCTCAGCAGCAGACAGATCTGTTGTGTGCAAAGGATCTGCTCCCACCCTGCCTCACACGCCTTCCCTGACTCACTTGGGTCTGGTCCTACTTACTTTTCAGATGATTCCTACACCTGGAAAGCTAACTCAGACCGACTACAAGAAAATAATAATATGTTTTTGATGGTTCCCTCCTAGGCTTGTCTTACAATTTAATATGGGCAACTAAGCACATTGTTGTAATTCCCCTGAATATGATAGTTCCCATCCTAATTAACTGTAGGCGGGTCATTGGAATGGACTTCCCAGGGAAGTGGTGGAGGCACCGTCCCTGGATGTGTTCAAGGAAAGGCTGGATGTGGCAGTTCTGCTGTGTGGGAGCAAGATGCCAGCTACTGGTTTGCAGCTCATGTCTGTTGCTACAGTGCAGAGCTCAGAGGAGCTGCCTGCCCTTGCTGCTCCTTCTTGCGATAGCGATGAGGGAGCAAGGAGCTTCTGGAGCACAGAGAATCAGGACATCCCTTCTGCTTGGAGTGTCAATTTGCTCCTCCCATGACAACAAGTAGGTAGGGAGGTCATACTAAGGTCCTGGAGGACTTCTAGTAAGTCCTTCCCCTCCAGCAGCCAGCAGAACGGTGCTGCTTCCTTTTCTTGGGCTGAGGGCTGCTCCTGGGAGGAAAGGTCATACAGAAGTCCCAACCTGAGCTCAGCATCACCTTTGCAGGACGAGTCTTGGAGAATTTCCTTTTTCCAAATTACAAACTCCTCTCTTCATTTCCCTTCTGCTCTAGTAGTCCATCTGTGTTTCCCACCATTCTAGCAGGTTGTTTTATGACCCTGGGGATGGCATGGAAAGGGGGAAGTTGACCTTAGTTTGTCTGTGTCAGGGTACAGCTGGAACTCAAGGCTACAGAAGGAGTAAGCGACTTTTCTAGCCAAACTGCTTTGCACAAAGGAAACAAACACTTCTGGCTCCTACACAGCAGCACAGCCTCTCTCCAGCTGCAGGCACAGATATCTGGAGACAGATGAGCAGCAAATACCACAGGAGATCCCAGGACAGGAAAAGCCTGGAGACTTCGTGGACAGTATGCTTCACAGATGCTGTAGCATGAGTGGGGTGAGAGGCAGGGCACCTCCAAGTGAGACTTGCAGACACAGGTTTTGACAAGTTGAGGACATGGGCATGAAATCTTTGGGCTGTGGGGTCAGAACCACATGTTTCTAACACACAACATATCACACCCCTGTAGCATGAAACAAACAAACAAACTAACTAACAAATAATTTTAAAAAGTTAAGAATGGGAAAGAACAAGATGGTAAAAATGCTTTGGTTGCTTGACATCCAACCAGATTAACCTGTTTCTGATCAAAAGGAAAATCAGGGCTCAAACACGTTGGATGAAATCTGGAGTTCCACCACCTTTTATTCCTCATTATTTATTATACTTTCAAGATTTAACTGCACCGCAAACCTCTGATCTTGGAATTTAAACCCCCTAGTGCTTAGCTCAGGGAGTGAGGGCAAATTGGTATGCAAGAGATAAAAAACTAATTGAAGAAACTGCAAAGTGACAGGATCAAAGTAGCCTGGAATGAAAAAGTTAAGAAACTAATGCACTGAAAGAGATCTGCAAAACAAGTGCAGGACACCAAGACAATAAAAACTCTGCTAGAGTGTCAGCACTGTCATTACAAACTTTTATTTTCACAGTTTGTTTGGTTTAATTCTTTCATTAAATCACTTGGACCCAAGGCAAAAGTTTCTAGAGTTCTGAGATTGATCCTGTCTATTTTAAAGTCATTTTAATGGTAGCAGGAACTAGCCCCAGGTCTGCACACACAAGAAACCTGAACACTTCCTGGCACCCACTTCTGCCTTCACTTGCACCAGAGTTGTATTTGCAGAAGGGAAACGTGTTCATTTGCAGCCTGGCCCATAACTCCCTGGCTGTGGGAATACTTCCTCAGTTTGCCTAGTTAACATGTGACTTGGGTAGGTGCACATACAGATTTCACACACATACTTCTTTCATGTACGCACAAGTAGGTTCCTGCTTTGAAAACCTGAATGCATAAAGCATTTTCTGGCAAGCAGCTATGCATTCATTTTATTTTTTAAATGCCATGATGTGCATGAAAACCTGGGAAGCTTCAAACTGGGAAAGGAAAACAATACTTTCATATTCTTGAAAATAAGCCCTAATGCAACCTCCAAATTATGAAGATTTTCAGGCATTCTTGACATCTTCATAACCCTATTAGCACCAATGATTAATAATTGCTGAATGCTGACTTTAAAGCCAAAAGGACTCCCTCAACACTGAGGAAGGGCTGCATTTGTTGGGGTGAATAGACAGGGTGCCAGCCTCCCATCAACAATGTCTTTTGCAAGAAGTGACACCAGTCGCGTGAGAGGTCGCTCTGCCAGGCAACCAGGACATCTGCATCAGGACTGAGCCTGCCCTGCTGCGTCCCAGAAGCGTCAACAGAGGAGGGGCTGCTATGGGGGAACGAGTACGGTTACTTCAGGCACATTCCTCAGAAAGACTTACTTATAATTGGCTGCTGCAGTGTTTGGGATCACTGGAGGAACTAGACTCCCTTCCAGCTCGCTCATTACTTGTCGAGTTTCCAGCACTGGGCTTCCAACACTGGACTTCCTTCCTGTCTAGCTCCGTCTGCTGAGCTGGTCGGTGTCACGTAACAAGATGGGAACATCATTATCCAGACCCGGTTTTGTCTCATCTCCTTCATCTGAAATGTGTTCAAGGATAGCAATCCAGTTTCCAATTTAAAGGAATTTTGGATGAGCTGGCTTTGAGTTATTATTGCTACAATGATAATGCAGAAAGGAGGAAGAAAAGTATTTGGGGGAGCTGAGTGTCTCCCAAAAGTCTTAACAGCAGAGAGTCATAAAGAAGCCACAAGTATAGAAAGGCTCTCTCATGTCCTTACCTTCTCTGCTTGGAAGAGGGATGGGAGCTGTGTTCCCTGCACTGCTTTCTGGGTGGCAAAGTTGCATATGTGGGCCTTATGATCACTGTCAGGAGATCAGCTTATCTACTGAAAACCTGAAGGCTGACATCTTTGCCTGAAAACATGAGGAAAAAACTCAAGATCAGGCAGTGTCCTGACTCTAGTCCCTGCAGGTCAAAGACTTATTCAACAGCAGCTATTAGCATTATCTTGCCTAACAATTTCTTTATACAACATGAGTGTAAGGGGCCCTAATCTGGTTCGAGCTTTTACAGGCTACTAAAATACAAATGGTATAAGATTATTATTTGACTTGTTTAGAAGGTCCACTTTTCACAGCAGACCTTTTCAGAAGGGCAAATGATGAGGACGGATTTTTGCTAAGCTTTGTCTGTGCTGGAGGCATTTCTAGTGACTAGAGATGGGAGCTCGGAAGTACCAAGTGCTGTGCTCATCCTACTGCATATCCCACTTCCTTGCAAACAGTCACACTGAACATTGCAACTGCAGTGTACTATTTACAGATTATGTCAGAAACATGATTGTCAGGGAGTTTGTAGATGAAATCAGGATTTTGCGTTCTGTCATGCACTGGAAGCCACTAGGGAACAGCAGCTGACTTTGGATTAACTGTTTTCTCTGTTGTAAACCTGAGTGTTCAGTAGCTGCACACCCAATTAAACACCTGTTGTTATCTTCTGTTCCTGCTCCTGCTGCACAAACCTGTATTTCAGAAACTACCCTTGCAGATGTGTTTAGCAGACCTGAGGCAGGGGTGAGGACGGTAATGTTGGCAGGGGTACTAGTGGAGAAGTATCAAGGCATCTTCTCTTTCTTGCCCTAAGTTCAACAGCAAGAAGTTGCTCTTGGGGTACACAAAGAGTCAAGGTACACAAACACAATTACAAGCCTGAACTCAGAGGACAGGGAAACACAGATATCAGATATCAATCACACTGTCTCCAGGCAGGGAGATGATCTGGGACACTGTTTGCCTTGGGCTTACGCCTTAGTACCTCTTACACTATCTTCTTTTTACTTCTGTCTCCAAAACTAAAACATCACTTCTGTTTCTTACAGCTCCAAGGTGGGGACAAGAGTGGAACAGGAGGCAATGAAGACTGCTATAAACACCTTTTTCTACCAGGGAGCAATATATTGGATGCTGGCCCTGGGAAACTTTACTATTTACCTCTGCTGGAATTGGAAAGGAAAAGAGCTGGAACAAGCACAGCTCTCAGATACATGCAGTGCAATTTTCTATACAAGGCAGTTCCATGGAGACCCCACTGGAGAACCAGGCACACTCAGAAAACACAGCTGAGTGCACAGTGTGATGAAGGAGAAATAGGAGGCATTACACATTTCCTTTCTCTATTACCTTTTCACAACAGGACAGAAACTATCTGAATATTTTCCTTGTAAATGTTCTGAAATGACTTTTTAAAAATACTTAAAGACACATCCCACCTAGAGTACCGTGTACAGTTCTGGAGGTACCAACTTAAGAAGGACATGGAGCTCCTGAAGAAAGTCCAGAGCCCATGAAAATGATCCCAGGGCTGGAACACCTCTCCTATGATTGTTCAGCCTGGAGAAGAGCAGGCTCCCTCATAGCAGCCTTCTGGTCCCTGAAGAGGGCCTGCAGAAAAGCTAGGGATGGGCTTTTTCAAGGCTTGCAGTGAAAGGACAAGGGGCATGGATCAAAACTGGAAGAGGAGAGATTTAGGTTAGACATTAGGAGGAAATTCTTTAGTGTGAGTGTGGTGAGACACTGGAACAGGTTGTCCAGGGAAGTCGTGGAAACCTCATCCCTGGAAGTGTTCAAAGCCAGGCTGGATGGGGCTCTTAGCGACCTGATCTATTGGAAGGTGTCCCTGCCCATGCAGGGGGGTTGGAACTAGATGATCTTTAAAGTCCGTTCGAACTCAAACCATTCTATGATTCTATGATCTCCATTAGCAGCAGCACTTACTCATTACTAATTCATGAAGAAAAAGTATGAAATAATTTTGAAGAGCAAAACAGAGATGCTTGCAAAACAGAGATGCTGGATTTTATAACTTGGGCTGGTCACTTGGGCTTGGAGCTACACAGGAATGTGAGTGCCTCGACAGCCGCCATCTGATTTTTGCATATACCTGTTCTTTTCCTTCCCATTCTTCTCTTACCTACTGGAACTGAACGAGCACACTCATTCACCAGGGCTGGCACCTGAGAATGGAATTAAAAACAAACTAACATCCCAAACATCCAGGGTGTTGTACATGAGCTACCTAAATTAGCCAGTGAGAAATGCTGGAGAAAGGGTGTGTTACAGCCTGGACCCATCTAGGGCTTAGGTGCCTTGTTCAGGTTTAGCGGGACATGCTTCTTTTCACCAACTGCAGTGTACTATTTACAGATTATGTCAGAAACATGATTGTCAGGGAGTTTGTAGATGAAATCAGGATTTTGCGTTCTGTCATGCACTGGAAGCCACTAGGGAACAGCAGCTGACTTTGGATTAACTGTTTTCTCCGTTGCAAACCTGAGTGTTCAGTAGCTGCACACCCAATTAAACACCTGTTGTTATCTTCTGTTCCTGCTCCTGCTGCACAAACCTGTATTTCAGAAACTACCCTTGCAGATGTGTTTAGCAGACCTGAGGCAGGGGTGAGGACGGTAATGTTGGCAGGGGTACTAGTGGAGAAGTATCAAGGCATCTTCTCTTTCTTGCCCTAAGTTCAACAGCAAGAAGTTGCTCTTGGGGTACACAAAGAGTCAAGGTACACAAACACAATTACAAGCCTGAACTCAGAGGACAGGGAAACACAGATATCAGATATCAATCACACTGTCTCCAGGCAGGGAGATGATCTGGGACACTGTTTGCCTTGGGCTTACGCCTTAGTACCTCTTACACTATCTTCTTTTTACTTCTGTCTCCAAAACTAAAACATCACTTCTGTTTCTTACAGCTCCAAGGTGGGGACAAGAGTGGAACAGGAGGCAATGAAGACTGCTATAAACACCTTTTTCTACCAGGGAGCAATATATTGGATGCTGGCCCTGGGAAACTTTACTATTTACCTCTGCTGGAATTGGAAAGGAAAAGAGCTGGAACAAGCACAGCTCTCAGATACATGCAGTGCAATTTTCTATACAAGGCAGTTCCATGGAGACCCCACTGGAGAACCAGGCACACTCAGAAAACACAGCTGAGTGCACAGTGTGATGAAGGAGAAATAGGAGGCATTACACATTTCCTTTCTCTATTACCTTTTCACAACAGGACAGAAACTATCTGAATATTTTCCTTGTAAATGTTCTGAAATGACTTTTTAAAAATACTTAAAGACACATCCCACCTAGAGTACCGTGTACAGTTCTGGAGGTACCAACTTAAGAAGGACATGGAGCTCCTGAAGAAAGTCCAGAGCCCATGAAAATGATCCCAGGGCTGGAACACCTCTCCTATGATTGTTCAGCCTGGAGAAGAGCAGGCTCCCTCATAGCAGCCTTCTGGTCCCTGAAGAGGGCCTGCAGAAAAGCTAGGGATGGGCTTTTTCAAGGCTTGCAGTGAAAGGACAAGGGGCATGGATCAAAACTGGAAGAGGAGAGATTTAGGTTAGACATTAGGAGGAAATTCTTTAGTGTGAGTGTGGTGAGACACTGGAACAGGTTGTCCAGGGAAGTCGTGGAAACCTCATCCCTGGAAGTGTTCAAAGCCAGGCTGGATGGGGCTCTTAGCGACCTGATCTATTGGAAGGTGTCCCTGCCCATGCAGGGGGGTTGGAACTAGATGATCTTTAAAGTCCGTTCGAACTCAAACCATTCTATGATTCTATGATCTCCATTAGCAGCAGCACTTACTCATTACTAATTCATGAAGAAAAAGTATGAAATAATTTTGAAGAGCAAAACAGAGATGCTTGCAAAACAGAGATGCTGGATTTTATAACTTGGGCTGGTCACTTGGGCTTGGAGCTACACAGGAATGTGAGTGCCTCGACAGCCGCCATCTGATTTTTGCATATACCTGTTCTTTTCCTTCCCATTCTTCTCTTACCTACTGGAACTGAACGAGCACACTCATTCACCATGGCTGGCACCTGGGAATGGAATTAAAAACAAACTAACATCCCAAACATCCAGGGTGTTGTACATGAGCTACCTAAATTAGCCAGTGAGAAATGCTGGAGAAAGGGTGTGTAACAGCCTGGACCCATCTAGGGCTTAGGTGCCTTGTTCAGGTTTAGCGGGACATGCTTCTTTTCACCCTGGATTCACAGCCCTGAAAACTTAATTAGAGCTCTTTACCTTGCATTAATTAACATGAGAAACAAAAAGACCTCTCTTCAGTCTGTTTATTCTCCACCCACTCATTATCCTTGAATAACCCATTGCCTCTGGGCTCCTGCTCTCCTTAGGCACAGGGCTGCATTCCACCAGGGTGGAGGGATCAGAGCAGCCTGTGTAAGGCTGATGATGAAGGAGGGTTGAGGACTCCTTCTGCTGTCTTTTGGAGGCAAGGGTATGTGTTTTTAGCAGCCCAGTGTGAGGGACATGGTCTGAGAGACCCCACCAAGGCAAGCTGGTCTGGGGATGATCCCATATGTAGGTCTCACCCATGCTAAGGAGGGGAATCCCAAGTTGCCCAGCTCAGGTTAACCTGGAGCACTTGTGTGTACCTGGGAGCAAAACCCTGGTGTCAGAAATGAATGGCAACGCTTCAAAGAGGAGCTGGATGCTGCATTTAGGGACCCACACGACTCATGTGGCCAAAACGAATGGCACAAATATCCTTACCAGACACTCCAACCTCCCCAAAGTGTCTCTCCCACATACACCAAAAGGTCCAGAACTGCTGGCGTTTTCAGATCATCTTTGGAAGGAGCCAGAGCTGCTCTGCAGGAAGCAGAAGCCAAGCCATGGGCCTTAATAACTTGTAATCAAAGGGCAAAGTTTCAAAATGTGCCAAACTATCTATGACAATCACCACCTTCATCCTACAAAGCCCTGAAAAAACTTGGATTCTACTTTCATATAGTTGAAATTTAACTACCTTTGTGCCACCTCGTAGTTTTAAATCCACTTTACAAATAGCCTCTGGGAGGAGCAAAGTTACGTTTTCACTAACACTTCTTTGCCGCTGATTTCCTTCACCTCCCTGCTGACC
>NW_009952880.1:4570702-4584427 GCF_000747805.2 Chaetura pelagica | reverse complement strand
GGGGAGCCCGGCCGAGCCCTGCCGGGGCGACGGGTCTTCAAGGATCTGCCGCTTGGACGTTTTAGCGGCTTTTCAGCCCAAGAAAGGTGGGAGGAGTTGGGTGCTAGGAGAGAAAGGGTTAAAGGAGTGAAGGAGCCCCCTCGGCCGTAAGCAGAGGGCTTGAGGGGCTTTCCCCGAGAAGACTCGAAATTTCCGAAACCTCTCGTCCAATTCTTCCTTGCTCCCTTCCACCACCCCACTCCTGAGTAGGGAAGAGGGGGAAAAGAAGGCTTGAATGAAGCTGCCGGTGCCGCACTGACACTTGAAAGCTGCAAAGCAGCGGCTTTCGTTTCCTTTCTCAAGGATGTCTGAAACAGTTCTGTAAGAAGTAGCCTTAGGAACAGAGCCCGGAGGAAGCAGCAGACGCTGGTGAGCGCGGAGGGAGGCACGGAAGGAGGGTGTGTCCCCAGAACGGGTCTGGTCCTCCTCAAACCAGGACACCGCTTTCATGAGGACAGAAGTGTTCACAAGTGTTTAATCCTTGTCTTCTCACAAGGACTAATTTACTTGCTCCATCTGAGAGAATGAACAGCTTCAGAAATGCCCTTGGCACGTGTTTGATAAAGTGATTACATATTTGCCCAGTAGTTCATTTACCTGGAGGTGAGTGGCATTTGAGACACGTTGCTGTGCTTTCTTCCCCTGTGCCTTCGCCTTCCTCCCAGCCACAGGCATTCCCACCTGGCTGTGCCTGTAGCCCTTTAGGTACCGTACATTTTTTCACGTGTCTTTTTGGTGCTTGTTCTGAGGAGCAAAAGAGGTGCTGCTGCTGGTTAAGAGGGGCAGCTGAGGAGCAGCCGCGAACAACCCGCTATGGCATCAAGTTATGGGAAGAGTTTGAAGGGGAGATGAGAAGATGTAGTGGATGCTGAGGAGCTATGTGATGTTGTCCACATGACAGTGAAAACTAAAAAGGAGTTAGTGCCCTGCGAGGGTTTAAGAAGCTGAGGGCAGTTGTGTCCCCTCTCCCTGCGTGCCCTGTGCTGCTCATGTGACCAAAGTGCATCTCGTCCTCCCGCGCTGCCGCCGCTGCTTGTGAAGATACCTGTGAAGTCTTAATATGAACTTCTCTCTGATGTCTGAATTGAGGCTTTTACATCTAAATTCTTGCCACTGGAGTGATTTCAAGGGCTTCGTGGGGAACAGGCCAGGCAATGGCTGACCTTTGGTGATGTATGAGTAATATATATGCTGCTTGCAACAGTCTCCCTCCCTCTGTCGTGCCTGCAGTAACAGCATCTGAACACGCTGCTGCTGTAAGGGGCTTAAAAAACCCTGATTTCTTCTCACTAGGAGCAAAGGTGAAGCCGTTTCAACGTGGACTCTTAGCACCCTTCTTCTCTCCAGTTATGTTATCACAGCTGTTTTCTTGCATTTCACTGCTTTGTGGAGGCTGATGTGCCTCGGTGGCTGTTTCTGTGATCGAATTTGTAAATTGAGAGCATATTTCAGTAGTCATCCCTATGTGGAGTTAAAATATTCTGATGCTGAACTCAGTATTTTGCTCTGCCTTTTCTCTTCCTATTTCAGCAGAGTAACCAAAATGAGACGCAGCATTGCCCCAGGAGATGCTGTTCCTTCAGTGAGGAACTTCTCTACGTGAATGGCTTGTGTTAACAGGCAGTTTAAAACAATTCTCTGCAATTCCACTTCCCACTCTTGAAGCTCTTTCTTCAGCAGCACAGTCTAAAATGGTCTTTTTATTACTAAAGGAAAAAAAAAAATCCAAAAGTTTTTTTCCCTTTAAAATAGGAGGGAGCACCTTGATTTTTCCTTTCCTTCCAGACAATAGGAATTTGCCATTTCCTGACTTGTTAGAGTGCAAAAAGCCTGCACTGGGACAGGGCAAGGACTCCTGCACAGCTCCTCTCTTAAGATCTTGCTCCAATTAACAGAGCAATGCCTGCATGTGTCCGGGTTCAAAATGTAGCATTTACATTTTCAGGGAGATTCCGAGACTTGCTTGTGACTTCCAGACTATGAAAGCTGAATTTGCCAAGGCATGGCAAGGTGCAAAGAACAAGGAGCATATTTCACTGTGCAGCAGGACTCTGGGTATTGGCCAACACGCTGTGTGTTCCTGCTAAGGCTCTTATGGTTATTTCCTAGAGGTTATCAGCACTGAAGATGTGGTCAGATGGCTCAATACACCCAACATCAGAATGCTGGAGCCTATCTGTTATATAGTGTCCTTCCTAAAATTGCTTGCTCAGTGAGATGAGGCATTTACCAGCTCAGCACTAAACTATAGACTCTCCTACATTCCTGTGCAGGGAGGAAGAGAGCAGAAAATCCCTCCCCAGCCCTCTGCTCGGTGTGTGCGCTGCAGGGCTGGCTGTGGGGTGGGTGGTGGGAGGAGGAAGGTCTGAAGAGGGGAAGGGATGGGGTAACACTTCATTTTAACCTTTTGCTGCACTGAGCTGGTAGAAATAGAAATTATTTGCTGAAGGGTTAGAAGTGGCACAGCTGCAGTAGCTGTGCTGGTGTGGGGTGGCACAGCGGTAAAGCCCAGTGGGAGTGGTCCTACTCTAACAAGTTTCATGGGCATCCTGGGTTGTTCTCTCATTTTCCACTCTGAAGGATTTTGATTGGTCCAGCTGCTAAGCTCAAGTTACATAAATCAGTTCTTTCCTACATGTCTGATCTGTGAGGTTGGCCAGGGTGCCTTGTAAGCAGGTAGGGTTTGATAAGTGGAAGGGAAATAACAATGTCACATCATACAACTCTATCACAGGAGGAGCTGCAACTTAGAATGTTCAAGAGGAGAGGAAGGTGATGGTGAGGCAGGACTTGAGTCCTGAGAAATCCTGCTCTCTCCTTGACTGCAGGGATGGATCTCTTCTGCCTGCATGGTTTCATTTCTTGTGAGCTTTCCATAACAGCTTGGGCAGGGATGCAGGGGAGCAAAGCAGCCAGTGGGCAAGGCCAGGGAAAGTGCTAGTGTTGGGTTTGTCAACCAGGAGGACTTCTCAGGTGCTCAGCTGAGTACATCAGGATGGAGCTTCTTGCCAGTGTTCAGGAGCGCCAAGAATTTCCCAACAGGAGAAATGAGACAGCCACCTTGGACAGTGCATATTTGCAGGCATGGAAGGCAGCTGAAATTATCATGACATCTATTGTTTGTAGATATAATTTCCCTGTGGTTCTGTTAAATTTGGTCTTCTTAAATAAGCACTTTGGAAAATCAAGCAGCCCCTGTTGTGCTGTGCGAAGCGCATTACATTCAAGTGACTCTCAAGACACAAAAGGTGTTTATTTTTATCAAAGCATCCTATATGAGAGTAGTCCCTTGGCATGCTCGGTAACCGAGCTGGTTGTGCTTCACACCTATTCTCAACGTGTTCAGTGAAAAAATGAATAATTGAAGTAGCCTGTGCTCATGTCTGACAGGACCTCTCTGCATGCTGCTGTATTTGGATGTGGAGAAAGAAACCTTATATTAGTGTGTTTTTGCTAGTTGGCTGCAGGATATTTTTTTTAGCTTGCGTCACTTCCTAACTTGTTAAATGTGTGCAGCTGAGCTCATGGTGATGATGATGGTATGTAGCAGGAAGAGGAGCATCTTCTTTGTGTTGCTGCTGTTTTTAATTGGTTTTGAGTGACTCCCAGTTAAGTTAATGCAATTGCGAGGTGGAGGCTGCAGCTCCCTTGAGAAGTCTCTTGCAGCCTCCCTGGATTTGCAGAAATTTCCCACAGAGAGGCAGCCCTCTCTGCATGGTGAGTTTTAACATAGGGACAAGAGCCTACAGCCATCTTCTGGAGCCCTCTTGGGAGTAATCCACAGCTTTAAAGCAGTGCAAGAATATGCAGAGTGCATTCTGTACTGCAGTAACATGTATTATTTTCCAAACAATACTTCTGTCAGAATTGTAAGGATTCTTTACTTCCTACCCTTTCTAAATTTTCTTTGTATGAAGCAAAGCAATTCTGCCTGTGTGAATTACATGTTGAAATAGTGTGAAATAGGTATGGGCTACTTGTTAACTGTATTTTTCTCTCTTACCTATGTTTTTGTGTTTCTTTCAGTAATGTAGTGACAATAGGAGATTTCTGGGGTTAACAAAATACGGTATTTATCCAAGAAAACGTGTCACTTGCAACTATAGGGGGAAAATGAGGCCCAGGCCACTTAATAAGTGCCTGTGTGAGAAAACTACTTACTACAGTTAGGGCTGGATGAGATGAGATGAGACAGATGTGATTGCGAAGCGTGTGCATGGTTATTCTTTTCACTTCCAGTAAATGTATGAAGAAAACACTTTACCTTTTCTCTTTTGGTGCCAGCAAATATGCAGTTAGGGAAATGCTTTGTACTTAGAGGCTATACTGCATTTTGCAGCCTGTGTAGCTGCCTTTGGCACTCAGCAGTTTGAAAGTGAAATTGAAAGGGAAAGGAGCAGGCAAGTTTATTCTCAAGAATATCAGGTCTAAGCAGTCCCCAGGAATCTCTAGTTTTGATTGTTTCAGGTGCCTGTGGCTGATGGGGAAGCTTGAGTGGGAACACTTGATGTGTTTTTCATTGATTAGATTAGATTACAGGCTAATTTAGCAGTCCAGACAGTCTGTATCACCTTTCACAGATAAGAATCAGTACATCCTCATTGCAGTAAATCTGCTTCAAGTCCTCTTTCTCAGTTACTGTAAAGAAAATAAGGCAGTTGTGGGCAACACATTCCTGGATTTATTTGGACCAAGTACAGGGTGCTCCCACAACCCACCCTCCTTGGAATTTATATACTAAGTCCTGTAGAAGGCACTTACTACCGTCTCTTTAAGGATACTTAGATGATTAAATACATCAAATTATCTGGGATTCAATTTTAAGTATCATTAGGGAGAAAAGCATTTTTTAAAAAATCCCAGTAGTAATTCCTTTGTGGAAAATTAAACTGAGAACTTGGTATAACTCTTTGAAGAAATTTAAACCATTAGAGTAAAATTGAGAGCTGAAGGCATTTGCTATAGTTAATGAAACTTTGTTTGTATCTATGTTTTGCCATGGCAGGTGACTTTTCACTGAAGGTCAGTCCCAGCCTCCCAGGAAGGCACGGTCACACAGGTGACCACCAGTAGTACTGACTTTCCCCATCCCTGCCACCTGCTGGGTTTGGTTCAGAAATGCTCCTGAGGGAGCTGGTGATGAGTCTCCACCATTCAAACCAGAGCTTGGGGTTGGAACAGTACAATACAGGTGCTGATCCTAAGAGGTTGAGGGTTTCAGGTATACTTTGGGAAGGATTTTAAATTTTTTTCTTTTACTTTCTAAATCTCATTTGTTGTTACAACACATCGTGTGGAGTTCCTCCTGGTAACAATTTATCTGTAAACTTGACTTTAAATATAACATCCATTCATGTGCATTCAGAGTTCATAAGTGTTGGAAGGTTTACTGTATCTATTTGTAATCTGCTCCAGTGGTCACTTACAGGCTTTAAGAACACATTATTTCCATTCCATTTTTCTAATTTAGATTTGTGATCATAGCATTATTTTGTACTTTATTCTGCAAGATTACATTGCCATGGCCACTGGAGGAAACAGTAGTTCAAGAGAGCAATATCATACATAAATGAACAAAACGTGATGGGAACAAAGCTGTCCCAGAAGTGCATGAGAGACTGGGTTTCCAAGTATGCAAAAATTCTTCAGGCATCTCAGAAGATTAGTAAGTGGAGAAAGGATGGTAGTGGTGAGTTACTAGAACATGCAAAAAGTCTTTAAAGTATGTATCATACAGGGTTTGCCAGTAGCTTGTGTAACACTGTTTTCCTGGCATTGGTAGGGTAGGTGGAGATCTTGTTTCTTTTATCCCCTCTTGCCCCCCATTGGTCTCACTGCAGCAGCTGGTGTGAAGTGAGCTTCATTGGACTCAGATATGTCACCTCTCCAAACTTTACATTGAGCAGAGGAAAATACTGCTGTCACTATAAGTTCTGTATGGCCTAAGGGACTTTGCCAGGACATTTGTACTTAGAGCAGTCAGGTAGCATCGTGCTGTTGTGGTTGATTGGGAAAGAGCTAGAACTCTGAAGAGTAGGATTAAATAGTCTGTTTTGGCAGGGCCACAAAGCTTGTTGTAGAGATGGGAAGGAACATCAGGAGATGGAAGCATCTTAAGGGGCATCATGGCAAGGAGGAAGTTAGATAATGTTTTAGGTGAGGCACAGCTGATGTGGGCTGGAAAAGTCAGTGTAGAAAGTGTTACAGTGCTACTCATCACTCGTGCTATCTGTTGGAGGGTGGGTTATGAGCCACCTTCATGCTTTTAATTAAACAACTGTCAGCTGCTATTTTGCAGCACCAAGAAAGCTGCTCAAGGAGGCTTAGTCTTCATGCTTTAAAAGATGGCTAATGGCCTTGCCTTCTGTGCCTTGATTTCTGGAAGAGAGAGGATTCATTGAAATTATGGCATCCAGCATCTTGCAACATCTCAGCAACACTGAGTAATGAACTAGAACACAAAGGTTTTTTACCTAACTCTGCTTGCAGGAGCAGTTGGAAAAAAAACAAAATTGGTTTGTCCAGCATCCACATAGCTGTCAAAACATACTTTTCTCCAGAATATAAGTTAACAAACTTGCTTACAAAAGGCTTAATCAGCTGTGACTAGTCCTTTGTATTGTTTTCCCACAAGATACTGCCTTGCTGTTGTGTTAAGTTTGTTTCTTCACCTAAATTAGATTAAGGAACATAATTTCTGCATAACTCCTTGGCAGACTTGGTTTTCCAACTGTTGCTACTGTACACTTATGTTACTGTCTGGCTTTAATTTGGTCTGTCTAGAACTTGAACTACTGAACTAGTTACAGCTTTCACTGTGCACATGCTAAGGGCATGCATGACACAGTAGGTCATTGCCAAAGCAGCACATATGTACTGTAGCATTTGGGCAAAATGGAGTTCTTAATGGTAAGGAAATGAACCAGAACAGTAGATGCAAAGAAACTGTCTCTGATTAGAAATGATTAACATACAGCATACTCCTCCTAAAAATGTTGTGCAGGTTTTTGCTGAACTGGTGGAAGTTGTGATTGTTGGCACAGCTCTAAAAGTCATCGAAACCAAGGCTGTGACTTTATTCCTCACTGCTCAGGGATGTTGTTTCCTTCTAAAGATGACAGGTATTTGAGCACTGACTCTTCTTAAGATAGCACACAGATGAGTAACTGATGTGTGTGTGAATAGCTTCTGTTCACTTTAATGACATGAATTAGTGTAAACTCCTGCTGTGGTGTGTCTGAGAAACAAGATCCTTTTTCCTAGTATCTGAAAGTTAGAGACATACTGTAATATAAAAATAAAAGAAGAAAAAAAGAAGTTTTTTTGTTTGTTTGTTTGGGTTTTTTTAAAGGAGCAGTATCAGAATATAAATTCTCTGCTGGCAAAGGAGCCACAACTTTGCTCCAACAGATAACATGACCTCATGGGACTATTTATCAGCCTTATGTGCCCTTTCAGGGAAACAGAGCCATTAGTTAAGCTTTATGTTCCATTTGCCATAGGCATATTCTGCTGGTGCAATACTGATTTTGGCTTTTAGCATAATCAAGTACTTACGAGAGGCTATTGAAAGCTATACCATGGAAATAACATATCTCCACTCTTGTCTGAGTCATTTCAATAACAACTATTTCCAGGATGATTTACTAATATTAACACGTGTTTTAACTGCCATTGGCTCTGATTCTGCAAGGGGAGCCAAGAGGCAGCTGTGTGAAGGTAAATTTTTTTACTGTAAGAGCGGCAGAGCACTGGAACAGGCTGCCCAGGGAGGTTGTGGAGTCTCCTTCACTGGAGACATTCAAAACCCACCTGGACACGTTCCTGTGTGATGTGCTCTGGCTGATCCTGCTCTGGCAGGGAGGTTGGACTAGATGATCTTTCGAGGTCCCTTCCAACCCCTAGGATTCTATGATTCTATGAAAGATGCTGGAGGGTTTAGTGTTATCCATGTAGCTTATGAGGCTGCATTAACCTAATAGTTTTAACTCAGACAATGGGAGTTTATCTGTTTATCCTGGAGTTCTGGCTTTAGTCACTGAAATAGCCTGGAAGGACAGAGCCAGTAGTGGGGCTGGCGGGACAGCAGGCAGGCATTATTTCCTCATAGCAGGCAGCTTCCTGGTGTTCCTTCTCTTGCCGGGCAGGAGCCAGCAGGATCCTTCTCTTGCTGACATGAAGCCAAAGGAGGGATTTAATTATTGGATGTTCAGTAGTATTTTCCAGGAATGAGGTGAACAGTATTTGCCTTCAGTACTTACTGCTTGAATTCTTTGTGTGGGTTTTTTTGTTGAATTTGGTTTGTTTTATTGTTTTGTGGAATTTTTTTCTTTCTGTTTTTTTTTTTGTTTGTTTTTGTGGGGTTCTTTGTTGTTTTGTTTGTTTTTTGTTTAATTTTTTAAATGGGGATTCTTCAGACAGAAGAAAAGGTTTCCAAATTACCATTTTTTCCCAAAGAACATGTTATCTATTGTAACCATCTGTCCCTTTTGATTTCTTTGTCCTGTCTCATGCAGTAGCAGACTCTCCTGGTGCACAGCCACCATCAGCAATGCACGGCTGGGATGGAGGGATGTCTCCAGAGGACCAGCAGGACTCTTGTAGGATTCCCTACCATATACATGCATACCAAGGCTTAGAGACACACACTGTAAGATGCATTTATATACATTCTTCTGTGAGGAACAACTCCATCAACAGGCATTCCTTGTTTGGAGCTTGACTGTCAAATGTGCTTGAGGCCAACATGGTTATAGTAACGAGGCTGCTCAGGTTTGCCAGGTCTGGAGAGCCTGAGCTGATGCCTGTGTTACCCATTGGGTCTCTCTACTGGGAGGGCAGTGTGGTGGGCTGTGCTGCCTCAGTGCTGCATGAAGGGACTTTACATATCTCACGCCTGGAAAACACCTTTCAGAGCAAGGGATGTAGCTGGTTGTGAGCTCTGTCAAATAAAGTCTGTGTGTGCTTACTGCAAGGAGAAGGGAGCCAGCTTCAAGCTGGAGTGACTTGGATGATGACATGAAGATGTCTTCATGAAGACGTCCAGTAGTTATCACTGGGCTTTGCCTAAATTAAACCCAGCTAGATTTCAAATACTGGTCAAAGTGTTAACATAGTTCAAATTCTTAAAGCAGCTGAGGAAGTCATGAAGATGCTGGTGGGAAGAGGCAGAAGCAACATTTAAACCTGCTGACAAACCTCAAGGTGCTACAGAAGCCAAAGCTAATCTGCTTTTGCTGCCCTTGTTGCGGGGGCAGTGGTTGGGTTGCAGGCTGATGCCAGGATGTTTGTAGACACAGCTCCCATCTAGCCCTTCAGAAGAAATCTGTATTTCTGCCTTAAAAAAGGTAAAGAAAGCTCATAGTAGCTTCAGTCTTCATGATTTTAGAATGACAGAGAAGTGTCTGGCCAGAAAGGCAATAAAACAGGGTTTTAATTCAGGAAGAATTCAAGTGGAAGAAACTAGTCTTTAGCCATTCCCAGTCCACTCAGTGAATGGCTGACTGGATAAATAAGCCAGACCTATGTGATACACGAGGGCAGGTCGTAAAGAAAATATTGTAGTAACAAACTAATGGAATTTCTGCTTAAAACATTAAAACCAACCCTAGAAGGCTCTTTTAAGGAAAGCCATAAACTGAAGTTCTAAGAGGTGGCGTGTAAAATATTTCGAAACTAAAAATGGTCCTCTGTCAGTTTTATGTTTTCCTTTCAGTATGTTATGTCTATTTTAATAAACATGTGGGATAGACAATCAATGGGGAGCACTTTGTGAAGTCTTGAGTAAATAAATAGTGAGTCTGGGCACACTATACATTTCACCCAATAAAAATAAACTTACATTGATTTTGAGCTTTGCCTGTGTAAGGACTGCTATCCTAAGACCATTTGGTGTCCATCTTGTATTATATATGTATTTAACTTTTTTTCTAGGCATACCTTGAAATATTAGTATTTAATGTTTGAATTTTCACTGAAGTTTCATTTTACTGCCTGAGCTTTTTGTCTGTGTGCTCAGGAAGGTTTAAAGGTTCACTCTCTTAACAAAATGTTGAGGAACAGATACGTTTTGGTTTTTGAGGGAGGAAAGGAAGGGTTGACTTGAAAACACATTTCTGTGGGAAGATTTCCCATGTTTTAATTTGAAATTACATTTTATAATAAAAAAGAAAGCAATTTGCTTTCAGAAGGCTGATTTGAACTTGCATTAAAAAAGCTTTTCCAAGTAGAATTTTCTATGTGGAATAGCAGAGAATTACAGAATCACAGAATCCTGGAAGGGACCTCGAAAGATCGTCTAGTCCAACCCCCCTGCCAGAGCAGGATCAGCCAGAGCACATCACACAGGAACGTGTCCAGGTGGGTTTTGAATGTCTCCAGCGAAGAAGACTCCACAACCTCTCTGGGCAGCCTGTTCCAGTGCTCTGTCACTCTCACAGGGAAGAATTTTTTTCTGATGTTTGCATGGAACCTCCTATGTTCCAGTTTGCAGTCATTGCCCCTTGTCCTGTCACTGGACATCACTGGAAAAAGCCTGGCTCTGTCCTCCTGACACTTGCCCTTAATATATTTGTAAACATTGATGAGGTTGCCCCTCAGTCTCCTCTTCTACCCATTACCCAATGTACCTTCTCCTCATGGAAAATCTTTGCAATTATGTTACATTTATCAACAGGAAATTTTCATGGCCAAAAAGTTTTGACCAATACAATGTGGTATTTTTTTTCCCATCTTGTTAAAGTATGGAGTTCATTTCTGGAAGTGCAGGTATTTATTCTGTTCTTTGGAAACTATAGACATGCTGTTCTCCTTAATCACTTTGTTCTGTTACTTTTCTATCAATACACACATTGTACAAAGTGGATAAGGATATATATTTGGTACAAGCCAAGACAGATACGCAAGACATATATTACATACATTACATATATTACACGAATTCCTGTAAGGCTTTTGTTTGATCTTTTCAGTTAGTCATAGTTCTGGGGGTATGCTTCCTTGTTTCTCTGAAACTTGCAGAAACAGCCTTGAAAGCAGAGGAAAATGAGGGAGAAACTTCTTGAGTCTCTAAAACCTGCCTAAAATAGCTCTTCTTGGCGTAATTTTAATATCTCTTCAATGCAGCTGTAAATTAAATTGGCCCACTACTTTATTAGCTTTGCTCTATTAAAGGGGTTGTGTAGAACTATATGTAAATGAAGAAATCAGGAAGTGTTCATGAAACCATAAAAGGTGAGAAATTATTTCTCTGGGGGACTATGCAATGCATTATTTTGCTGCTTTATTTTCCCCTGGCTTGCTTTCTGTTCACTACTGTATTGGCTAATGTTGGTTGAGGAATGCTTGTAGATATAGCTGTTTAGGTTCAGAGCTGATCTAGCCCTGGTCTGAGCACAGCTAGAAATGTCTCTCAGCAATATGACGTGGGCACAAGGTACAAATGGGTACACACACACATCATGAGCTTGCATATGTCTTGTACATGCATTTGCTTATACCCAAGACAGAATTTGTTTGTTGTCAGTGCTATGTAGATTAAGTTAATTGTTCTATGAAAATGAAAATAAATAGAGTCTTGATTATACCTGCACTGAATGAGTCTCTGGGTTGATTGATTTGCTGGAGCGCTTCACAGCCTTTGAAAATTTGGGTTTTCTCAGGGTCTTTGTTCTCCACCTGGATCCCACCATCCATGTCCAGCTATCTGCTGCTGAGCTGCCAGCTAAAGAGTGCTAATAAAGGGGAGTGAGCGTGGAGCAGAAGGTGTGGGAGCAAAAGCTGCCTCCTGTTCACGTTGACATGAATTTTCTGATTGACTTCAGTAGGATTAGGGTATTTTTTAGCAGGCAATATTGACATAAATTATTGATGAGCGAAAAAGGTGCTGATGCAGCTTTATCCTGTCTCTGATACCTACTGCGTTGATTCTCCTTTAAAATAGTATGGATAGGTCTTTGGTCCTTACTGGGTGTTGACTCACTTTGCTGCCTTCCTGCATGGCTAAAAAGACCTGCTTCTAAGCTTTTCAGTTGAAGCTTTGTGTTAACATGTTGCTTTACTGTGCTTAGCAAACCTGACTCCATACTCCCTCTCTGCAACCCTCTTTGGCTTTGGCATAACTCCCTCTTGCCTCCCTAAAACCTGATGAGCAAAAGCATTGTAATATAGATGTGGCAGCAGTTCTGTCTCCGAGTTCAGTCATTTAGTGCAATAATAATTGACTAAACAATCATTATTTCTTAATCTACTGTGCAGTGCTAATCATAAAGATAGGATAATTCAGTGCAGTCGCATCTGTGCTAAACTGTGGGTCCTTGTCTCAAATTAGGAAAGCATCAAAACATTATTGCTGCAAACCTGCGAGGCTTCTCTTAAATTCCAGGGTGACAGACATTGTATCAACAGCTTTCCAAAGGATGTTTCAGGTTTTCTTTCTTGTTCAGAGCTAAGCTCTGACCTCCGCAGCAGCAAAGGCACAGTAAAAATAATTTTCAACTGAAGCAGGAAGCAGTCATTGTTTTCAGAGACAACAAAAATGTAGTTTCAGGTGAAGGCTGGTTTGTAGAGTTATATTTTTCTTCAAAAAGCTGTGCCCAGCAGAAATTTGACCTCTTTTCTTTTGAATGGGAGGTTTGTAAGTGCTGTCCTGACTTCTCTGTAGCGCACTCCGTGTGTAGAGGGTTCTCCAGGAGAAACTGGAGTTTGCCAATACCTTGGTCTGGTATAATGCCAGACTGTGATAATCATCAGAGATACTTTGGGTGTGCAGAGCACACCAAACCCAGAGCCTCTGAGTGTCTTCCCCCTGACCTGATGACTGGACACTCTTCTCCCCCCTGATTTTTCTGGTTGTCATTTGCCTCCTTTCTGGCTTCCCACTGCATCAGTTAGGATGCGAGGCAACATCAAAAAAGTTTGATGTGCATCAGCCTGATTATGCAAGAAGACCTGCAGTTGTAGCTGAACAAGTAATTGCATAATCAAAACGTTAGCTTGCTGACTTTATCCTGGCTGGCTGCTTTGTGTATCTGAACACTGGCAGATCCCTGCTGGGGATGAGCACTCTGTCTGGGCAGGCTCCATCAGCTGCTGATAGCCACCTGGCTAACAGCCAAACCAGATGGTTTTCCTTATCTCTAAAGAGGTGCAAAGTTGAAATTGCAATATAAGAGTGATTGAGAAGTGACCAAATTGGTATCATCGCAAGGCAGTACATAAACTGCAAGCCTGCTGTATTTTGTGTCTGAGATCTTGGGAGTATTTGGGTTAGCTCAGGAGCCCTGAGGTCTCCAGGCCTGGCATTCAATGCCAATTACATCTTGTGGGCTTCTTCTCCTGTTAAATATAGGTATCATTAGAAAATACAGTGAGATGAAACTAAACCCCTGATTTTAAACCTGTAATTGTATCTTTGGAAGACTGCTGAAATGAAAGCTCTTACAGTATTACATGAAGAGTACCTAGGTACCATATAGTAACTGATTCAGAAAAGTCAAGTGAGACACAGCTCTGTGATGGTAACTCCATGCTTTGTGAACATTGTTTCCTGGATCAAAGCTAGGAAAAGAATAACGTGAGTCAAATTCAACAGGCATTTCAGCTGCAGTGGCTCTGACACTGGCTCCTCTGGGGTTCAGTTCTGGCTGAAGGTTCCCCCACGGTGCAGAGAGAGCCCTCTGAATAGTC